>NC_081517.1:10037123-10373373 GCF_030273125.1 Centropristis striata
GCCTTTTAGGGGAGCTCCGCCCCATTGTGTGATAGGCCTACACCTGGTCAGTGACCCAATTCGCTCTGGATTTCCATGCCTGACTCATCTCATCTGTAAGTCTGTTTAGCCTACCTATCTTTCGGAGTTTTAAAGTGTGCTACAAGGTTCGATTTTCCAATAATATTCTAATAGTTTCCAGCAAATATCAATGTTCAATGTGTATGTGCTGGATGGTGTGGTACCTTATGAAAAGTAAGTGTTTTATGGAGACGTTGTAGTTGTCTGCATGTACTGTGCACATTCTGTTATTCGCAATTAGCATGCTAAGTGGAGATTTAGCTTTATTCACTTCTTATGTTGCATGTAATTCAGGTGTGACATTCATGTTGCTTAGCGTAATGCCCATAATCATTTGATATGCGATACTTGCATGCAATATAGTATATCAGCTAATTGGGTTCATGTTAATGTACTTTTAGTGCAGCATACTGCCTAATGTGCTATCTCACAATTAGCATGCTAACAAATACATACTTCCTACGGGCACGGCACTAGTATGTTTAAAAGCAACAGTTCAACATTAAATATAACTTAGTAATATTTCAAAATATGCTTAGTCGTCTCTGGGGAAGCAGTATCTTCATTGCATCCCCTGGTGGTTGCTTGGCAAAAGCCAGGAGATATTTTGAAACATAGCACTAGGAAAACATTGTGTATACCATTTTTTGTATGGATTAAACAACTTTAATGAAGCCTAAATGAGAGAATACATCATTTTTTAAATGACCCTCTAAACATAAATGCTTCTTCTATTTAACGTTGTGAAACAGTTCACTCATTTTTCAATTAGAAATCCTTTTCATGTTTTATTCTGTTTATTATTGTAAACTGACTATATTTGGCTTTTAAACATTTGACATTTTAACAGGTCATGGTGGGGTCTGAGGAATTTTGATAAACAATTTTTGAAATTATTCTTATTATTATTATTTAGAAAAAAATATTACTAATTACTAATTTACATTGCAGTACATAGAGTCCTGCATTTGTGTGGTAGGTGTTAGGTAAAAACGTGTTAGACTCGCCTTCACAATAAAAGCAAACACTTGTAGCTTTCAAAACAAGAGCACATGGAAGAGCCTGCACCCTTTTTCTCCTTTACAACAATTCATTAAAATATGCAATGATTAAGATGGAATAATGGCATTAGAATGTGCATGAGGCCACCAAATTTAGGCTTTAGGGAAGAAAACTTCTCTGGGGGAGCAAGCCCCCAGACAACCCTCCCCCACAGTTCAAAAATCCCATCTGCACCCCTGATTCATACACAGATAACTGTATATAGATTTCAGCCCAAATGTTCAGTGATTAATCAGACTACAAACACTGTAAACAATGACACACAGTGTTTCCTCCAGGATTTTATAAGACTATACCTAACTAAGCCTGCCATTAGGCATGTATTTCAGGTGGCATTTTAGGTGGTTATCTTAGCTAGCTATTTTGTAAGGGCACTGTCACTGTATTCCAGGCTTAGGGCCACTCAAGATGGTTGTGATTGGTTTAAAGAATTCTTTCCAACTTTCTCCAGTGCTAACACAGCACTGTGGAGTGTCAATGTCTTGCTATGTGAGACTTTGGTTTGGGTTAAAATAAGTATGTGACATAGTTGCATAGTATGGCACAGTCATGTGGGTGACGTAATACTTGACATGGGTATGTAAGTTAAGTTACATATGCAGGTTAAACTAATCCAACAATGACTTCTGGTTTCACACAAAACACAAACAGTGGTCTCAGTATTTGATTGACCCCTCCCTCTATCTAACCCTACCCTCCTTCCGCACCCTTTGGTGCTTTTATACTATGTCACCTAAATGACTTCTCTGCTTTCATCACCTCAGAAACATAAGTACAGGTTGCAATAAGCTGATTGCACAGAATACTAATACAACATTTTTTACTGTTTGACAGAATCAGGCTAGCTGTTTTCATGCTGTTTCCAGTCTTTGTGCTGAACTAAGCTAATCAGCTGCTTGCTGGTATCAGCCCCCTCACCTAAATTTCTACCCAAAAGCAATTAAGTGTATTTCTCAAAAAGATGCTTATATTTTTAGATGGTGCAAAAAGCTGGTTGCCATAGTGACATGAGGAATAATCATGAAGAAATATTTCTTTATTGTCAAAAACAGTAGATAAGAAACCATTATATTTACAGGTAGAACACAGATGCTAGTTTTATACTTATTCTGAGACTTTAACAGGGAATGGAGGTGAAGCCAGATTCTGTCAGCTTGTTTCTGTCCAAGCTGTTGATCAGAAGTCTTTATTCCTGGGGTGTCCGGTTGGCACAACTGGTAGAGCCAATACAACAAAGATTTCTTTTTGGAATATGAAAAATATTTTTAAAGTAAAGTTCAACCTATTCTTAAACTTCAGAGTAATTACAGCGCATGTTTAAACTGTTTTAAGCTACTGTTTAAACTACTTTGTACTTATTTAAATAGGAATTTTATTACCATTTAAATAAAATGATTGATCAGTCAAAAAACATTGATGTTCCATCAACAATGTATCCACATTAGTTTTTCTAATTGATGGTTTAGATAAGCTACTGTAGGAGTTATTAACGTTGTAGATGATATCAGCAACTAAAGCTGTTGGTGCAACAAGTTCTCCAACCTAAACAACAGAATAGACCATTTGTGAAAACCAACCATAACGACACATATAAGAGTTTGTCAAAATGAGCGTTTCGTTGTTCACGGTACCGGGTGATTATTCAATTAAGGGAGTTTTTCTGTCCCCAAATTTTGAAAAAATAATGTTTTTTAATCTCTGTTTTTTCTATTTCAAAAAGTTTATCAATTGGTCTGGAACAAAGATCTTAGCATAGCTTTGATTGTATTTCATGATGATTTTGATATTTTTATAATTTTTTCAAAGTTGTCAGAGCAAAATGTCATAACCATCACGAAAACAAAACACTGATTTTAATACAAAATGATTTGAAAAGCAAAGTTTTCACAATCATTCCAGTAAGTACAAAACATGCTCTTTAAGAATCATATTATAAACAATTGGTCACTGTTCAATTATGTATCATAGTAAAGTAGTAAATAGTAAATTAAGCTAATATATTCTAGTTATAAGGTAATAAACAGATAAATTGTCATTACCATCACTGATTGTCATTACCATCACAGTCACTTGTGTGATGGTAATGACACGTGATGGTAATGACAATTTTCACTTGCCGCACAAAATGTTGGCTAGGTTTTCGCTAAACTAAGCTGACTGGTTAGCTAGCATACAATTTACACTAAATATACGTAAATAAAGTGAAATTTCCTATTAATTAATACTTAAATAGTAACTTGTTTGGTAATGACGCCTAATAAACACACGCTCAGATCAGGATGTATAAAACATCAAATTACTTACATATGTGGGCATCAAAAAATCAGGCTACTGCCTCATGTATGGGATTGGTCCTCTGGAGCATCTAATATGCATGCAACAATGTAAGTAACTTTTTGTAAAAACTTTATTGCTCTCTAAAATGTTGAGTGTGATGGTAATGACAAATGTATGAGGGACAGTGATATTTAACTGTAAATAAATTGTAAATTGAATAAATATATATTATATGAATTTAAAAAATGTCTTTTTAAGTTGTTATGAGGAAATGCAAAGTAAAGTTTTAATGAATTTAGCACTTTTTATTGCTTTATTGAAGAGGGGATGTCAAAAAGTCTGGGTTGGGGACACGCCCAAAACAGTGAAATTCTTGCCCATTTCAATTTTCAAACACTGAAAAAGTATTAAAATGTCATCATTGAGACACAGTTATTTTTTTCATAGCTACTACAACCTAACCTTAACAAATACAATAATTGTTTTTCCTAAAAAACATTTTTTTCTTGAAAATCTACCCTGGGGACAGAAAAACTCCCTTAATTGAAGAATCACCCTACCACAGAGCATTCTAAACATAGCACAGACGTCATTATACTTACACGTACAGTTCACATTTGTTAAAACGGTGCAGTTTCTGTGAATTTAGGCTACAAAACCACCGACCTAGGTTTATTGGAAAAAATTGGACTTATGAGGGTGACGTGAGCTAGGGAAGTTACGTAATAAACATGACATGCAAACCGTGAGCCACGTAAGTTACATAAACACGTAAGTTACTTGAACAACGTAAGTTTCGTAAAGAAAAATGTTTATTTTGTTTTCACACGGGACACGAACCCCATTCTCCTGGGTGAAAATCTGCCGTTTGCTAAACTCTGAATCTGTGTGTGCTGTTTGGCACAAATCTGTTTTAAGAGCATAAACCATTTAGCCTGGGTATACCCATGCTGCTTTGCGCACTCAATTTCGTTTCGAACTGCAAGGTGGCATGGTGTCCATGGCCGATTCTTAGCCCTGCTTTTGGTATCCAATTACAGAACGGGGAGGGACGGCAAGACGATGACGCCTACTTTTCGACAGACTGAAGCTTGTAGTTTGCTTGCGGATCCAACATGGCTTCAGCAGGTGCAAAGCTCTCTTTCAATCTAGCTGTAGAAAGTGTTCTAGATAGTTTAGAGCAAAGGTTTATTTTAAAATAAGAACAACGTTTGGCTTTGCACTCCTTTATCACCACCAAATAGGATGTTTTAGCCTTGCTTCCAACAGGATTTGGCAAAAGCCTAATCTACCAACTAGCCCTGTTAGTGGCTAAGCTAATGGGGTTTAGCGAGACCTCGGTCGTAGTGGTTGTGGACTCTCGCGACTATCACTATCACTCACTATATCTTGCACAAACGGCAATAATCATTCGGCGCCATCGTGTAAACATCAGTCGTCTTCTTCCTCGATGCTTCCTCGTCGATTTTCTGTCGCTCTACATACGTCATCTGGTATAATTGATACGATTGTCTAAGAGTTACGTACAGACGCTTATGATAGACATTCGTAGCGGCTCTGGATGATCATAACCACGCCTCCTCTACGGAAAAATGAAAAGGCGGTCTCCAGACTTTATCTCATTTGTAATATAGACTGGTGTTAACAAGGCTATAAGCCATTAGGGTGAACTCTTTAATATTGCACTTGTGTAATAAAAATAATCAGCGTATTAAATCTATCACCAAATCACATTGGGTAGCATAATACATTACATACACCGAGGCACTTAGTGGGATCAAAAGCTCTTTGCTCATTCAGGACCTCCACCAACACTTAGCCAGTGATGCAGACTGCAGGGACACCTTTGACCTTTGTAATGCTGTCATAAGAAAACACGCTTCTTACCCAATTAACTAAGCTGGGCTTCACAGACAGGAAACACTGCCTCCCACTGCATCAGTTACCATATAAATAACATATGAGCAATGATCCACAGCCTAACAAACAACACTTCTCTCTCTTATTTATTCAAGCAATTAAGTAATCATTATTCACAATACTTGGATAAAGACAATATGCATTAGGAGTGATCTCTGTATCCTACAAAACTGTTAAGATTCCCATGCAACATGTATGAATAAACTCAGTCTTTGAAAAATATATTTGATTTATTTATGATTTTATACTTGCAGATGGAAATCATAAATATGCATCATCTACCTCATGTCAGAGCTGTTAGAAAGGCTGGCATTTTTCATCAGTTGGAACTGCAAGCCTAGGGCTATTTGTCATTAATTCAAAGCCAGAATATTTATTATTGTTCTGTATTGAGTTAAACTGTGCCAAAAAAGGAAGAAAAAAAAGTGTCGCTTAAATCTAGTTTGAAAGCATCAAGGACAACACTTAGTCAATGTACATTTCACAGCTTTGTTGTGAGTGGTTGATAAAGCAGGACAGCCCACACATAATGACTATTTTCCCCAACAAACACTCAATCTTTTTTTGTCTTGTCAGTCAAAAAGAAACACATAATGAACGATGTAGTAAAATCAGAATATAATAACACAATATTTACATACACTGTGACCATTTTATTATTTCTATTCTATCTGTTCTGGGTTCAAGATTAAGTTTATACATTTATACATATGCATTTACCAAATAAGAGGAGCACTCATGTGCTTTGGTCAAATTATGATCTTAAAATGTTAATATTTGAAATTTGTTTTACTGTTTTTTGTACGAGAGCAGGGGCAATACTTCTCTGTAGAATGAACAGACAGGCAGGCAGATATTATCAATCCCAGTGGTAAATCTTACCTAAAAGCATTGCAGTGTTTGACTGTGTTCATAGTCTTACCATTCTCTTATTTTGAAATAAAAAATTATAGAGGGTTTTCAAATTAAGAGTTGATTCAAAGTAATGCAATACACACATTTCACCTAAGGGTCTTCCTTTCAGAAAGTTTTTTTTTTAAAACTATTAAGTGACAACAGGAGCATCTAAACTAGCATGCCACAGTTAGGCACCTGCTTGTAGTGCTTGCACTGAAAATGCATTGTCAAATAGATACTACTACTTTAATTAAAAACTGCTAATCATACCATTTGGTACAAAAAAAGTTATCTTTAAACTGTAAAAACAAAATGAAGAAAAAACAAAACTACAATACCATAGTTAAGAGTGAATTTACAAGAATCATGCTCACCCTATTAAAAAAAAGGTAAATCTGGCTTTATTTTTTATGTAAATATCCAGTAGCCTACAGCACTGCCTTAAACCCTGACCTCAATAATACACATATAATTGAATTTACATATTTCACCAAAAACTAAAAACTGTTAGGGGTGCACTTTAGATTTTACAGGTGTAACTAGGATATTTTATGCCACCCTATAAAGCTGTTGGTAGTCCACATACTAGCAGAAACAGTGCAATATTAGCATTCATTTGAAGTTATGTCTGTAGTTAATCGGATTAAACACTATTCATTCTTCTTTTTGATCTCCACCAGCCCTTGAGAAAATCATCAGACTATTTAACCCTCACCCTCCTGACTGTGGTACAGAGCCCACATGTATAGTTTGTATCTTATCTTACACATGCTTTATTCTGCCATTACCATTTTCAGTACTTTCACAATCAGTTGGCTTCCCATCACTTTATATAATTGTTTTCGGTTTCTAGTTAGAGCTGTTTTACACTAACCAATGCAGGGGCGCAGATGGGATTTTTGAACTGGGGGGGACGAAGCTGTCAGCAAATGATTTCAACTCACTGAGTTATTTTTCCACTCCATGCCTTAACCAAATATTTTCTTTTTAAACATTTTTATATAAACTGTAGTGTAAACAACAACCAACATGCTAACATGAATTAAAAAAAAGTTTGTGCATGAAATTCCCAGTGCAAACAAATTTACTGACTTGGAGCTGACTCAATGAAGGACCCAAAAACATCTCTCCTCCTTTCATCACCCTGAACAAACTGCTGGGCAATTTCTTATCCGTCCAGTCCGTCAAGCCTTTAAAACCAGTGTTTCCCACAAGATTTTCTTTGTCAGAAATTTTTGCCCTAAAAGCCTAAATTTGGTGCCACTCCCACATTCTAATGCCACTATTCCATCTTAATCATTGCATTTTTAATGAATTATTGTAAAGGAGAATAAGGGATCTGTTTTATTTAAGGCATCATATTTTGACAGTTTTCTTGTAAATTCTGTGGTGGACTCTGCTAACACATCCATGTGCTCTTATTTTGAAAGCTACATGTGTATATATACATATATATATAAGGTATTATTCCAGAAAATAAATTGTTTGTGTTGTTGCAACCTGCACTAAGGTTGCTAAATTTAATTTTCTTCCTCCAAGTGATCTCCTGCAGCAGAACTTCTAGTTCTGAACTGCTAAAGTTTTTTTTTTTCTTTTTACCTGTGCTCCAAAGGATCTACGCTTTGCTTTAGGCATTCTGTTGCTGTTTCCTCTGTGTGGCGTCTACACACGGCCCTGCAGTCCTTTTTATGGGCCCTTTTTTTGGGCATTAATGGGCGGTTACCTATGCTAATTCTATGTTAATTAGACTTTCCTGGCACGCCCGCTCAATTTACGAGGAGATGGCATTCATCAATTTAAGAACACGGCTGCGAACAATTCAGCGGCTTAAGAACACGTTGATGAATCTGACGTAGGGTCTTCTTAGAAATCTTCTTAAGAAGGACTTAAGAAAGAATCTAAGAAGATTCTTAAGAAGATATTGGCGATGAGGCCCATTGTTGGTCACTTGTTATTAAACAAGAAAGACGCTAAAAAGTTACACAGACTTGAGGAATCTGGGGGTTTGTGGCTGACCAATACCTTCCACACTACATACAGATACCGTTAAAAATATATTGTATCACTGCAGCAGTAATACTTAATTACAATGCACTATACAAATTAATAACTATCTCCTGAAAGTGTCAACGCCAAATTAGAAATATAATCATTCCTGCCTCAAAGAGTGACTATTTTTAAATTTCAATAAGTATCCCACAAGCTGTTTCTCTGCTGGATTTGACATTCCACAAAAGTTAAAACCACTGCACTGTCAAGCTTCACAGTCGATTCTACTTAGCTGTGCAGTAAATGTATAAATATGACACCAAGCTTACAACACAGTAGCTACAGGGTAGTAAATACTAGTAAGCTTAAGATGTCACAAAACACATCTTGTTTCAAATAATTAGTTTCATCAAAATGGCAAAGCCTCAGAGCAGCAGCCTGTGCTGTGAACAGAAGGTCACACAGGCCAATTAGAGGGTTCAGCTTGGCTGCAGAGATAGATGAGGCAGATATATCAGATGCAGAGAGTCGAACATCAATATGATTGCTCTATCTTGATAATAATTTAGATATTTGGATTAGCACTACCCATTAAAATAACCCATTAAAAGATAAGTATAAGGGATACTGAGGCATTTGCTAAGTTTGATTACTTTTAAGAAGGCTAAATGGATTGAAACTTATTAAAGTCTTTAATCAAAAAGTACTTCATAAAGCAGATTATCTATCTGAAAGTGAAAAACACTTCACTCTGTTGCTTTAGCTAGCGGATAACAGTCATCTTTTCATTTTTGACTGACATATGAAATATGATAATTTGGCTCCCATTCAAACAGGGATGATGCACTAAGTGAAGCTGTCAGAAGGCGCCTCTCCTCAGCAACACTAGTCAGAGTCCTGTTGCCACATCCTGACAGTTCTAAGACTCTTTGTTGAATTGTGATCCCCCAATGTATTGCGACAGCATCTGTGCTTTCATTTTCAATTTTACCGGCTCCAAAGGCCCATATGGAGACTGTCTGAAGCTATTGTGTCACTTTGTATGCAGATCTTTCAGCTCTTTACACTGTGACTTGGGTTTCATCCTTGCACCTTGGTGCTTGGATGCAAATGCATTAACCATTTATGTTGAAATCCTTTCTTTTACCGCAACGATTAAAAGATTGGCTGTGGTTCTGCTCTGTGTTATCAACATGCTTGAGACAACGTGCAGCAACAGTGGATTTCTAACGTGAAACACACTGTAATCCCATTCAGCTAGACCATCAGAGATAAACACTGCAAGACGTGTCTTGAGGTTTATTTATCCCCCCATAAACTTGAGTTTAGAGGAAGCAACAACAATCAAGCAAAGGTAGAAGGAGTATCCACCTCCACAGAGTAAAAAACCTTGAAATAAGGTTACACCCACCAATGCATACTCTGCATCACAATACGTGAGAGACACTCAGTTCAAAAACATTTTAACACTGTGTGGATCTTTTTGTGCAATATTTCTTTAGTGGGTTAAATCTTATGTTAAAAGTTGAACCAGGAAGTTGAATTTGTAAACTGTGATATATTTAAAATAGACAATTTTTATTTTTATATTTTCATTTTTATTTGATTTGATTTGATTTTTTATTTTTTTTATACTGTATATTCATATTTATTCTGCACTGGAATTCAATTCTACTCCTTAATACATACTCCTTCTTTAGACACTTTATTTTTTATTGTATTTTTATTGAATTCTTATATTTTATTGCTTGAAGTATGCCTAGGTTGTTCTTTTTATTTCATTGTGTTGTCATTGTCTGTGTGTAATGCTGCTGCTACACTGTGATTTCCCAGCTTGGGATAAATAAAGTCTATTTATCTATCTATCTATCTATCTATCTATCTATCTATCTATCTATCTATCTATCTATCTATCTATCTATCTATCTATCAATTGAACACGTTTGCAGCTAACTCAGATTTACTAATGTTATGTTTGACTTATTGTTAGGGTACCTTTGGTGCTATATCTCTCCAAACTACTTTACCAGCTACACCTATAACTGATAGAAACAAATAATGGAGCTGAGAAAAATAAGTTGTCATAAACCCAAGCTTTCTTTTACAGTAGTTTTTACTACTAAGTTGATTTAGTTAACCAAACTAGATTTTTTTTTATTTTTTTTTTACTCGTGTAGTGATGTGCCAATGAAGTCCAATGAACCATTTTCTTTATTTTCCCCATAGATAGCACTCAATGGGGTGGGTTAGTTTTGAACCCTTTGCAGAACAGAGAGAGAGTTTAGCAGGCTTTATCTGCACATCACTACCCAAGAGTAGATGCTGTAGTTCAACTTCTTCCAGTGTGAAGTAATTGGTAGCTTGCAAAGCTTTCAAAGCAGCTTCCCCAACACTGTTTGCACTTTCTTTCATCCTATCTTGAGGCTTTAAGGATGTAATTCTTGTGAGTTTTTTTGACTTGTTTTGTTGATAAGTATAAAGGGTGAGTGAATAGTTGGATAAATTATGTTTATAGGAGTCTGAAAATGGTATCTTAAAATGGAATTGTGTGGCAGGCACCTGGTTGAGTCGGTAAATGGAAAAAGACAGCTGGTGTTTCCATTTCTGATTGTGTAAGGTATAAACTACTTAGGATTGGGCCAATCTTTTCTGTTCACCTTGTGATTTTCAATTTCAATTTTTTTCAAAGGGTGTTTATTTGCTTTTTGATGAAAATGATTTACATAAATAACAAACACTGTGAGAAGAGTGCAGATGCTGTGTGCTACAGAATTACATGAAAGAATAATGATGAAAGACATCAAGCCCTAATGAGGCATCTGGAATTGCATATAAAAAGGCAACCTGGTGTATTCCTTCACTCCCTGGGAAATTGGTGCTTGTCCTTGATGCCTTGTGCCTTGCTGACAGGATGGATGTTGTGATTTGGTAACCAAATGAGAAGTTTTTTTCTCTTTTTGAGCTGTATTCGATAGTCTGCCTATAAATTCTTGAAGTATTCAATGACAACTACAGAAAACTCATCAGGCAGCACCAGACCAGCCTGAGATGCTTCACTGTAAACAGAAACTTTCGTTCCGTCTCATAGTGAAAAACATGGCCAATGAGACTTGTTCCACCCAAATACTGGATGACCCACAGTGTGACTGGCTTTTATACAACTGCCTGTTAAGAACATGGCACTAACAATTGTCGAAAGCATGTGATTGAGAGTTGGTGCCAGTTATACTGTCTTTGTTGGTTATTTATGGCAACTTGGACTGACAGCAAGCTACACGGTTAGAGCTCCTCAAACGCTTATGTTCCAACTGGCATAGATTAAATATCAGTTTAAAGGTCAATTAAGCTTGATTTTCACTCTGACTCTGAACAAAACGTGTCTCACAGGAGCTTAGTTCGCAGTTGAATTAATTACCAAAAAGGTCTCTCAGATGAAACTGCTCCTCCGATGAAAGTGCTGCTTGAATGGGTTGGCCAAAATCAGCAGATAAAACTCCTGAAACCATTGAACTCTTTTTTTTTATGTGGATGTTCATGGTCCCCAAAGGATGATTCTTGATGTTTTCATACCCCTCTGACCAACCTGCCAGCACCACCATTGGTGGTGTGTCATCATGATGAACAAAAATTGCTCATTCATGTTCCCCAAATATACACTGGCACACACTTTGAACAAAGTGTTAACTTTTCATATTAAAAATGTATATGAATAAATATTGTTTGTTGTATTATTGAAAACTTTTGTGTTGTTGGGTTGTTTGTCCATCCCATTCTGATGTACGTAATATCTGAAGAATGCAAGCAGGAATTTTCACAAAATGTGGCACAACTTTCTACTTGGACTCACAGATGAAATGATTCATGATTTCTTCAAATTTGGCACAAATGTCCATTGGAATCAAGGATGAACTGATCTGATTTTGGTGGTCAAAAGTCAAAAGGTCACTGTGACCTCACAAAATATGTTTTTGGTCAAAACACAAAAATTCTTACACTAATTTTGACAAAATTGTATATTGATCTGACAGGATAAAATCATGAAGTAATGACATTTTATAACCAAAAGGTCAAAGGTCAACTTCACTTGACCATATTTGAAGTATAAAGGGTGTTTCCACTACAGCCCAATACCCAGAATGAGGCGCGTCTCACTCGCCAAAACACCCCTAATTTGAATATGAGTCACCTGGAGCGGCCTTTTGACGAGACTTTTTTCAGCTCTGTTAATGAGCAGGGCCGTTTTTTGGCCCTGAAGAAAGCCTTTTTGCTGGTTGGATAGAATGCTAAGCAGGATGTGAAGTAGTACTACACAACACAACAAACCACATGATTTGTAAAAGCCGGCGAAGCAGTGTTGCCAACTTAGCGACTTTGTTGCTATATTTATTGATTTTTCAGACGCCCTGAGCAACATTTTCCAAGAAAGTGACTGGCGACAAATCCAGTGACTTTTTCTGGTGTTATTGGAGAGTCCTTCTTACTGTTCTTAACGAGCTGCGGGGGCCAGCAGTGAGAAAGAGTCTAAGCAGTACAGTCCTCCTGCAGCAGTCTATCCCAGCTGCAGAGCCGGAGGGGATGTTCACGATCACTTTCTTTATGATCAGTGGAGATGCTGTGCATAATTAGCCATGCTGCTTTGTTTATGATCAGTCTCCCATGTTTAATCCGTCGCGTATGTGACGTCACATTCGAAACTGTCACTAAGCAATTACGCGACGATCGAAAACCATATGTCACCTCCGGAGTCCCCTATATCCCTCTGGGGGCCTTTTTGTAATGAAGACACACAGAGTGAGCGGACATTTGAGAGGGCGTGGCCTGAGACTTTCCCAGCTTTTTAAGAATGATGTTTGAGGAGTTTTAATCGAAGATCCTGCCTTCACTATTTCTGTAAAACCAAGTAAAACGGTTTCAAAAGTTTGATGAGTCATTCTGCACTCAGACGTTTCCAATCCAATTTAAGGGTGAATGGCGCCTCACATCATGCCCCGCCTCTAGACATGCCCCTGAAGCACACCCACTTTTTAGCAGTCCATTCAGATGTTAAGGATTTGATTTAAATCCATTGTGTAACAGTGCACCGTACTACAGGACAAAAGACACTCTAAATTCCATTATAACAGGGACTAACAGTACATTTTCACACCGTTTTAAGGTATATATATATATATATAAACCTCAAAACAGTGAAATACATTGATGTGACTGATATTGTAAAAAAAAAAGTTCTAAATGAAAATTAATTAGTCTTGTGAATTATCACCGTGGCTGTACTGATAAGAAAGAAAAAAGGCCCGAATTGGTAATTTATGTCAGTACTTGAACGATGCTGCTGGGTCAGCATTCCCATTTCCATTTCATCAATAGGGTGCCTCACATATTTTACTAGGTGATTTGTTCATTAAGATGAGAATGGGCTGTAGCTTTCAGGAGGTAAGTACCCACTTCAAAGCACCTGGAGACACATATCAAGATGAACAGCTAAGATAAACATAAAACTTCCCGAGCTGTTTTAGTTGCACTGGGAGGGAGACAACACTTGAGAAAAGCAGTTTGGTGCAATAATTTGTATGCCTGGTTACCTGCAGTCTGCTAAACAGAGCCAAGGCTTTGAAGCTCTTTCACTTTCACTTTCTCTGCACTTATGGGAATAGACAGAACATTTATTGAGTTCATTTTGGAATATTTCTGATTTAGAAACTGCTTACTACTGTCACTTATTTATTCTTCTAATAACAAAACCTCATCAAGGCTCAGTGCAGACGTTTTTGTGGATATATCTGTTTCTATTCCCCACTTTTATTTGCAACCCCTCTGCTTTGGATTCCTGGTCACTTCATCAACCTCCATTAACATACCAGGAGAATTCTTAATGGGACTTGAATTACTCCCAATAACTCCAGCGCATAGCAGGTCACTCTGCTCTAAGGGCACAGCAAATTAAAAATTCAATATCCAGTCCCCTTCTTCAGTTATTCCCCTTGCGGAGCCTGATCAGTGCAACAACAACTGAGACAGGGCAAATATTTAGTGCTCCCAACAATTATCCACATCATCATGAATCCTCTCCCAATCTGCATTTAATTATACTGTTCATCGTATAAGCAAATTAAATGACTCCCGTGTAACGGAAAAGGCAGGAAAAGTGTGTTCACACTGAGAGCGACACTATCAACAAATCACTGGATGTCCATTTGTTTCCTGCAGAGCTGAGTGAGCAGGGAGAGCCAGCTGATGTGTCAACAGTCATCTACTCTGTCAGCTGAGAAAAAAGTTTGGCACCTATACAAGTGTGATTTTTGCCTCTTGAGCAATACTTTCAGCTTGACAAGTGCACAGCGGATGAGACGTTGATTATGGAAGCTCAAAGCTTCTGAGCGTTCATTTCGGTCATGTGGAAAGCTGCTTGTGTTTTTTTTTAGAATTATTTTTGTATCAAAATGCAATTAATGTTACTCCAGAATATTAGCTAAAAACTAGAAATGGCCATGAATCCTTTTCTTTATTTTCCGAGCCAACAAGTGGGCATTCTCCATTCAACAAAGTATTAAAAAACACTCTGAATGTCCAATTACTGATCTACTTTCTTTAAACCACAAGCACCAAATACAACTAATGTTTCATGAAGCTTTATTTTGAAATCACTCAGATCATCAAATCAAATCAAATCAAATCAAATCAAGCTTTATTTATATAGCGCTTTTCATACATAGAAATGTAACACAAAGTGCTTTACAAAAAAAAAAGAATAAGAGTTAAAAACAAACAATAAAATGACAAAACCCACCCCTCCCTCCCCCACATACACATCTGTATGTACACACACACGCACATAGACACGCATGCACACAAACACACTCTCAGACTCACACACAGCACATATTGAATGACAGTGTAGAGACATGGCAAGGCACCGAGGATCCAGATGAGGAAAAAGCAACCTGTGGGAGCATCCACACTGAGATGTTTAAAGGTGTGCTCCACCAATTTTGAATGTCAAAGTCTCTTTACTAGTAAGGCTGTAGTCTGCTGAAATCATGCCTTTTCTTTAACCAATTACTTGGTGGAGAAAATGTGCATGCCATCTCTAGATTAACTGAACAAGCAACAGTGCACAGTACTGAGTGCACTCTAGCAGGCCGTGTTGTGGGTTCATCAAAGTTTTTATCCTAAGGCCAGGTTATACCTTTTAACCCCTTGCAATGGTGGCGGTTCATATTTTCATTATATTACAAATGCCAGCAGTCTAACAAAGTGTTGAGCTTCTATTCTGCACTGAAAGTTGACTATTTGTTTTTTTCTCGTTGGTGATAGTTGGAAAATATTTAACGTCAAAGACTAAACATCACACAGTGATAAACAACCAAAAATAATGGTGCAGGCCACAAAGACTGCTTGAGCCTTCCCTTAACCTCTCACTGTTCAAAGATCTTTTTGGTGGTTGTGGGCAGTGGATGTTTAGGGGGAAATAGCAGGTCAACAAAAAATGCCACATAGAAGTGGTGGATCATCTGAAAGCTGTGAACCTGAAGATTAATTTGAGATGCAGCTCAGCACTGTGTGTCAAGTTGTTCTGGTCAAAAAGATCTATTTAAATTGACTTAATTAATTAATTACTTATTTATTGAAGCCTATTATGGAGTATAAAGGGTCATAACATTAGGGTACACTTTTTAAAGTCCAGTCCATGTTCAACTATGTCCCATAAGTTGTTGAAGCAACTTTTGGGTTGATACCATTTGCTACACACATTTGGGGCTCTATAATGCAATTTTATTCAGATCGAGGATGGATAAAAATGGTCGGAGAAAACCTCCAGAATATTACATCAATATATAAAGACCTTTGGAGAAACATAGAAGAATCCATGCTGTGATTTGGGTTTAAAAACTTTGGTCATTTTGGAGATTTCTGTATTTTCAGCGATTGAATGACAAGCACTTCTGTTCTACAAACTGCTGAGAAACACCCTTTTTGACAATATATCTAGGAAAGCTGCACATCCTCTGAATGCTCCAGGTCTGTAGTTTGTGGTTGTAAAGTTTCATGAGGCTGTGCTAGAGGTCACAGCAGCTCATTTTATACACTGAGGTCAAGATTCAAGAAATGCCATCACTGC
This sequence comes from Centropristis striata, assembly GCF_030273125.1. Taxonomy (NCBI): domain Eukaryota; kingdom Metazoa; phylum Chordata; class Actinopteri; order Perciformes; family Serranidae; genus Centropristis; species Centropristis striata. The sequence continues at coordinate 10,053,448 of NC_081517.1, forward strand.
AATGAACTGGCTACTACTGATGACTAACATAGTCCAACAAGAAGAAGACTGGGGTCATTTGATCCACAATAGGCTCTATAGATTCCTTAGATCTTCTAGTTTCATATCATTATATTTAGTATGCTCCTAAAATTGAGCCCGCTACGGCCTCCGGGAAAAAAACTACTTATCATTCCGCCAGCCAGGAACTAACATATAACTCTACCTTGTGTAATGTTCAATATAGCATAGAAATCAGCTAAGCTGAAAAAATAATGTCCCTCCAAAGTGTTCTAGTTTTCCCAGCTGGGTGTTTTTTGAAGGACACATCATGTTTTCAGCAGGATAACACTGCCTTATGAAAGTAACACTAGCAATTGTCTGACCTATGAAAGTTTGGTCAGACAGCCTATTGACTTACCAATCGACCATCCGCACACAAGCTGTCAGCTAGTCACAGTACAACTCGCACTGTACTAGGAAATAAAAGTCAGGATGTCTTGGCGTCTGACCCTTTTCTTCAGTCACAAACGCCAACACTTTGCAATAATGTAGTATTAAATCTGCCGAAGTGCTTGTATTAACTGATGTTTGGTCCATTTGGGTGTTTTATCCCTTCTCCCTTTCAAGTTAAAATGGTAAAGCACACAACCAGCAGACAGGCAGCAACATATCATTCATGTGGAGTCCTGTTTCTGTTAACCTGAAGACGATAAGTCCAATATTGTCTTTTCTTTTAGCCCTTTTTTGTTATCCACCAACTCTTAAGGGGAATATCTAGTTCTCTAGCTGCTAAATGCTTTGCTATGTTCACAAGCTACTTGCTATCTCTGCCTGTCAGCTGAACAGGTTGTCTACACCAGAGCAATACGTTATAGCTGAGAAAACTGCTTGCTAATCAAAGAGGATGAGAGTAGTTATTGTGAACCAACACAGTAAAGTTAGTTAGTTGTTTTGGACCATTAAACCAAAGCAATGAGCTTAAATATTATAGCAGTTTTAGCATTGCACTCTTATTGTCTGAAGTATAGATAGTTCTTGGGGAGTTGATGTAGGTTTACAGAAAGATGTCATAAAAGATCTATCTCTGATGCCAGTTTTGACACAAACTGTATCTGATGGGCAGCTGAGTGATCATTGCTTATGACTTTCATGACATTCTATCGGCTGAGTCAAACCGATTGTGACTTAGCCTTGTTTGGGAACCAAATTGTAATTCCAAATATGAGTCGGTGCTGGCCTTTCTATGGCTGCCAGGCAAGATTTGGCTAGCTTTTAGCAATGCGGATCTGGAGCAATTTGGGCTGACAGCCATCTCCAGTTAACAGCACACAGGAGAAATGTGGCCCCTGGAATGAGACCAGTGTACTTGAGCCGATACTGGCACATCATTCATCACACATCTGGGTTGAGTCCAGCAATCTGGCATTCAGGATTTAGACCACTTTTGGGCTGAGGAATTTTGGTGAAAAGGTGGCTTACAATGTCCAGTTGTCTAATTTGAGTACAGACAAAACAGTAGATGCAAATTATCCATAAAAATCACATGCAGGCATTAAGGACTGGTATAGATTAAATCTGATACACTTGGGCAAATGTTTTAACAAGGTCCTATTTTATACAATTATTACAAATGTACTAAATGCTGTAACTCTAACATACATTAATTCCACTGGATGGTGAACAAATGTACAAGAGAGAAAGGCAGATAATTGCTGCAAGACATTTGATGCAGAGCCCAATGAACAAGGCCCATACATGAGCAGGTGGCATGGATGTAACACGTATAGATGAATACAGAACATGTCAGCACACATTGATGTTGAAGCTTACTGTGAAAAGAGAGAGCTTTGGAATGTGAACAGAGCTGTAGGGAAAGATTATGGTGGTTGGATGTAATCAGCCAAATTCATTTCAGGGAAGTCAGTGAATGTTGGAGGAGAGACAATGACGCCAGAAAATTCAACATTAGGACGAGAATTTTTTTTGTCGCAAATGAGAGAGCTGGCAGGTAAGGGGTTTATAGCAGTGTTCGGACTGTGTGAACTGGGGTATATAGTTTGCTTGATGAACCTGCTCTGTTAAACTTCATATAGAGAATACTGTTGTGTCTCTTCCCCCTGTGACAACATTCCTGCTCATTGGGATGCTGTGTTGCTGGAGCTTTCATCACAGATGTATTTTCCCGAGCTGGGATTTTACACCCCTCCCCTGTCTCATCTTACCCCCAGGGGACAACCTGGCCAGGCTCGGGAGTGTGACAGCTGGAGGTGTGCAAGGACTGCAGTCAAACACTTGGAAGCGGGTGATCATAGGAACAACTGGTGCAGCTGTGTGGGGGGAACTACTGGTGCCTACAAAGTAGTTGTGTGGTTGTATTTCTTGTCTGGAGCATTTAATTTGATCTGGTTTTTTAACCTACTGTCGCAAAGTTAGATTATTTGAAAAATACATTATTTGCTCGAGGTAGCTAATGTGTTTAGTAGTTGTTGCAGTGATTTGTGCATTGTGCACTAACAGCTGGGCATCACAGTTTGGGCTGGCAGATGATGTCTCTTTTATTCATGGCTCATATTGGCCTGGATGTTGTGTTGTGGCAGATTTGGGATTTTTGCACCCCAAGGTTGGACTAACATCATGTAATGAGCACATTTACATAAAACGATGCTGGATTACATTGGATTTTGCCAAATTTTAATACATTTACACATTATGCCAAGGTCTTTATCATTTATATAACTGTGCCTCATTATTTACAACTTAAGTCTTATGTAGGAAATATAAGTGTGAGAAATAGTTATATTTATTTGAAAAAGTCTATAGGATAAGGAAATTATAGGAAAAAGCCATAGACTGTTACTGAATATTTTACAGTCTGAGCATGAATAACACTCTCTGTTATTCTCTGTTATTTCTGAACCATGCTTCAATGAGATATTTTTGTATTACACAGACATTGTAATTACACACAGTTCAACACTTTAAATTGGGCCGAGTGTAGCGTTAACTTGCAAAATGGTAAATTGAATCATCATAACATTGCAATACCGGTTAAATAATATTTTCTTTCATTCAGTCCTGTTAGCATCGAAGGCAGCATCAGCTGGCTAACAAAGTAACGTGAACGCTAATAATTGATAATTTATAAATAAAATAAAACGAGAATTACACAAAAGAGGTTCTAGAAAACCGTCGGGCGACTCAGGAAGGGAAAGCAGGGCTTGACCCAAGCTGTGCTCAGCGGGGCGGAGACCTGCTGACCCGACCTGTGGATGTCGTCAGACGGTGGAAAGAGCACTTTGAGGAACTCCTTAATCCAGCCAACACGTCCTCTGTGGAGGAGGCAGAGTCTGAAGACTCAGGGGAAGACTCATCAGTCCTGGCAGAGGTCGCCGCGGTAGTCAAAAAGCTATCCGGCGGCAAGGCGCCAGGGTTGGATGAGATTCGCCCTGAGATGCTGAAGGCTCTGGACACTGTTGGGCTGTCATGGTTGACACGCCTCTTCAGTGTCGCATGGAGGTCTGGGACAGTGCCAGTGGAGTGGCAGACCGGGGTGGTGGTTCCCATTTTTAAAAAGGGGGAACCGGAGGGTGTGTTCCAATTACCATGGAATCAAACTTCTCAGCCTACTCCAGGGTGCTGGAAAGGAGGCCCCGGCCGATAGTCGAACCTCAGATTCAGGAGGAACAATGCGGCTTCCGTCATGGCCGTGGAACAACGGACCAGCTCTTTACCCTTGCGAGACTTCTGGAGGGGTCATGGGAGTTTGCTCATCCAGTCTACATGTGTTTTGTGGACTTGGAGAAGGCATACAACCGCGTTCCTCAGGGAGTCTTGTGGGGGGTACTGCAGAAATATGGGGTACCGGGCTCGTTGCTATGATCCGGTCCCTATATAACCAAAGTGAGAGCTGTGTCCGCATACTCGGCACAACGTCAAAGGTAAGGATGCCTCCCGGGCGCCTCCCGTTGTTGTAGAAAATCTTTAAAGAAAAACACTTGACGACCAGATGAATTCGAATAGCAGCCTTGTGCGGGATTTAATTGGCAGATAGTAAAAACAGATGACAACACATCCAAGGTTCAGAACAACTCTGAGAGACAACGCCTCTGACCAGCTAATTTCACTTCAGTTCGTGCGTTATTGTTTCTTTGTAACTAAGGTTTAATGTCCTGTACTTTCCTGTTATGACAATCATTTGATATGTGAGTACACTTGGGAGATTATGTTCCTATTCTAATTTATCGTATCAACCAGAGCATCCGCTTAGGATACGCTATGCTGACTTTCGTCCAAGAAGTTTTCCTTTCCCATGATCTGATATTTCACCTGTGTACCTAGGTTACATTTCAATGTAGATTCATCTATGGATTTATCCTACACCGTTAGAGGTGTTCCGGGCACGTCCAACTGGTAGGAGGCCCCGGGGAAGACCCAGAACATGGTGGAGGTATTATATCTCTCTCCTGGCCTGGGAACGCCTCGGGGTCCCCCAGGAGGAGCTGGAAGTTGTGGCTGGGGAGAGGGACGTCTGGAATGCCCTGCTTAGCCTGCTGCCCCCGCGACCTGGCCCCGGAGTGAAGGAAAGTGGAGGAAAATGGATGGATGGATGGAGAATTACACTCATGGGCTTCTTGTGGAGCAGTGGTACAGCTCACCACACAACAAATGGTGTTATTAGTCCGATGTTTGCATGTAAAACTCTCCAACAGCCGATAGGTAAAGTTTCCAGTGAATTAGCTGCAGTGCTAGTAGCTAGAGGCAGCTAGCGGCTAGTGCAAGAGAGTGCCGTCAGCTACGTCACCTAACACTCAAAGCGCGGACCCACTGCATTATGCAGAATTTTCAAAACTTAAACGAGTGAGATATAAAATAATTCACCCCCCTCAGAGTTGTCATTGAAGGGGAAATCAGCTTTTGAGAGTAGAAGCATCATTTGAACCAGGCTGTAAACATGTTTATTTCTACTGTGAAATTGGACATTTTAACATGAGGGTCAATCTAACTTGCTCCCTTGTGCAGCCAGCCTCAAGCGGCAAGTCGAGGAATTGCAGTTTTTGGTACTTCCGCATAGGCTTCATATATGTTGCAAAACTGTGTTGCCCACAACACATTGTAAACACATGACACAGAACAGAAAAATATCTTAATATAAATATATCTAAATATCTTAACTGGTGGCTGGGCTGGCTTTGAGGCACAATTTTGTCACTGCATCAATACAGATCCCTTGATTGTTTTATGTCAGCATAACATACCATGGTGTGGTATTCAGCCAGAGTAAGGAGCAAATATCAATCATGTGATTAAAGAGACAACAGTTGAATCAAAGTACTTAATTTTCTTTAAACCTGGGTATTAGTAAACTCCTCTTAAATCCTTAGAACAAAATCCATGATTTCCCAGGGGTAAAGGTTTAGGTCAAAGCGAGCAGATTAAACAACTGAAGGAGAAAAAAATAAAGTTTGACAATACAAAAGGCCATACGGCTGGAGCAGTGTGGGTTGTGTACATCCATTAAATCCTCTTAAATCGTGTGCACTTACATTACAATACGACACGTGATAAGGAAATTGAAGCAGCACAATATGTTGTGAAAGGGAGCTTACCTCAATGTGACCTTCAGTCTCCTTTTGATTCTTACACCCAAATCTACTGAGCTACCCTGATTTAGGGTACTCATCATCTATCTATCCGTTCATCCATCCATCCATCCATCCATCCATTCATGCATCATTGTTATACACAGTGATGGAAAGTAACATTTACTCAAGCACTCACACAAAGACCAGGCTGCCCCTTCTGGAGCTCAACCAATCATCATACCTAAATGCCTGTGGTTTATGTTGGGACAGGGTCGCAGTTTGGTTTGGTCATAATAATATCATGGTTTGGTTTTTAATAAGCATTGTTGATCTGGATGTAATTACATACATAATGTACAACACAATGTAACTTCACCTTCAAGGTCACATAAACTGAGTGACTTATGGTTTTACATGGGACACAAACAACTTTTTCTGGATCCAAGTTCTGGTTCATATCCTACATGAAGTTATGCCATTTTCTTGCATCATCCTATGAATGGCCAGCAACATCAGCAATCACAGAACCTGTTAAGGCAACAAAAGTATTAATATAGAGTTTTTTTTCGTAAGTTATGTTAGTGAAGTATTTAAGTGGACATGGACACAAACGGGCATCGGGGGTCCTCCTGTATTAGCTTGACCCCTGCATCCGCTCTGGCCTCCTCCCTATGCAGACTGTCACTTTCTACACTACGTCACCTGAAGTCCTCATTTGCACCTGTAGTAACTACGTCTACTAGAGGTCGCCTTAACAAAAAACTTATTTTGCTTGCCCAAACAACCCTGGTGTAATTTTGGGACATCATTGCTACAGGACATTTTCAATTATCCAATATTTCATAAGAGAGGTATGTCATGAATTGTTTTTTCTTCTTTCCTCTCCCATTAATCATTTCACAATCCTTCAACTTTATCCTGTGATCCTTTGGAAGGGGGTTGACCCTCAGGTTGGGAACCACTGGACTAAACTAATCTGCTCAAAACTCCCTCTGCTGCTCACTGTCTTAACAATAACTTAAACTGACAACTACATTTTTTTTTTGTTTTTGTTAGCAACTGACTTGCTCACAGTGGTGTGCAGTCAGTGTTTAAAGTGAGCACAATGGGGCCTTTCGACAGCTGTCATTCCATGATTAAAACATCTTAATTTATAGGTGGTGCCATGTAATCACAATGGCTGAATTGGCCTTGATGTTGATTGCATGGATCGCCTAAGGACATTCTGATTTTACCTCAATTTAAAGGTGAACAAGGTGTTTCATTATAGGGTATCATTTGATAAACCTACTGATTCACTGCCTACATAATTGCCGTTGAGGATACAGCCGTGCACAGTATCAGTATCCTGGTTATGAATAATGGTGTGGGTCATATTATAATGTTTATATGAAGAATGAGTAGATGGTAATTTAAACATATTTTACACAGTGGTGTCAGCAAATTAACAGCGGGGTCACAAAGTAAGTGGCACCCAGCAGGTTAATGATATGACATTGAGCATGAGCAAACAATAGGTCCCTCTATGGTCTGTATGTAGTCTGTTCTAAGGGTTACTGCAGAAGGAGCAGTGGAGGTGTAATACTAACAATCTAATGTCCTCAAAATCTTCCTCCTCAAGCCTAGAAATGGCCATTAAAATGACCAATGTACTGCCAATGCTGTTACGCTTTTCTACTGATCTACAGGTGGAGGTAATGTAACAACAAACACTGCAATGTGTAGTCAGAGAAGAAAAGCAACACTAGCAAGTAAACTCTTATAAAAAATAATGGTTTGCGGTGTGTTTTGCCAATATTTGATGAGTTAGTAAATGCTTTCAGTATTTTTGTTAGACCTCAAAATATGCAGTGTTTTCCTGGGGAGTATTACTGCATTTGAACAAAAACTATGTTTGTTCAAGCAGGGGACCTTTAAGTAAAGATAAGATTTAACATTATGCTCTAGAAGATATCTAGTTAGAAATACACAATGTGTTGTCCTAAGAAACAACAACAACAAAAAGATTTGTTTCCTCTCCAGTGGACTACAGAAATGTTTCTTTAACAAACATCCAAATATAAATACATAATAAATATTTCCCATACCTTCTTTTGAAATATATAGGGCAAATAAATAAAGCATTTTTTTCCGATGTAATGTAACTAATTCAAATCCTGATTTTAAAGAAATTATTTATTCAGGTGAACTGGTGTCTATTCTGCTCTTCAAATAAAATAAAAATAAAAAGATGGCTTTATAAAACAAAAGATTGCTTCAACTTGGATTATACTGTGTTAGTCAGTCACAACAATGTGTGTGCAGAAGAGCTTAAAACAGTAATTGCAGCAGTAGTTGTTTAAGAGTTAAATTAAGTGCAAAGGTGCTAATTCTATTTTTAAAGTGTAAATCCTGCAGTTGTGGCCTCTTTCATATGGTTTGCATAAAATAAAACACAGTTGTAATGTTCCAAACAATCAAACATCTCTGATCAAACTTTATTTTCTCTTTAAAAGGTCACTTGATGAAATGTACTTAATGAACTTATTTGAAATGACGCAGTTTTTCTCGGGCATTGCTCATGGATTCCAGGTTGGCATTTAACACATCTCTTTCATCTGGAGATTTTTTAACTTCAAACAAACCTAATTTGAAGCTCATTAACAGCAATGCAGCAGCTACAATGCTGCTGCATTGCTTTTGTCAACACACAGAGAGAGGGAGTTGGGATTATGTAGGACAGAGATGCAGTATGTTGCCTTGAATGACCCCTGTATAAACTCTTGGAATACAAATTACTTATCATCTAATTTGAACTAGTAATCAAAAGAAATGGAAGCGAGCATCACATTATAATTCCACTGTTCTGAAAGACTCTACTTGGATGTTTCCTTTGAAAACAAGTAGACATGTTTCAGTACCCTACAATAGGCGGAACAATAGAGCTCAATTAAAGAGAAAATGACTGAATGAATTTACCATCTAATTATCTGTACTGACAATGTAATTGGTCATACTGTGGATAGCTCCTGTGGAAATGAGTTCTAATCAACAAAGATGACTAACAGATAAGCTATAAAACCACTTCATTTTAATTTAATAGTATTATGACCGAGCTCGTTAGAGGCAGGGAAGGCAACATAAAACCAGATTACTAAAATGAAGTTATTTATTGACAAGGAACTTGCATGCATAAAGGGATAAATCAAAGCCAAGTTAAATTCAGCAAAACAGCATGTAATCAAAACAGGCAATTGCACACATAGACTTTTAACAGCAGCATGATGTAGGCTTACACTGCAGCCTACTTCTTGTTACTAGTTAAGTACTCAACTGACATCTTGCTTTGATCCGCTCAGGTTCCAACTATGCTCCTTGTATAAACAAACAGGAAGACAAGTGATCATTGCTGCCTGCTGCGGCTGTATTTCTCATGTCACAGAAACCACTGAGAATGAATCTCTGTCAGCGATGTGGGTGTTTTTGTACCAGTGCTCTGCACAGATCGGACACTGCCCTCCCACCTGTCTGCACTCTGAAGCTATGTGCTGGGCTTTTGGCTCAACAGTGGCATTCCCTGTAGCGCCCTTGGGCCAAAAGGTACTACATCATCCAGGCGGATAGAATAGCTGATGACTCCGGTAAGACCAGAGCCGAAAGAGCTGCATATGTAACCTATGTATACACGAGTTGGTTTATATTTCACCAAAAGTCTGTTTCTTTCTGTATTTCTTTATGGAGCTTTTATTTTGTTACTTTTATTTTTAGATTGTGTGACCTTTGACATTTTCGGCGACGTCATTTCCTGTTGTTTCGCAGTGCTTTTCCTCACTCGGCTATTAGCTGTACAAGTGCTCTTGTTAATAGTGTGTTAAAATGTAAAAACGCGTAATATAGGTGCAAATTGTACTTTGTATGGGTCACATATGTTTTATTTTAACGGCATAATGTTTGCTCTTGTGTGTATGTCTATTTTTTAATCATGTACAGCACTTCAGAGTAACAGTTGGATTCCACTGGATGCGTAACGACTCCGAAAGGGGTCCGTCCGCAACGGCTGCGTATCTCCGCAGTCCGTCAACACACACCGGATCCGTCAGTGTCGGAGCTGTTGCGGACAGCGTTGTCCCGAGGACACACGAGATCTCGCGAATTCACGCCTAATCAATTGATATAACTGGAAGATAATCAACATCTCCTCGTCAATGACTGGAGACAAATCCAGCAACTCCGTCTTAATGAGCGCTAACGAGGTCGGCCGGCTTGTTAACAAGAGCCTCTTGTTAACAAGCCTTAGTGATTCTGTTTGTTTACAACAATCACCGGAGTGAGCGGTGTCAGTGGGGTGAAAAGACGAGTGAAAACCTCTAACCTGTTGATTTCAGGTCTACAAGTTATGAAATATGATCCGCCGTGAACCCGAGGTATTTTATTTTGAAAATATACCGGATGTTTTATTTTGTGTCTGTGCAGGACTTCCTGACCCGAACGATCTGTTCTGTGCTGAATTTATGCGCCGGGCTCCGTCGTCCGACAAAAAGAGAAGCTCTGCGCAAGTGTTGCGAGGGCTGTCGGATGGCCATGCGTTGTCGGACTCATTACGCAGCGGATCTGCAGTCGGTGGAATCTCACACATTGATTATAATGGGGGCGTAACGGCTCAGACGACGGATCTGCAGCCGTTACGCATCCAGTGGAATCCAGGGGGCTACTAGAGCGCGGAGGCCGTTTCTGATGCAGTTTTTTGTTATGTACATTTCTTTTTAAAGGTGTGCATTTGGAGACTGGTCATGAGATGTTGCTGTACTGACTTTTATATGCTTGACACAAGTAGTTCCCTTTTTTGTTATTTTGTCATGTTGTTAATTTATAAGATTTAAAAGACTCCCACTCTTACTTTGTAAAAGTAGATGTCTTATTTCCTACTACATTTTAAAATAATATTCAAACTGGAAGGGCAAAATTTACCCCCACTTAAAATGGCTCAATGAAAAAAGCCCCTGGCTGCACATAATTGCTGCCTATTGTTTGTCTCATTGCCTGCGTTTTCTTTTTTTTTTTTTAAATAATGTGTGTGTGTGTGTGTGTGTGTGTGTGTGTGTGTGTGTGTGTGTGTGTCACCACGGTTAACACTCCCCACTGAAAAGAGGATCAGAGGGATGAAGCAGATGTCTTTGTGCAGGTGAGATCAGCAGGGAGGTTTGCCATCTGTGTCGACTGAAATCCCTTTCACAAAGTTTTCTCAGTGCTTCACAGGTTTGATGAGACAGTTTTCTTTAATGGGTCAACTCAGTAGGCTTGAAACGATGAGACATGATGACACCATGCAGAGACCTTCAGTTGTTCTGTGACTCACATTCACTATGACTACAGAAAATGTTTAGTCCAACAGGGACACTTGTTAGTTTCTGATTCCATCAATGTAAAAACAAAATGTAGCAGAGCAAAGCTTGTTTTTGCTTTTTGTTGGGTTTTTTTTTATCATTTAATTTTTTTTGTCCCATCCTATTTGATCCCCAAGTATCCCATTGAAAAAGTTGAATGGAAACAACACAATTTGATAAAACTTCCTAATGTGTGCATAAAAGTTTAGGAGGTGTGTTTTTCCTTCGTCAAAATGCTGAATATGTTCTGACGAAGCAACATTTACGACACATGTTATTTAAATGTGAATTCTTCTGATAACTAAAGTGAGAAGAAAAAAACTGCAAGAATATAGAATGGTGCCATATGTCAGGCAATCTGTTCTTCTCAGCACTGATTGGTATAAGTCAGTGTACTCCAGACCAGAGCAATTCTCAAAAAATAAAGGAAAAATATTCTGCCTTTCTTATATTCCCCAGAGAGTTTAGTGGAGAACAAAACAAAACAATGTTTGTCAAAACCAAACACAGCAGTTCAGGAAATTGCAGTCCAAGCTTTGGAACCAATCACATAATCAAGCTGCCACTTGTTTCAACATACTTGGATCTGTCAAATGTGTTGACACTCATAGAGTCAAGAAAAGCTGTAGCCTCAACGACATCCTCAAGTCTATGTGATTTGCTAGCTCAACCAAGCAAGATCTTGAATACAGAAAATAATGAACGCCATCCTTCTAGCACTCTATTCAGAGCAGATAGTATGTTGCCTTGTTGTATTGTGGACCAAAGTTGATGTGGTGTCCAGAGGGTTGGGCTGAATAATGTCAGATTTAAATCACCTTCCACCTGTCAGCCTGACTGTCTAATCCAGGGGTGTCAAACTCAAATACACAATGGGCCAAAATTGAAAACTTGAATAAAATTGCGGGCCAACATTGAACAAATAAACCTGTTAATATATACCAAACATGTTTTGCTTTAACAGTAAATATGGAACCAGCAATGCTTATGAACATACAACATATAACTAAATAGTGCAGACATGCAAATCAAATTTCAAATATAAAACACATCAATGTAATTAATTTATTAAATAAAAATTAAATAAAAACGTATGCCTCTTTTCTATTTGCATCCTTCTGATTTAATTATCAAAATAAACTTTTTCAACAGGTTAACAAATTCTGCCTTTCTTTTCGGGAATTTTTGGGAAGGGGTAGCTCGGAGACAGCTCTAGCTTGAGGTTGCTATGACGACTGTCACAGAGGAGTGTGTTTCTGTGTCCTGTCCTGATTGACGCGCCAAAACAACAGCAGGGCATTGTGGGATTTGTAGTATTAGCGGTAAATGCGCGTATAATACCGGCGGGTCAGCTTTTATAGTACAATAATTATATAATAATTTGGTATTGCCCGCGGGCCAGAGTTTGACACCCCTGGTCTAATCTATGGTACAGTGAGAAAATAATTACCATTATTGTATTGCAAAGACAGATGCTGCAATTCATATTTGGATCTTCTGATATGTGTTGATTTCTTGAGACTTCTTTGAGATCTTTGAGTTCCTTATGTTGTTGTGACTGGCTTGGGATTGAACTGCTTGGGTTTCGGGGTACACAAAGCTTCTTTGCCCATCTCCCCCCCTGCTTCTCATTCACTCATCAGCCTCCTAGTACACTCACCAGCCCAGTTTCACTCATCCCTTGCCTCCCTATTGTGTAGTGTGTGCATCTGCCCAGCTTTCCAACCATCTGATTACCTGCCTGTCTGACCTGCCTGTTTGGAGCTTTTGCCTGACCTTTTGGGCTTTGGATTCCCCTGCCTGCCCGTCGTCTGTTTGTCTGTTATGCTTGAACTCCTTGTACTGACCCATGCCTGGCTTTCGACCTAAGTAAAGTGAACTTTTACTTGACTCTGATTGTGTTGTGCATTTGGGTTATTATGTGCCATTTTTCCTGAACCTTTGCACATCTTCAGGCATTATAATCGGCATTAAATCTTCACTAAATCTACATTGCAACATGCAGTTGCTTTGTTAAAACCTTTTGAGATTCTATAGTCTTTTTGAGATCTATAGAAAGAAACTGCAATGTAAAAGTTTTAGGATATACAGTGTATATACAGTATACTAGTTCTCATCATAAATAGACAGTGATACTATGTCATATTGATATTGTACCAGCAACATTAAACCCTTCACTACATTTTTAATGTCAGCAAGTGTTTATGACTATGTCAAAGGCATTAAAAGGAATATTTCCCAATCAACATTATTGTTTTTGTTTCAAAATAAAAGTCCTGTAGCCTTTGGGCAGTATCGCTACATTTGTTAGCACAAGGCTTTTATTCGGAAATATATATGCAGGGCTGTGTTGTGGAAAATGCATTGAATTTCAAGGTACCATAAAATTAGTAGGGTGTCAGATTTTAACTGTCGAACTTAGAACGATAGCTATGAAATATTCTACTATTTATGGGCACTATCAAAAGCAAACTCAATGTAGATGGCAGGCAGTGCCACAGCAGCACAGCAGCAGAAATGCTGTCTGTGTGGACACTGCACCGGTGCAGCAGTCCAGTGAGGGACCCATCGCACGCTGCCCAAGCAGGCCGTGTGGCCAGAGCCTAAGTGTGTTTATAAGTTCCACAGGACATTCAAGTTACTCCAATGTAAAGCTTTCTGCATCATAAGTTACTCACAACTTCTAACTTAATACAAAGTATGAGAAGTTGACCGTTTAGGGTGGGTAGTGGTGGATTATCTGTGATCAAGGAGACTGGTTTGGTGTCCCCATGTGAAAGTAGAGTCATTGTGGTTATTTTAAGTTGTACATCATGTTCTACGTCAGGAGTTCTCAATTTTTTCTTAGCCAAGAACCCAACTTGTCAGGTTCAGATGCTTTGTCAAGGCTCTCTGCAGACTGGTCTCCCCTCAAAAACACCAATATAAGGTATGAATGTATGAATGCAGCTAAACACAACTCACATTTACATATCCGGCTGTCCTCTGCTGCTATCTTGTGAACTTAGAAGAAATGGTTGACAGCGATGCAGAGTTTACATGGTGGATATCACACTCAGGGCGGTAGGGAGGGGATATGGATGGGGCAAATAAACAACGGTCTTTCACCCAGGACAACGGATTTCGTGTCCCTTGTTAAAACAAAAGTAAATTACTTTTTTCGTAACTTATGTTGTTTGCGCAACTTATGTTGTTTGCGCAACTTATGTTGTTTGTGCAACTTATGTTTTTTTTCCGCAACTTACTTGTTTGCACAACTTACGTAACTTGGCTCACGTCACCCTTGTAATTACTTCACTTCTGGCATTTACCGCGAATCGCTCTAATGAGTCGTTATAGGTGGTATTGACAAACGGTTTATTCTGTCGTTAAGGTTGAGGATCTTGTTGCCCTCGGAGTAAAATTCCAGGTGTATGCACACAGAACCTGTCATTTAATTAAGGCATATGGGCCTAATATTATGTGTTGGTAGTGACAACATACAGCTCTGACACATCAATAACTGACCTCCAGCATCAGGACCTTGCGCGTCTGTATCTGGGGCACTGAGCAAGCATCAGTATCTGACAAGTTGTGAGTGAGAATGTGTTAAATTAAAACCAAATTTGTAATTAATTTGCATTATATTATAAATTAAGCAAAGCATAAAGAATTGTAAGATGGTAACCACAAACTTAAACATTAATATGTTAATGGAATAAAATGTTACACCATAGCAACTGTATTTTTTTTCCCTAACAAAGGATATTATTGTCACAAAATTCCAAATTAATAGTATAATTATAATACTAAAACTCCCCTGCTCCAAACCTAGCAGTCAAATTACACTCCCTCCTGCAAAAGACTGTTAGGCATTTTGAATTTGTTCTCATATTCATTAATAAGTTATTCCATGATCACATGCATATCATCTATCAGGACTGTGATATTTACAAAAACAGTGAATGTGTCTAAAAGCTTTACATGTCTTGGTTGCATCCACATTTAGTGTTTTACAATATGTATTCTAACAGTGCTGTAAATTATTGGACATGACTTTGGAGTGAAATGACCGGGCAATGATCCAATTCAATCAAGTCAAGAAGTGAGAAGGCATACATATTCATGACTTCCCTTTGTTAGTTTTCTCAATAACTGAATTGGAAAGACAAAACCACAGTAATTGTTTTTGTGCTGAGATATATTTGTAAACAATGACAATGTTTGCAAATGTGCTTACCATGAGGTGCAGAATACAATTTTTCTGTAAACAACCAATCACGAAGGCAAGAATCTTTGTCATGACAAGAAGTGTAATGTGAAACTCTGCCATCCACTGGGAAGTTTAGAGGGTTTCAGAGGAGATTAATAACAAGGGCTGTTATAGATGTCCTGCAGAGGACCCATAAGGCCATTTCAGCAACAATCTGTTTCCTCGGTGTCAGGTGAAAATATTAAATTGAGGAGATTAATCTCTGCTGTCTGCAGCACTAAGGTTTGGGTCACCTGGTTTGTGTTCGTCCACAATTCCATAAGCAACAAATACATTTATCAAATCTGCCAAGTGTCATTCATGTTTTGCGCTACTTTAAAGCCACTTTTTATTCACGATTCAGATTCTGTGACAATACATATGTTCTTTCAGCAATGCCTTTTGTCATTTTGATGATGTTCCACCCTCTCACTCACTCATCACACAGGAAAGTCTCCACCAGAGCTCATTCACGTTTCGTGTTCAGTACATCCAAACGAGTAAACCACTGCTCAAAAAGCTGCTTTTTTCATCATGCAAATGTAGTAAAATATTAGTCTCTGTCCATGGATACCAGCTCATGGCTTAATGGTAAATGGATTATACATGCAGGAATGCTAAAAGCTAGGAAAGACTGCACCTGTGCAATTAGCCACAATGGAATTATGGTTTTCAGTCCCTACTAATGTGAGATCTGTACATTCACCCCTTTTACTAAATCATATTATATAATCATATTACTATGTTAGATGTAACTGGATTTTATAAGTATTAAAGCCAAGATTGGAAAACCACACACAATGTTACTGCTCGGCCCCACAGCTCCGGTTCAACACATCATACAGAAATGAAGTATAAACTGATATTTTAAATCCTTCACCATATTTAATTCATGCTTTTCTCTGGCCTAAAAGTAACCAACAGTAGTGAAGGGACAGTGAAGCTTCCTGAAGTATTTGCTTTATTTTTTGCCCCCACGAGATAGTGGTCTTGGCTTTAAAAAAGGCCTTAGCAATGGTAATTGAGTTTGTTTTCAGCCATTGTTGAACAAAGAGCGTCATCTAGTGGGCACCGTAAATAAAGTAAATGGTTCACGAAGCTTTGTTGTCCCTTCAGTACCAAACAGCACACATAGATTCAGAGTTTAGCAAACGGCAGACTTCACCCAGGAGAATGGGGTTCGTGTCCCGTGTGAAAACAAAGAAACATTTTTTTTAAATGTAACTTATGTTGTTTAATTAACTTATGTGTTTATGTAACTTACGTGGCTCACGGTCATGTTTATTACGTAACTTCCCTAGCTCACGTCACCCTCATAAGTACTTAACTTCCGTTCTTTTTACCCTAAACCTAGGTCAGTGGTTTTGTTGCCTAAATTTACAGAAACTGCAGCCTTTTTTACAACCGTGAACTGTATGTGTAAGTATAATGACTTGTGTGTTATTTTTAGAATGCTGTGGTAACATAAGCTGCAAAACGCTAATTTTGACAAACTCTTCACAAATGGTCTATTCTGTTGTTTAGGTTGGAGAACTTGTTGCACCAACAGATTTATTTGCTGTTATCACCTACAACATTAATAACTCCTACAGTAACTGAGGAAAGGCTGTTCATGAGCAGTAACTTAACCCTTTTTTTATTTTCTCTTAGGTTATCAAGTTTACTGATATACTGTATGTTTTGTCTTCAGAGAGCATCTTCTCTCCTCGCACCACATGATAATTCTACTCCTCAAAGAATTGTCACTAGCACTTATTGATGCACTAATAGCTCTTATTGCACTATACCTTGATTGTTTGCTTTTACTCTTCCTGTAAGTCGCTTTGGATAAAAGCGTCTGCTAAATGACTACATGTAAATGTAAATGTAATGTTTTATGTGGGAATTATGTTTGATGTTTGTTTGTGTCTTGTTTAGTTTTGATGTGTTAAGGTTCTTGTTTATTATTGTGGTTTTATTTATTTATTTGGGTTGGTTTTGTGATTTTGTTGTTGTTGTGTTTTTTGTTTTGTTTTTGTTTTTCTCTCTGTGTTTGTCCATTGGTGATTTGTGTTGTGTTTTGTCTAAATTAATAAAAAAATAATAAAAAAAACTCCTACAGTAGCTTATCTAAACCATCAATTAGAAAAACTAATGTGGATACATTGTTGATGGAACATCAACAGATGTTTTTTGACTGATCAATCATTTTATTTAAATGGTAATATCATTCCTATTTAATATGATAAATGGCTTTATTGCCTGCAGCTTTGAAAGTAGTTGCTTTACATGCACTGTAATTACTCTGAAGTTTAAGAATAGGTTGAACTTTACTTTAAAATATTTTTCATATTCCAAAAATAAATCTTTGTTGTATTGGCTCTACCAGTTGTGCCACCGGGACACCCCAGGAATTAAGACTTCTGATCAACAGCTTGGACAGAAACAAGCTGACAGAATCTGGCTTCACCTCCATTCCCTGTTAAAGTCTCAGAATAAGTCTGTGTTCTACCTGTAAATATAATGGTTTCTTATCTACTGTATTTGACGATAAAGAAATATTTCTTCATGATTATTCCTCATCTCACTATGGCAACCAGCTTCTTGCACCATCTAAAAATATAACCATATTTTTGAGAAATACACTTAATTGCTTTTGGGTATAATTTAATTGAGGAGGCTGATACCAGCAAGCAGCTGATTAGCTTAGTTGTCCCTTCACTAGTCAACAGTGCCTTAAAATACTGGAATTGGTCCAAAAAAGTACTTGTTCTTGTATGTTTTTTAGACATGGTCATGTCTATTGGTCCACCAGTTTTGGTCAAGACTAAACTATCTAAAAAACAACTGAATGGTTTGACATAAAATGTGGTACATACATTTATGTTCTTTGGTGACATTTCCCTGACCATGTATCCTGTGAAATATCACAACCATTGCAATAATTGAACACAAAATCGAGACATTTATTGTTCCCTGATGATGTGCCCTGATGATTTTCTTGATCTTCTGAACTCTCCTTAAGTGCCACTATGACATTGAGATAGTTGACAAATATTGGATGGATTGACATGAAAATTGTTCTTGTATTTAGGAATCGCAACACCTTCAGTGATCCATTAACGTTCACTGTTCTTTGGTGATGTTCGTCGATATCACTTAAAAAATGTTTCCCATGCCATGTTGTTATCTGTTTTTTCAACACAACCTCACTAATGTCTGCCCTGTTAATAATTTTTTTTCCATTTTATACTAAATATATTTGATCTTATCTCCCGTTTTATTTGGCCTTTCGTCATCAAACAAAAACTGGCATGGAGTTCCAGTAAAAAGGCTGTCCTTTCAATCCTTTGTTGAACAGGGAAAATAAACAAAACGGCTCATTAAGCCTCATCACTACTATTCGTACTACCGGCGAAAAGTAATGCACTATAATTATATAGCCAACGTAATCGTGAGCCAGAACATCGGAGCTCTAATGGCCAGTCTCCATTGGGAGCATTTTTAATGTCTGTCATTTGTGTGTCTCACAGAACACAAAGACTTTCATTACAAAGTAGTTGTTTTTTTGGGGCTATTTTACGGCTTTATTGACAGTGGAGTCAGAGAGTGAAAGTGGACAAGGGGAAGACATGCAGGAGAGGGCTCTGAGCCGGACTCAAGCCCGGGCTCTTTTTGCACATTTGCACTTCAAGTCTATTTTTGTGGAGTTTAGTGAAGTGTAATCTACATAGAGATGGGTGTAAATCGCATAAATATCCCAATGAAAATGTGTTTTGAACTTATTAATTGTATATTGAATCATCACACACTGACCCTGTAGATTTTCTTTCCCTGGAGCTGACATGAAAACAGTGGCGGTTCTACACAGGGGCCTCCAGGGGCCACTGCCCTTGGCCCCTGCTGTGACCCCTGTGTCAAATTAATATTTAAATGATCAATTTATAACGATGAACGACGGAACAATTCTTACCTATTTTTTGTTCAAACAATATCTCATTGTGCACAAAAGGAACCCAGAATGTGTACATTGTATAATAGTTTAATTGTGCAATAAAAGCTTGTGTATATAAAAGAAGATCATTCTCACTGTACTGCACTTTCAAAATAAAGAAAAAGTAATTGTGCACAAAAATGAGAAATGTCATAGTCGTGCAAAAATAATTATTGTTGGTAAGTCTCATTGTTTCAATCAGTGTATTTGTATCTTCCAAATATACTTAAATGAGATTTTTAAATTAGCTAAAATAAAGATTTTGAATGCCTAAATATCATCTCTGCCGTTTTTTAATGTGCCCCTCTGATTAAACACTGGCCCCTGCTTGGCCCTCACAGTAGAACTGGTCTAGAACCGCCACTGCATGAAAACTATTTCGATTCTTTCTGCTGTCAGTCAACCTGGTGAAAGGAGGTTAGCCAACCACTGTGCACTCAGCTCCCCCAGGACCTGTTGTTGACAGACGGCTGCCAACATAGTGAATGAGGGTAAGCTCACAGACAGCCTGCGAGCCTTGATTAATTAATGCAATGCAAAATG
The DNA here is from genome assembly GCF_030273125.1 of Centropristis striata. NCBI lineage: Eukaryota > Metazoa > Chordata > Actinopteri > Perciformes > Serranidae > Centropristis > Centropristis striata. The sequence continues at coordinate 10,073,122 of NC_081517.1, forward strand.
TTTTTGCAGCCAAACTTAGCACCCCCTGCTTGAATTTTCGGTAGAATGCAGCTTAAGGCACTTCCTGGTTTGCCTCCCTGCTCAGACCCGGAGGTTGCCGCCTGAAACAAACACAGCACTTTCCTCGAGGAGGAGGCCTGTGTCTGGTATATAACTTACATACATAACAAATGCGGTTATTTAAATGCAAACCACAATCCCTTTATAAAAGTAGTTTTGTTGCCTAAAAAGGCACTGCACTGCAGGAGCTTGCACAGGTAGAGTGATCACTCATGTCGCTGGACATTTATAGGTTACGCTTTAAAAATGGTACAAACGTTTTGTTATATCATTCATCATTTATCCATTTATTCATCATTTAGCCTGACACCCTTACAGGTCACCAGACTATCACAGTACTGACACATAGACACAGACACTACTCACACTCTCATTTACTCTTATGGACGGTTTAAAGTTACCAATTAAACCTAAGCTGCATGTCTTTGAGAGGGAAATCTGAGAACCGGGAGAGAACCCACTATGATAAGGGGAGAACATGCACAAACAGAAACGTTGCAAAGGTGATTCAAACCTGCGACCTCCTTGCTGTGTGCTAACCACAACATCACCATGTGGCTCTTTTATACAGCATATGAATAGGTTGGCCACAATCATTTAATTTGTTGAATACAATGATGAAATATCTTCAAAACTACATTTTCGTTTGAAGTTTTCTTTGTAGCCCTATTTTTCATTCATTGCACTCCAGTTTTAAACGACACCATTAATTCTCCCCACCAGCTGGATAAAATATTATGTAGCATTACCGAAAACAGTGGCATACCATCACTTCTCCTGGGAGATTGAACCCACTCACCAAAGTTACAAAGTGCAAAAGCAGGAGTTGTGTAGTGAATGACAGAGGCACTATTTTCTTTTACATTACAAATCAGTGAAGCAAAAAAAATATTTTGAAGCTGTTGTTTTGAAGTAAAATAGTTACGCAATGTTGCTTTACCCAGATTGAGCATTTTATTGAATATTGTCTTTTTTCTGTATTCCGTGTTTGGTGCTGGCTCCAAAAGGCCCATCTGTCTTTCAGAAAAACTGTGCATGGTGTGTTGAGTATTCAAGGAAACTTGGATTGTATATTTGAAAGATAGCACACAATGTTCCTTATCTATAAATATAATAACACAATGAAACCTGTAGCTGATGTTAGTCATGGGAAAAGAATAATAAGTGTCTTTTGTAAGTCTTTATTCGGTGTTACAGGCTGTATTATGTGAAGACTGTTTGATTGAGAGATCAGGCTCTGGCATTAAGTAAACACGCCTCTTGATTGCTTCACTTCTCACGGAGCTGCTATTGACTCTTAGAGCACAATGGCAAAGCAGTGGAAGCTGAGGAAAGGCTGTTCATGAGCAGAACAATGTTGCCACTAGCTGATTCACCAGTCATGAGTGTCTGCCAGCTATAATGAAAAGTTTAAGTAACAATGACAAGTTTAACAAAAGCAAACATGGGCAATCAGGACAAGTGCCGGAAAAGTAGTAGCTGCAGAGTTAATTGTATGTTGTGATGTTGCCTTCAGTCATTAATGCTCACTGCTGAACACAGACAGCAGCAGTGCACTATACTGTATTTACTCGACAAAAGAACGATTTAGGATATGAAAATGTAGCCGATATATAATGAACAAGGCTCCATGTGTATTGTAGCTGGTGTTTTCATTATTGCCAATGTTGGGATATAACTAAATATACATTTGAGGTACTTGAACTGTATGTTACTAGTAATTTCTATTTTATAATTGTTATGCTATTAAACCCATTATAATGTTGTTGAATGTATTCATTTGTTTACTTTTCAGACTGTGATTTTACATTTGATATAATAATAAAGAAAAATTCATACATTGTTAAAGGTTGAATCAATAGTTCCCTAATGTTTATGTCTCATTCTTTACAAAAACAAAAAAGGGTCTGAGCTGTTAGCAGTTCCACTAAAGAATGATTTTCCCTCTCTTTTTCATTGCTTAATTTAAAAAATGAATAAATAAATTCCAGAGAGATAATATTATCCAGTATCTCATGAGGAAAACAATTGCACACTTATCTAAAATAAGTATCTATAATATATATTTATAATAAATCATATTGTTGTTAAAATACTACGACTACTATGACTACTACAACTACTAATAATAATAATAATAAAAACATTACACAAAATAAGTTAGGTCCAAGTGTCTTACATTCAATCAAAAGGCCATTAGCAAACTTGTTGTATGACGACAATAATAAAGCAACAGTGAAATCAATAAAAGGCAAGTCTAAAGCAGCAAGGTTTCAAAAGTGACTGGAAAGAAGCTTGCCTGACTTCCTGAACCGCAGCTAAGGGGCCCAAACAAAGAAAGGCCAGGTCAACTTTAGTTTTAAGGTCTGACCAATAATGGCTAGACCAGAGGATCTCAGGATGGATTTAGGTTCATAGGGGTCGGGAGGTCATGTATATATTCTGAATCTAGAATCCTACAAGCCTTAATCGTGATCATTAAAATGTTGAAATCTACTTGAAGACACATTGGGAGCCAATTAAGTGGATTTTAAACCAGTCTTGTCTAGCTGCAGGATTCTGAATTGGGGTTGTGTAGTGTGAGCTATGAGATGAGTACATTCTTACTGGGATGAAATGAACGCATAAATTAAAGGAGTATTTTTACCAGAAGCGACAGCGTGTTTACCAATGTGTGGCTGACATTGTTTTCACCTTGCAAGTCTGTGACTGTGTGTGTGTGCACAATTAGGTCCTGTAGACCAGAAGCTGTAGCAGGACACCACCATAAAGTCAAATAAGCTTTAATCTGAAGGCAGAGTTTGGAGATGAGTGTGGTGTGAGCAAGGACACTGAAGTAGGGGTTAAGAAATAAGAAAAAAGGCCATTACAGAATAATTCTGTATTATTCTCTGCTATTTAATTATGCACATATCTACATATATATTTAAAGCTTTGAAAAATGTAAAATACTTCAATAAATTATTATTTCATTAACAGATTACATGCACCTTTTTTACATTAAATTTCACCACCGGCAATGTTACACAAGTACTGAGAAAAACCCATAGACGGTATAAAAAACCCTGCCATGCTGCAGCTGAGGTAGTTCAGGGGCTGCTGTCCATGGTGCTGACTCGGGTTTGTAGAAGTCGTGCAGCAGACACTTCTGGTGTAATTGTCCTCTCTCTGGTGAACACGGTATTGCAATATTACTATTTTATAGAAGATGGAGAGGGCGGCATGTGCATATGTTCCAACATAAATATTTGCACTGGGGCTCATCACCATCATGTCTCACTGCAGTACACAACCATGCAGAGCTGCCAACTTGCATTTTTTTTTCTCGAGTGCAGCAGCTATTTCCTTTCCTTTCCTTCCAGCAAACATGTGTATGAGCTGAGGCAAAATTACTGAAGCACTACATTCACAGATGAAGTGTGCAGCTGAGAGTGTTGTATACATATTAAAAAAAGAAAATCCATCCATTTTCCTCCACTTATCCCGGGCCGGGTCACGGGGGCATCAGGGCATTCCAGGTGTCCCTTTCCCCAGCCACAATGTCCAGCTCCTCCTGGGGGACCCTTAGGCGTTCCCAGGCCAGGCGAGAGATATAATCCTTCCACCAGCGAGAGAGGTACTGGATCAAGTGAAGGAGTTCAAGTATCTTGGGGTCTTGTTCACAAGTGAGGGTAGAACAGAGCGTCAGATGGACAGGCGGTTTGGTGCGGCGTCAGCAGTGATGCGGGCATTGTACCGGACTGTTGTGGTGAAGAAGGAGCTGAGTCGGAAAGCAAAGCTCTTGATTTACCGGTCCATCTACGTTCCAACCCTCATCTATGGCAACGAGCTTTGGGTAGTGATGGAAAGAAGAAGACCGAAAAAAAACAAGATCGCGGATACAAGTGGTTGAAATTAGTTTTCTCCGTAGGGTGGCTGGGCTCAGCCTTAGAGATAGGGTGAGGAGCTCAGACATCTGGAGGGAGCTCGGAGTACAGCCGCTGCTCTTTCGCACCGAAAGGAGCCAGTTGAGGTGGTTTGGGCATCTGGTTAGGATGCCTCCCGGGTGCCCTTCCGTTAGAGGTGTTCCGGGCACGTCCAACTGGTAGGAGGCCCCGGGGAAGACCCAGAACGTGGTGGAACTGGTAAAACAGAAAATGCTAAAGAAAAAGAAAATATAAGAAAGCCACAAGTGTTGATTGGATACTCATGTGATGCCAGACAACCAAAAAATTCCCAAACACGTTGTCTCCTTTGTTGTAATGTTAAAGAGGGTCACCACCGAAACTACTACAACTAAATGTTATTTCCATGGCCTCAGAAACTTCAACCAAACAGACCCTCAATTTTCTGCATTCACATCAGTCCAATTTGTACTTCATTTCTGTAGCAATTTTTTGTAAAAGGAAGCCAAGAGTGGCCATATTTACAATTATTTTTATCTTGTGATCAGGAGTTAGTTATTGTTATATATATATATATTGAGATAATGACCAGGGGCCTCATGTATCAAAGAGTGCGTAGCTTTCATACTGAAATATGGCATACTCCCAAAACAGAAAAGAACAAATTCAAACACAATGTGAAAATGTCATTAAGCAGATGCTTTTATCCATTTCAAAGTTCATACAACACAAGTAAAGATCGAGTCAAAAGACAACACATGAGTAAGTGCCAGGGGTTAAGTTTGTGTCCAATGGGACATAGGTTCTGTTGGCTTCATTAAGATGTGGCCTGCAGCTCTCATTGGAACAGTTTGCAGCTGGATGTGAAGCAGTGTGGATGAGATTCAGCATCTCTAAGTCAAAGGCCATGGTTCTCTGCTAGCCTGGGTATACCCATACTGCCTTGCGCGCAACCAGGGCCGTTTCTTAGCCCTTTTTTAGGGATCCAATCACAGAACGGGGAGGGACGGCAAGACGATGACGCGTACTACTTGGCTGACGGAAGCTTGTAGTTTTGTAGTTTTCTGACGGATCCAACATGGCCAAGTAATCCTGCCTGCAGCAGACTCCTGTTTCACCACGAAAAAGGATGTTTTAGCCTTGCTTCCGACAGGATTTGGGAAAAGTCTAATCTACTAATCTACAAACTAGCGCCGCTACTAGCCCCACTACTAGCGCCGCTACTAGCCCCGCTACCGTAACGCCGGTGCTCTCGCTACGAGCCGGGGGACAGCGGAGCCGCCGAGAGACCCGCAGCAGCTTGTTTATTGCCCATAAAATCAGTGGATGTGTGTGGCTGAATGTTAACATGCTGCAGAAAAACGTTGCAGAAGCAGAATTGAGCATTTTAGCCTCAGAGTAGAGATGGGCTAGTCTGGCTATGTAAACCATAGATGTAAACATCAATTTCTGTCGCTCTACATACGTCATCTGGTATAACTGATACGATTGGCTAAGAGCTACCTACAGATGCTTTTGATAGAGATTCTAAGCGCCCAATAAACGGCTCCGGAGGATCGTAAACCACGCCTCCTCTACGGAGAAATGAACGGCTGGTTTGATGTTAGCCAGGCTAGTTCTCTGCTGGAAAACAGTTGATTGTTCCTCTGGATCAGGAGTGAGTTAGTGCCTCAAGTGAAGGAGTACAAATATCTGGAGGGTTATGACTATGAGTGAGGGGGAAATCAAGCATAAGACTGACATCGGGCAGAAGATAAAGCTCTCGATCTACCAGTCCATCTACGTTCTTCCTATAGTACCTTAAGTACACCACAACCTGCCTATGAGATGTGAAGTTCATTGCTTTACTGCAAAACACAGCAGTGTGTAACAAATGCTGTAAAGATTGTGTGTAGGGAATTAAATCCATGACGACACGGTAGCTCTGTCTTGTGAAAACTTACTTTGATCTCCCATCCATCTCCCCAATCATACCCACGTTTAACTGCAAGGAAGACGGAATACAACTGTGCTGTAAATGTGCTGGGTAATTGGTGCACCATTTTGTCACTGTATGAATTATTCATTTCTGGTTGTTGCTTCTCCAAGTTGTAGTTACCTCGTCTAAAACGATCCAAGGAGAGATTTATCACTTTGCTGGCTGTCAAATGAGAATATATTAAACTGAGGTTTGTGGATCGCTTCTGTGATAAATGCCATATTTATAATGCCCTCGGAGAGATGATGGCAGCTGATAATTTGCCTTCTTGATATCTGCCCCTATGCTGACTTTGACTCTGGTTCTCTCAGAGATAGATGCAATAAAAAAAGAAAAAAAAATCTACCAGCAGAGCATGGGTGATTGTAAATGAATAATGGAGGTGAAATTTCCCAGAGACAGGAGGATATATTGTTTAGGATCAGAACCGAGCAGGCAAGATGCATTTAGTGACTCAACAAAAAGTCCAAAGAGAGCGACGAGACATTTATTAAGCCATTTGTACTTTAATTCTTCACTGCTGTCTCACGGACGTGAACTTCTTCTTCACCTAAAGGTCATGCGAGTTGAATTTGTGGTGACTAATGAACTGTAATACAGCTGAAGTTTGGTAAAGAAGTAGGAACTTGTGTTATATTGTTGTTGTAAATTGAATTAATTAAAGTGGAGAGGACATCTATTTTCAGATGACAGTGTTGCTTCGCCTTCAGCAGAGCCTTTCTGCAGTGGGATTTTATAACCTTTAGATAGAACCTAATGTGTCTAATTCTTTAAGATATGTCAAAATGTACCCCATTGACCTGTTTGTTTCTGACAGTTTCTGGCCAGATGCCCTTTTGCGTCCACTCATGGCTAATCACAGGTTTCAGACTTGAAGATACATCCTTGCTTTAATCTTTATACTTTGACATTTAACCTATATCACACTGACAGACTGGACTCTTTTCTGCCCTCTTCAAAGTGGAAAACTTCCACTTTGTCAATTGCACAAAGTTCTTTAAGATTCTAAACTGAACTTTACGTTTTTTAGGTCAAATCAAGATCAAGAGCAAATGCTGTACATGGCTTGTGTATCCAACATTTTTAGTGTCCTCGGGGCTGTTGTCTAATAAACAATTTTTGCACTTTTTGGGTGTGTAGGAAAATAAAATCATGTTGAAGTAAAGTGTAATTAAAATTTCAAGATAATAATGACAAGAAAGTGAGTCATTCAGATATGACAATAGCCAGGTGAGCGCATAACTGATTGTTAAAAATAAATTATTTGCAGCTGATCATACATACCACGGCGCTTTCGCGCACCAACATACTTTTCCAACATCAAAATCAACAATGTATATATTGATTGATTTTAAGTCTCCGCCCACTGTTGCAAACGAGGGGAATCTGTGTGTAGTGAAACAGGAACACAGGCAGAGTGGCAGCGTTGATCAATGAACATGGATTCGGTTAACAAGTTCAATGCACATATACAGCGGGATACTGTGTAATTTAACCAGCTGTATATGCAGAAACAGCTTCACCATAACGAGACAAAAGAGATCCAATGCGTAAAAAATGCAGGGGTTCCAGTGATTGACATATTGATCAGAATGGAATCCTCTTTGATCTGTGTGACGTGCGAGTAACGCGTGTAAAAACACAGCAGAGGGCGAGGGGCTTGTCATCCATTGTGTGAAAGCATTTCAGGTTCAAGGCAAGTCAAGAACAGGTCATATGCAAAGAGTGCCTTATTATTGTTTTATTTATTTCTATTTATTATTTAAGGAGATGCATTAAGGTAAATAGGACCAATTTTGTTTTGATGCACATATTTGTACATTAGCAGGAATACAGCACAATATGCATGTGAAAACTAGTTAGTTTTATAAAATTAGTTTTGTTAAATCAACAGATAATCATGATAATTATTGGTGATCTAAAAAAATCGTGATTATCATTTTGGCCACAATCATGCAGCCCTAAGCTTGATTGTTGACAGAGTAGGAGGATGTGTAGGAGAATGGATGTGTTTAAAGCAAGCAGGAAAACGTTTGGCAGCCTATGCGTATAACTTGGTCAACATAGTAAAGACAAGCAATCCATATAGCTACTCCAACATACAGAAAGTCCTTCTTTTGTCCCTGACTGGGGATTTCCACCGGGCGCGGAACGGCTCTGCCCGGCGTCAATTCCCCCCGGGCACGTAGCGGCAGCATAGCAAGCCAGCCATATACACGCAAGATGAGAACACGCTATAATCCTGAATGTACAGGAGACTGTGAGATCATGTGATAAACTGTGTATTTAGGAAACAACAACAAACAGATTACTTTGCTTCTCCAACGTGGAAGATCTGTTGATCTGACCATCTATCCTTATGAAAAGACTGCGTCAAATGATTGTATGCTGTTCTACTTCATCAGTCTCTCATCGTCCATGTCGCCGACCCTCTGCGAGCCTTTCATTGAGACCTGGTGCCCCCGGTCAAGATGTAATGTTGATGTGAAGTAGTTTGAAGTCGTTGAAGTAGTAGGGGTGGAAGTGTATTACGTTGATTCTGTGTCGGATTTCCTGTCTGGTACAATCTGCTCTGTTGAGCTCGATGCGGTTTAGCAACAGCTCGCGGCAAAACTAGAAATGCTACGGATTGATCACGCTGCAGAGCGGAGAGCTGTGGCCGGGACGCTGCTGAGACTTGCTTGGTCTCATTGATTAGGGTTAGTGGCAGCGATCAGCAACGGTGACCGGGTAACGCCTGAGCTGTTCCTGAGCTGTTCCACGCCCGGTGGAAATCAGGCTTTACTCTGCCCTTGAGCAGTGCTGCATTTTCCCATCTCAATATAATAAAAGTAGGTACAGATTCTGCCTGTCAGACTCTCGCCTCTCATCACTGATGCACATCCACCTGTCAAAGATGACAAAAGAGACTTTTGACCCAAAGCCAGCTGTTGACTTATGGATGGAAACAGCTAATCACAGGCTTAAAGAGAAAGAACTAGGCCTAAATCATCATCTACCATGTTTGAAAGAAAGGAAGCTAGTGAGGAGAGCAGTCCAGAGGGGAGTGATGACGACAGCTTGTAGGAAAAGGTGAGCACTAGTGAAGGGACAATGAAGCTTTTTGAAGCTTTTGCTTTATTTTTTGCCCCCACTAGATGGCGGTCTTGGCTTAAAAAAAATGCTTTAGCAATGGTAATTGAGTGTGTTTTCAGACCTTTGTTGAACAAAGACCGCCTCTAGTGGGCTCAAAAAATAAAGCAAATGGTTTACGAAGCTTTGTTGTCCCTTCACTAGTGAGCACCAAACAACATCTTCAGGTGCTTCTTTGAAAACTAGACCAAATTATATGCACCCCTGACAATAGCTCTTTTCATACTGCGTTTCCGCAACACTCAAGTAAGAGGCGTGTTTCTGATAATATAATCCACCTCCTTTCCTATTACCTGATTGTTGGTTGCACAAATTACATAAATCACATGTTTTCCATCTTGCCAGCTCTGCCAGTTTGCATTAATCCTGTCTTGAACAGTCTCGCCAATTTAATGCCTGCATCATCCGAAGGAGGTACGGAGTCGGGATCACTTGGTCTCCACCATTTCACCCCGGGACATTCAGACTGGGGAAACGTCACAGAGGCATAAATACCGCTGCTTGAAACGCCAGTTTGAAAGGGGCTAATGAGACTTAGTGCCATGCTCTAAAGTAAGCAAGCTAATGATAGCAATATGTGGATAACTTAAAATAAATACGTAGATTGATTTTAGGAATAAGGGAAATTAACTGCCTAGTATTACACAAAATATCAATGTAGTATTTAAAGGCAAGATTTTCAAGTAATAATCAAGCTTTCACATAACAATGCAGCAATGGCCTTGACAACCAAGTGCCTGCAATAGCTGTCCCCAAATATGTAAAGCACTTTTTATGGCATTCCTCCTGACAAGCGACAGCATTGTTGCTTAGAGTAAGATGAGAGGATATTACCACATTCATACATAGACTGTATAAAGATGGACGATGTGTCTCCACTTTCTCTCTCTGTACAAATGTGAACCCAACATTCCTGATACAGCTGCTGCCATCTTGTGCTGGCATTTGTAGTCTGTGCAGTAGTGAATCGAGGTAAACAATTCCCACCCAAAGCATCTGCCCTACCCAATCACAGCACAATGCGAGCTGTCAATCATGATGTTGAATTTTTTAGCTGCAAATAAGTAACATAAACCAAAATTACAAGAATATGAACAGCTAAAATGACAGAAAATGTCTTTGGGGGGGGGGGAATATTCCATGTGTATTTTAAGTTTGGCCCATAGAATATAAATAATGGACATAGTCACCGTGACGTCACTCGTTGGTTTGTGGACTGCCCGTTGGAAGCATCGAGTCCAGCGTTACACTCGTCACTCTTGAGTCGCCATCTTGTTTCTTATACAGGGAGCAGACCATATTTGGGCTGTGGGGGAGCGAGAGGGATCTGACGACACTGACTACACACCTCTCTACACCTCAACCTGACTGAGCGAAGCCACTGCTAATTCATGTTAGCATTAACTAGAGCATTAACTGGGAAGTTCATTTTGGCTAGAAAAAAAACAAAAACAAAATGTATGTTACTTACCTCAAAAAACTGAGCAGCAACTCCTTGGAGTGTCTGTTAGTCCAACCAAACGCTGAAATAAGACATTTTTACTGAACGAAATTATGTCATTAAGTGAAAATACAGTGTGAAAGGGTCAAAGTTATGAGACGGAACTGGATGCGTGGATATTGTTCTGCATTGTTCTGCTTCTCTCCTGATGAAGGCTCACCTTGTTAGGGACCTGTCAATCAAAGGTAGCCACGCCCCAAATCATACGATTCTTTATCTTCTATTTTCTTCTAAATGAGGCCATTATTTGAACTATTAACATGAAATTGTCTTGAAGAAGATTTTTTACTAGTGATTGAGACCATAGTATTGTTGTATTCTGAAGTAATAAATCAAGTGGGAAGTTTTCTCATTTTGCATTGAAATGAATGGACAGAAATGTTTTTGCAGCAAAACTTAGCACCCCCTGCTGGAATTTTCGGTAAAATGCAGCTTAAGGCACTTCCTGGTTTGCCTCCCTGCTCAGGCCTGGAGGTTGCCGTCTGGTTTGGCCCCAACCATTAACATGGAGGGGCTGGGTTTATGACCTATATTGCAGTCAGCCACCAGGGGGCAATCAAAATATTTAGGCTTCATATGTCAGGCTGGCAATCATTATATAAAGTCCATGCTCTTTTATCAATAATAACGGCTTCATGAGGCTATGGACAGCAGTCATTTAGCTGAACAAGTAACATAATGCTTAGCAAACCAGCTAAATAAAACCAGCTTTTTCACAGCTTGTTATAAGTACAAATAACACAAACAAGATATAAAATGGATTTTGTTACCTTTGGACAGCACCAGGCTGTTTCCCAGCCTTAAAATGAAATACTAAACCAACCCACAGCTGGCTCCAGCTTTGTGTTGAACAGACTGGTATGAAATATCAATTTCTCATGTAACTCTCAGCATGAAAGCATGCAAAAATGCAAAGTAACCTTGTATCTCCATTTTGACTCTTCTATGCCCAAGGCTGTAGCATTACACTTAGAATTGCATTTCCTTCCCAAGCCTGTCCTCAGAGTCCCCAAACACACCCCAGAAATACAAATAACTTTATACGTATGAAGCTTTACTTCTCCCATTTGTCATGAGCCTTTTTATTGGTTGGCATTCTGAGGAGCGGACATGTTCCCAGGCCGCTTGTAATGAATTAACATCACTTTATGCTGACGATCATGACATGCTTGTTTATTTGCTAGGTTTTTCCTTTGGGATGATTTACAATGGCAGTGTTCAACATGACCACGCACATAAATCATATTCTAGTGTAATGAAAACTCATTATGAAAACCAGTCACATCTCAGGCTGATAAGAGTGAGGTTTATGGGTGAGGCTATTACATGGCAGGGCATACCTTTGCTTTGAGCAACAGTGACATGTAGGTGTGTGAAAGAGAGTGGTGCTCTGCTGGTTTGCTAACTGCGCGAGTGTGTGTGTTTCTATCAGTCTGTGTCTCCCGTATATCTTATGCAACCCGATCTCATAGCAAAGAGCTACAATTTTTAATCCAGAGTCCTTCTGAGGAGCTGAAAGAAAAGCAGTAGCTTTTCTTTTTGCTGATGTGGAACAGGCCTCGTTGGCTCCCCTCCTACAACATTAATTAACACTATAGCTCATGATGGATGACCTCAGCTTTAGCTACCTAGCTCCCATTCATCACAACACGTAGGAGGATGGAACTCCAAATCTTTTATTTCATTCCTTTCTTTTGGTTGCACAACACAAGCAAAGTCAAGTTGTGTTTTTTCCCCTTTGTAATCGCAACGTAAAGATGATCCACTGTCAAACCCCCCCCCCCCAAAATAAAATGGTATTGCTCAACATTCATGTGGCTCATCATGAGACATTTGATCTATTACCAGCCATAAATCATTCTTCTTCTCCGTTATAAATGCTGCAGAGCTAATAAGTCTCCACATCTTTTTTTCACTGAAGAAGAATTGTCTTTACAAACTTTGACATGAAAAATAATGCTGTGTGATATTAAACTTTTTCATAACTTTGGCACCACTTTTGATAAATCAACCTTTGCAAAGTGTTTATATGTTGGAGCTATTGGCTTGATTGATGGTTAATACATCTTGGATACTGATGCTTTATAGATTATTCATTTACCATAATTGAGAACAACTTTCTGATTGCCAGGCGATGAAAAATCTGACTGCCTACTGTTAATTCTCCTCCAGGTATTTGATGTCTGACCTTGATTGAAGTTGAACTGAACCTGAAACTCCTATTTCTCAAGAAATGTATATATAAATGACACATCATTGTTGGCTTTACTTTGAATTATATGAAAAAAAGAAAAAGAAGAAATTGTAATTTAATTTTGCACAGGTTTTCTCCAAAGGTCATGGTTGAGCTCATCTATGGAAGGTTTTGTGCACTTCATAAAAGAAGTATTACACTTTTATCAATACGAGTACATATGATAAGGCTTAATTTCAGATCTGGAGGCATTTCTATTTGGACCGCTGAAGACATATAGAGGATAAGCTGATGTCACTGGTCATAGTCATATCTCATGGACATTGTTAGATTCAAATATTGTACAAATATGATGTAAACTACATTAATTTATAAATAAGCTTGAATAATACTTTAACTGAATTGTAAAAGAAGACAAGCAGGTTGATGTTAACATTAGTTTCTTTCCATACTATGCGATGACTAAGGATGACCATATTTGCCATTTTTGGCCAGTACACATTTGAAGCATGCAAAGCATCTCTTCCTCTTCTCTTTCTCTTTGATGCCTCTAGAAGCATCCATTTTTAACTTGTGTTTTTTTGCGTGACTTGCGGTAGTCCCGTTACCCATGTCACGGTACTGTGGAGCATTCTAAAAATAGCACACACGTCATTATACATTACATATACGGTTCGTGGTTTTAAAGAAGGCTGTAGTTTATAGTTTTCTACAAAACCACTGAACTAGGTTTAGGGCAAAAAACTTCCTGGTAAGATGGTACATGGTAACTACATTTTTTTCAATGTGATGCCATTGCCTTTAGTTTGTTAGTTATGTGGAAAAACCTTGTCTATCCAGTGGCGTAGTCAGTAAGATGTTATTATGAATCCCACTCCATTTCACAGTAAGGCCCGCCCTGCATAGCATTCAAGTGCGATAATTGGCCAGGTGTCTATGCTTCCATGAGGTACACTGCAAAAAAGCCAACTTGTATTTTTTGGCATAAAACAGTGATTTAAGTTGGTAATACTTGGAAATATAAATAAAATTATATTTTATTTATATTAAATTATTGACATTTAGGGCAATAATCTAAGTTAGCACAACAAAGGAAGCCAGTTGATTGCTGAGTTGTTGTTACTTATATCTTTAAGTTGAGGTTCACAACAAGGGACAATAGTTCTGCTAACTCTTATTTCTTTTTAGTGAAATGCGGGAAAGCACTGAAATTTGGTCATTAGCGAAAGCTAGCGGCTAACTGATGCTAGCAGCGCTGCTTGTTACAGCTACAAGAGTAGCCATTAGCGTATCAATGCTAACTCAAAATTGTGGTCGCAACATTGGCTGACATTTCATAGCGGCGTTACAATCGTGCCAGTTCAGCACATTGCAGAAGTTAGCAGAAGTAAGGATGAAAAGGTATTACAATGTAAAATTATAAGTTAGTATAACTTACAGTTGAGTTGACAAAAATCTGAATTCAGAGTTGAGCAAACTCAAAAACAAAACTTAAAATATTTAGTTTAATTGTCCAACTCTAAATTTTATCGAAGTTTGTTGCCTCGAAATTTTGAGTTCACCCAACTTTTCTTTTTTTGCAGCGTACTGGTGTCTACTATTCTAGGGCCTATCCTCTGACAAATGGGCTATCCTTACCTTAGGTATGTATGTGGTATGTTTTCAAAGTTTTTCACACACAGTTGAGCAACATCACTGTTTTTATAAACCATCATGTTCCAGAATTATATATGCTGCACATGACTCTCCAGCCTACATTGTTCACACCTCAGCAGGACAGACGGTTCCATTTGTGGCAAGCAGACTTCCTGAACAATCCAACAGTGTGTCGTCTTTAACCTGTACATTTTTGAACACCATCTGCAGCCTTCTCTGAAAATAAGCCCTGAGTGAATAAATCACACACTTCTTGTGTGCTGCGGTACAGACACCACGCTGAGTTAAGTGTCACTTACTTCAGTTTGTGATTGACATTCTGGCAGTCAGTTACAGCAAAGCTCTGCAGGGAGTGTGTTTTATGTGCTTTCCTAGCTTGGAACAACTTACACACAGATTCTGTAAATGAGCAATCTCACTTACAGTTTGTATATTATTTTAAATTACCTTCTTGTTTCATATTATTAATAGTTGGAATCCAGGTTATTTGCAATTGAGTAGCACACAAAACTCTTTATACAACCCAATTTCCAAAAAAACTTGGGATACTGTGTCCTTGTTAAATTTTAATGTAATATATTTCAAGATAGTGGGGTGGCATAGCTAAATTTATCAAAAACAATTGTTCATTTATTGATAAAAACACCAAATTTGGCAGATGTGTTGATAATTATATTGGGAACAAAACTGGATACTGGGCCATCACAAATTCAGACCCTGGTTGCCATGGTAGCCATTAAAAAAAAAAAAAATGGCTACCAGCAGTTGGTTAAACATTCCTTTCCCATTGGGCCCACGTGCAATAATGGACATAATCTAGATCCTATAACCCTGAAAACCAAATAAAATACTCACTCACACTTTTACAAAGTAATTGGTCATCTCATTATATTATATTGTTATTATATATTGCCATGAATCAGTAAAAACTGTAATACTTTTTTTGGTGGATGCTAGAACAAACGTGGTACAGAGGATTTTTAAAAGTAATTACACACTTATATTTGTGTTATTATATGTATGCACTTTATTTTGCATGTTTACACACACATACCCATTCAATTTAAAGCTTTTCTAATGTGAGTGTTAAAGTTACAGATCACCAGTGGGTACAGGGACCTTGGAACTGTTTTCTTGGATGGGGTGCTGTGAACCTCAGAAACTCTATGGGGGTCTAATCCAAAAAATAACTATATAATACATAACCTAGCCTGTACACACCTGCTGAACATATGACAAGGACGACAACTGAAAATGATGAGTATTTATAATTTTTTTGTTCAGGTAAATATATGAAATAGTACAGTTGCTGAAAAATCATGTGCACAGTTGGGATATTGTTTACAAACAAAGGTGACCATTTTTCAGCAACTGAGTCAGCAATTGTATTCCCTATTTGATAGGACCTTTAACGTTGCGGTCACTGGCGACAGAGCAACAAGTTCAGTAATAAATGAAAGGGACATCCCATAGTGCTTTTACTGCTTTCTGCTCAATAGAAAAACAAAAGGAGGTAATGATAAAAGTTCACTGACTGAGGACCTTAAGAAGATTACGTTACTTTTTCTTATACAGGCCATTGCACAGTGACACTGAAACTGTTAACGACTCACTCACTATATGAGACATTTTTGGCTTTGCGTAACGTTACGTGATGTGGCTTAACTTGTCCCGGTGCACTGTATGCCGAATCAGTGTCGCACACCATTAATGGCAAATGACACGGTAAGTATTTTCTACCAGTTCATTGTTATGTTAGGTAAACATTGACATGACTTAACCCAGTTACTATTTACCTTTACGTTGTTGTTCAACGCCGGGTGGTTATCCCGCAGGTGTTGAAACATGTTTGATGTATTGCCTGTTTTAATGGAAACTTTTTGGGCAGACCGTCTTCAACAATGACACCTTGGTCATTTTTTGGGTAGTCAAAACATTCCCACACGGATGATTTTACAAGTTTTTTTGGAGGGAATAGCTCTTCCCCTTCCATGCTTTACCTCCTGTCACCTCCGTCTGCAACTGCACGGACCGAAAACAAAGCAACACGAATGGTGACACGCGTTTGTTGTGTAACTTTATCTTCATTCCGGGTGAGTTGCGCTGATGTACCAACATGGTTCCAGCATAATCTTTTCCGTAAATTGGCGGTATTTAGGAAACGTTACGATTTATTAATCCTCACTTGTGATTCCTAAATCCCTACTTGCCACAAAAGGCGACACGGCATTTGCTGTTCGAGTCCTCAAGCTTCGGATCTCCCTTCCTCGAGATCTCAGGCAGGCAAACTCAGTGTCATCTTCTTAAAACTAAATTTTATCGTATTGCCTTTTCTCCTTTTCAATTGTTTTTATTACATGTTTTTAATTGTCTTTTGTTTTATCTTCATGCACCTTGTAACCTTGTTTCAAAAGAAAGTTTTAACTGAGCGTGGGACCTGCCTGGTTTCATTGGTTCTGATCTCAATCCTGCGGATCGGCTTGGGACATCATTACTTTACTTTAATTCTAGGTTGTTAATTGTTAATCAGTATATCCTTTTGTAAAACCAACTGACTCACTCACTGTCATGTGGCTGCCGTCAAGGCCGCACACAGTATCTGTATCCCAGTTAGGATAAGTCTTCATGGGATGGAACATCAGTAGACTGGATATTCATACCTGATTTTGCACAGTGGTGTGAGAAAATTGAATGGGACATAAAAAAAAATGGTGTGACAGTTTATAGTTTTACCTATAAAAATTACCCCTGTAATTGTGAGACTGGAGGTGCAGCTTATTACGACCCATATTGATGTTTGCTTTTAGGTGGTGACCCTTCTGTAAAGCCTTCGTTATAGTGATAAGAGGACAGGAGGAAGTGAGGAAGCAAAGTGATGTAGATTAAGGACTAAGAAAGTCTGTATTTTTGGGAGTGCATGGATCAAACAAACACAGGATATTAAACCAGGACATTGATGTCCATGTACCTTATTTATATAAACTATTGTGTGTAAATATATCACGTTCTCTGCCACCTTTATCATCTTAGTTGCATATGAAAGAAGTTATTTTCACCCCAAAAGAACTGAACTTTTCAGACTGGTCTTCCCTGAAAAATCTTCAACACAAGGTGTTAGTGCATGGAGCAGAGCTACTTACAGGTATGCAGCTGACAGATGTGCAGTTTACAGTTCCTCATCGCTCCCTGAGCCACCATCCGATCCTCCCTCACTCACGTCCTGAGTGTCCTGGACATATCCTGTCATTTTCCTCTTTTCACTTCTAACCGGTCAGTTTCGGTTTTTGCCCGTACACGCCCGGTGTCTCCTCTCTTTCTCTCGCACGCGCGCTCCTGATTCACATATACTGGTAACAATAGATGTGATAGTATGAAAACATTCCAAGTGATAAAAAAATTAGGGGGCCGATCGATCGTCCGATTCCTTTACGTCAAACCGATCTTATATAGCGATCTTATCTACCTAGATAATAACCCCCCACCGGCGAAGCAGTGCTCCCAACTTTGTTGCTAAATTCAGCAACTTTTCAGACCCCCTTAGCAACTATTTTTCAAGAAAGCGACTGGAGACAAATCCAGCGACTCCTTCTTACTCTTCTTAACGAGCCGCTAATGAGCCGGAGGCCGGCTTGTTAAGAAAAGCCGCTGTTAGCGGCAGTTAGCTCTGTAGCAGTACAGTGTGTATGTGCTGCTGCTGCAGGAGGTGTTCACTAAGTGATCTCTGTTTGTTTACAACAAGGACCGGACACTGTGCACAGTGAGCGATGCTGGCCCATAGACTGCCGTGGAAAACCCTCTTAGTTTGTTTCTTCTTCTAAAGTTTGGCATCCAGCCGCCACACTGTATCATCAAATGTTACCCTGCTCCCGTGTGGAAGGCACCAGTAATACAACTTTTTTTTCTTCCAGATATGATGAACTATTCGGTTTTTTATGATTTAATGACGATTTGAATATTCGAAAATCGATGCACTCCCTAGTTGTCTGTATGTTGTACAGAACAAAAACCACTTTATGGTTGCAGTTATTTTGTTAGTTTGTCCTGTAAATTGTTGCTATTTATTTTAAGTTCAATATTTTATTAACTACCTCAGACATTGTGATTTACTACTGCTGTGTTATTGTTTTTCAATATAATAAGATTCAAACATTGAAGGTGTATGCTGTGAGTTATAAAAAAAACGGTATCGGCCAAAATCGGAATCGGCAGGACAGGCTTTTTAAAAATCGGTGATTGGTGATCAGCCAGAAAATTGCAATCGGTGCAACCCTAGAAAAAATAGATGAGCGCAAAACATGAAATGAAAACATTGAAATAATTGCTCTGGACCTGATAACTGCCGTTTATATACAGCAGTCAATAACTAAGTCAAAGAAAAGTTGTTGTCCCATGTTTATTACAGCAGCAAGGACAGAAACATGCTATCAAATTGTTTATTTAAATCAGATCTCAATGTCGTAATTACGAGATAAGGTGTCTAATTCTTTATCCAGTGAATGCAATGCGCTTCTGTACATTTTCACATTTATCATGATTTCCCAGACTTCTCACCTGTGTGCTGGGTCCCATATATGTCTATGCTGGGTCGTGCAAGTGAGCCTGCAGCACCGTTCCGGATGCCATCATTGCCAGCGGACACTGCACAGTGCTACGTGAAAGTCGGAAATTTCAGTACTTTGAGTGTGGCTCACCAAGTGCACAATCTGGCCTAATGTATCCCTCCTGTTCTGCAATTGGTCCTCAGTATTGTCTAAAGCAGTATCCACGTCTCACATCTCCGAAAACGTCAGTGCAAAATTAAAAAAGGCTATATATTTGGATGAACTGACCACGTATTGAAGAATATTAAAACGTAATAAGGTGACATATTAACAGCCTTAGCCTTACAGTGGAAATTAAAACAGTTTTTGTATTCCTCCCCTTTTTTATACCCCCTTCAGCTCGTAGTGGCATAGTGAACCACAGCCTACCTATGCCTAAAATCATCCCTGTACCAATAAATTAACTTGCTGAGAGATGGCGACCCAGGAAGATTGCTATAATGGAGTCCTGTAAAACAGAAGCGTGACCAGATAATGTGATTGTAATATGCTACTGCGAATGTTCAGTACACTCTTTGCTTGCAGTTATGAATTGCCTGAAAATTACCTCTATATTTAAAAGGTAAACATTCATATGTCTTGCATTTGTCTTGTAATGATTGTTAATTCATTTTATTTCCATAAATTAGCATGGTATTATTAGTAGTATTAAAATGAAAAGAGGGTTTTGATGTAATATGTGTGCCTTTAATCCATCTATTAGAAGCCTGCTCATGCAGTGGATTGCAGAACGGCATCAGTTTCAGAGTGCTGGGCAGCTGCCATGGTTCAATGACGACTGACCCTCAGGAAAATGAAGTTGGGTCTTTTAATCAAGCGTTTGGATGACACTTCTAATGATTACCTGTTACTTCTGCCAATCTAAGATAGTCTGAGTTGGCCCCAGAGATGCTGGAGGTGTGTCATTCTATTTAGTGCCAAGAAGGCGAAAGGGAAACACAGGCATTCACAATCCAGTTTTTGAGATTATGTTCACTTAGCTCCAACTGGTTTAAAGTCCAGTATTGCCTTCAGAATGCTCAAATATTTAATGCATAAAATAAATCTCGGGAATCCTGTTTATCAGATATTTTGGTTGCTGACCAGTATTGTTGACATGAGGAAGAATGGATATGCAGTTCAATATGTATGTCAAATTCTGATAAACATATTGGCTGTTACAGTTCTATAATGTATTTTTAAAAGTATAGTAGTGTAAAAGTAAACTACTCAGGAAAAAATTAAGGGAGAGATGCTATGGCCATAATAAAAAAAATTGCATGGTTCATTTGTTCAATTTTGACTGTAAAAAAAATGTGAAACACAATTTGACCCTAAAGAAACATATGCACCTAAGACACATTGCTGTTTGCTGAGCATCGAGTCATTTGTAATCACAATGGCTTATTTTTGTTTTTTTGCCTCAAATGTTCTCTAATAACTGGTGCACCCACCTTAGGTGTTCCCAGCAATGACATAGTGACATTTTCCTGATGATGGGCCTCATCTCCAGAAGAAATTTCTTCTGAAAATCCACTTACACACTTATGCTTATGCTAGAGAGCACACACATTTAACTGCTGACATGTTTATATAAAATAATTTGTAGGATTTGAATTACAATAATGTTTTTTTTCATCATTTATACTTTTTTTTTTTCCCCTTGTTTTACAAAGCATTAAGGTATTTTATAAATAAACACTTAACAGACGGTTCAGTTCACATAAATTGTCATTTGGGAACCATGCCGTCCTTAAACCCATTGATCATAGGCACAAAGTAGGCTAGTTTCTGCACCTGAGGCCTGCTTGCACATTTACTGTTTTATTATCTGTTGCTGCAAGATATCACATGTCATGTCTTGAAGGTAAAATATCTTCAAGGACCTTTTAGAGTGATTTGCAGGAAGTGATGAGAAATTGGCTTGCTTTAGGTGACCAAGAGCTGCCGTCATGTAATTACACAATAGTTTAAAGGCAGTACTGAAGGCTCATGCCATACCTAACCCTGTACTACCATACATGCAGGGACTTTCCACTTTTGGCTTTTTGGCCACTGGGACATTTCACATGTCCAATGAATTCTGGTGTCCTAGAGCAGCACATCAGGTAGACCAGCAATGGAGTGCAATCCTCTCTTGACTGGGATCTAACATCATTGGAGCAATCGACTGCACGCAAATTCACATTAAGGCCGCGTTCAGACTGCAGGCGAATCTGATTCAAATCTGATTCCTACTCAAATTCGATTTTTAGGGCTGACTGTCCATACTGTTTTTAGCAAGTGTCCAAATCGGATATGGCTCTGTTCAGACTGGGCCACATTATCGACTGATCTGACAGGTTGCTGTAGTAACAGTCATATAATTGCGACAGCGACAAGAACAACAACAACAAACATGATGGAGGCAGGTCACCTCAGTATATTGGTCTTATCACTGTCCAGTAGAGGTGCAGAACATCTCAGATGCACCAGGGGAGAAACCGGGCGGATGGTCGGGCCCGCATGAGTCGGGCGCGGCTGCTGGTGGACACCTCGTCTACGCGCTACCCACGATACGCGTAGAGTGACGTCACGGACAGTCAAAACCGATCTGATTGTTTGGAGCGGTTCAGACTGAGACGCATCTGTCCAAATGCGATCTGAAACTACCTCCCGAAGGTGGTTTCGATCCGGTTTGCAAAAATCGGATTTCATGTTATTTGTGACTGTTCAGACTTCAAAAGAGCCATCCAGTTCCAATCTGGATGGGCTAAAAATCGGATTTTGGCTGGCAGTCTGAACGAGGCCTAAGGCACCCTCATCAGATCTGTTTCCATATCTCAACCACAAGCAATACCACTCTATAAATGTACAGCTGATCTATGACAGTCGTGACTCACACATTTCACAGAACAGTTCTGTGGGTTTGCACAGCAAGGAGCTGCTGGAGACACATGGCTCATCGGTACGTTTCTCTGGGTAATTATACATTAAACAGTGAGCTGCTTTTCTTAAATTAACTTTTAGTTTGAGTTTTATTTTAATTAGGAGATTGAGGATATGCCATGGCCCCCTGTTTAATGACACCACTCACCAACCTTCAGGCTCACCCGGAGGTGTCATTCAACATGAAGCATGCACGGATTCGCTCCACCATCGAGCACAGTTGGCATTTTAAAAGGATGCTGGAGGCGTTTGGACACAGCAGGTGGTAAGACAACAGCTGAGAAATTGTGTTTTGTTCTCGCAAACACATTTACACACACATAAAGCCTGGAGATGACCAAATTCTCGCAAATTTCTTGCATTTAATAATCTTTGGGGATCTTTTTAATAATTATAGTTTTGAAGAATAATCATGGCCTGCTGTGTGTTGCACATCTTCACAATGAAACGTGGTGTACCACCTCCACCCTCAGCCACATCAACAAGAGGATGGGCATCCTGACCTACTCCTGGGACTGACAGCAATTAATTGTTCACTTGTAGCTAAAAAAAAAAAGAGGATTCAAAATTAATTTGACTTTTATAGTGTGATTATTTGTAGCTTACAATTAATTTTAGCCAAGGAATGCATCACTTTAGAAAACTCAAACAGGTTTCAGTGAATATCTTTATTTTAAATAAAAGTGTGTTCATGTCTTTGAAGTGTGTTGGAGATGTCTGTGATAGCCTTTGGGCCATTCTCTCTTGGTTATCAAAGACTTTTCTGAGGGCCTTTATTTAACAATCTAAAAAAGATTTTGATGAATGAGGCCCATTGATTTATGCCTCTAACATGCCTGCATAGCATGTCTCAGGCAGGCTTGTTTGGGTCACAAAGATAAGGAAGGCCATTGACACCTGAGCCATGTAACTAAGATAAAGTCATAACCAAAATGCCTGCAAATGATCTGTTGATAGGCCCCAGGATTCCATTGCTGTATCGTAAAGCCTTTGCCAAACCTCTGTACCACCACACACACACACACACACACACACACACACACACACACACACTCTGGCCCAAATCATGACTGTGTGTTCAGGTTTAGAGACACCTATCCTTAGCTGAAACAGTAAAAATACTCTTATGTGATTAGTGTGCTGGTCTTCACTGACAAAGCTGCTAGCTCTGATGTTCACATTCAAATCCAATTGTGCTGTTTGGTGTTCTGAAGTGACGTAAGGGCCTTTGACCAGCGGTCTGGCTCCGGTTGGTTAAGTGAACACCAGTTGCACACCAAGTGTGCATTTCGAAGCATCACGTTGTATGTCAACAACAAGTCTGTCTAGGTTTTGTCACAGATGACCCTGTCCTTGCCTCCTGCTGTAGTGCTCAGTTCCCTGGTAATGTCTCCGTAGTCAGCTAACCACACTTACAGACACATCAAACACTTAACTACCACCTGTACCTCTTCTCCATCTTTTAGCAGTTGAACTGCTCTGTTAACCTCAGTCTGGTGAAAATGCAGTCTGATATCACTGACCATAAGGAGATATTTTATTTTTTTATTTGCTTTTTTTAATTATCAGTTAATAAGGTAAAGGGTCTGGAGTTGATTTTGCATTTGGAAGCTGTTGCTGGGAACTCACGACATTCTGTCAAGGGAACTCTTCATTCAAGTGAAGCAGGCGAACCTTAGGTTGTAAAAACAAACAAAAATTTTTATCAGAAATAGCGAAAACATTAGTAGTGGCCAAATCAATAGTTGGGTACATTATGAGAAAAAAAGATTCTGGTGGTCTGGATGTCCATGGAGGACAACAGCGGTAGAAAATCACTGGATCCTTTCTATGCTAGAAAAGAAATTCTACACAGCATCAAGCCAAGTAAAGAAGACTACAGGATGGAGATTGAGCCAACTCTACAATAAAGAGAAATGCAGAGGGTTTGCCACAAACCATTGATATGCCTCAAGAAAGGCCAAATTAGCCCTTGCCAGAAACACCTAAAACAAGCCAGCCCAATTCTGGAACAGCATTCTAGACAGATGATACTGAGGTTAACCTGTACCAGAATGATGAGAAGAAAAAGCATCGGGAAGGCTTGGAACAACTTATGATCCAAAGCATACCACACCATGTATACACATGGTTTAGGCAGTGTGATGTTATGGGCATGCATGGCTGCACTGGGTCACTAGTGTTTTTTGATGATGCGGCAGAAGACAGAAGCAGCTGGATGAATTCTGAAGTATAGAGGGATATACTCAATGCTCAAAGGCTTCATAGTACAGATGGACAATGACACAAAACTTACTGTGAAAGCAATTCAGAAATCTTTTAAAGCCTACAAATTGAATATTCAAGTCAGTTACCAGATTGTAACCTTTTCAAGCATGCATGTCAATTGCTGAAATAAAATAGTGTGTAAAAACGGTTGCAATCACTAAATGTGTCATACCATATTTTATCAACTCTTTGATTACATTACATTACATGTCATTTGGCTTAATCAAAGTTAAAAGTGTGCACTTAAATTGCAACTTTTTTGCAACGTTTCATTTCCCATTGTGGTGGCATAGAGTGCCAATATCAGGAAAATGATGTCACTGTCCAAACATATTTCCACTGTCTGGGCATAACTGAACATATTTACATAATATCACACAATATCCAGGATTTGTTGCCCCACCCAGTGCCAGTTTGTTCTTTCATTGAACATATTTGATCCACATGCACATTGTTAACTCATCTGAGCATCTCGCAGTGCTGGACTGCAGCAGTGGAGCTCCCAGCGGATGCTGTTAAGACACTGACAGGAGGGACAGCATCAATAACTGAAGGCGGAGACAAGGTAGCTTGTTACCACAGGTGACTCAATGCCATGTTCCTCTTTTAGTCATTGTCTCATGGTCAATAGGCCTGCTGTGGAAGCAAGTGACTGGCCATGTTAAGTTTCCTTAAAGAACGGATCCAAACGCAGACAGTAGTGAAAAAACAAAAATAGTCTTTATCATCTCCAAAGATAATTAGGGCAGGGTAATAGACATGAGAGGAGATCCACAATGAAACCGGGCCGGGGGCGAAGAAACGGGAACAACGGACAGGAACAGGAACGGGGAAAAAACTCCTGGGAACAAGAACACGGAAAAAACGTTAGTCCACAGAAAAGTACTCTGAGAGTGCACAAAAACATTTGAGGAGCCACGACCGAGTGTATCATTTGAGAAGTGAAACGTTCTGGCGCTGAATGAATGGAGCGCCGAGGTAGATATACTGCAGGGTGATGAGATGATTGCTGGTAGCTGCGGCAGGGAGACCAGGTGGGGATGATTGTGGGGCGGAGTCAGGAAGCCGCACCCCCGCGCACACACACACAGGGAAAAAATACACACAGACACTGGGCCAACCAGAGGCCGTAACAGGCCAGAATTATTAGGGCCTCGGGGCAATCGCACCGAGCACTGGTCCCATACAGCAATAGCTGTAGTCGGGGCAATCGCACTGAGCACTGGTCCCATACAGCAATAGCTTGAGGCTCGCAAAGCCCCGAGCACTACTGTTATACTGTGGATTTCTTCTTCCTCTTCCGGACGCAATTTCATCCCGCTACTAGTCCTACAACTTGAAGAGTTGCAGGACAAATTATATATCAAAACGTGCGGTTTGATCGGGATCGGTGTGCTATTACTTTTCTCTACAGAATACGAATTTTTCGCGACGTAAGTCGCGAAAAACTGCCCAAAATTTTGCCTTGCAATGAATGGGACGGCCGAAAAAAAATAAGCGAAAAAGAACAATAATTGGAGATTTTTAAACGTCTACTCCTCCGGCATAATTTCACCTAGACTCCATTTAAACTTTAAACAGTAGACACAAGTCTTGTGTATTGGTGTCTTAATCCACGTTTCGATAGGTCATATAGTTTTTTTATCAATCCCTGTTCAATGACCATGATCATTTTTGGAGAAATTCTGAGATTATAATGGGTGTGTATTGCATGGAATGTTCATGTCACAGTGTGTGACATCATCGCCAGAGTGTAGGGGGAGAGAAGAAATTGTCAAAAAATACATTTGAAAAATGAGCTCCAGGCCGCAAATTTCACTCTACAGAGATAATTTATACATAGAAACGTAGGAAAATTTGTCTTCTCACTCACAATCCTCTGGTAAAGCTGTCAGAGTTATAGTTTGGGCGTAGGACGCACAGATGCGCCACCAACACCACCAACAGCCTCATTGGCTCGCATATTTAAAAAAAGGGACATTTAACAGTTTTTGTAGATCGCGCTAACAAAGCTATTTTTTCATTTTTCTTAAAAAACCATATGTAGCCGTTCAGGAATAACTCAGGACGCTCAAAGTGAAGTCGGATCAATAATAGGTATTATGGTTTTGCCAAAAAAGCTTTCTGTTCGAGGCCAAAAATTTCAGTCTGTCCACCTCTGCTGTCACTAAGCCGGAACAGGTGCCAGTTAATTATGTTGATTGCTTTGATCTGATTGCCTTTGATCTTTGATGTGATTACAGTTAGAGATACACACACACGCACGTAAGCACGCACACTCCTCACACATGAATACATATGCTTCAAACACACACACAGGTAACTTTATGCGATTTTTGCTACATACACCTCCTCTAACAGCATCATGATTTTAGACCAATTTAGAATTACGAAACCAATAAGTTAGTCTTCACATTGGAAGTCAATTACCTTGTAAAACTGGAAAACACTTCCGATAATGTATAAATCCCACCTTTTTTATGGTTAAGATATGGTCAGGGTTGGACAAGTAGTTTAAGTGAGTATATTGTTATTCATCGCTGCTTTTTCTGATTTCCTGCAATAACTCTGAACAATTTAGTAGAATCCTTGATGCATCGCCATATTCAGTCACAAGGTGATAGCTATATTGTGTCATCCAGGGATGATTTGATCCATCTTACTTGCATTTGTGAACCCTATTCATATGCACTGATAAAGTATATTGAAGCCTTGCTATGCAGACACTCAGCCACTGTTATTTACATAAAATGTAATCTAATAAAGAACACAAATATAATCCACAGAATGTACTGCGCCAGGTTCTTTGGTATCTTTAAGTTTTTATAACCCATGTATCTCATATCACATACCTGCTTATCTGCTGCCTGCACTATTTACTGTTTACATAAAAATGCACAACCAACGTAACTGCTGTTATTTAGCCACACACAATTCCTCCTTTTCATGTAGTATGAGAAAATAGTATAATACCGTAAAAATCTGTAATTTTATTGACTCCAATCCATTGACTCACATCACAGCCATGTTTTTTTTTATGCACCATTATCTCGTGATAACGACTTATTATTTCGTTATCTCGATATAACAGATCATTTTCTCATGATAACGAATTCAATAAACTTCTGTTTTCAGGCTTAATTCGGCTGTTTTGAGGGAAGTGCCTGAAGCACGATACAAAGGGAAGCAAATGCAGCAAATATTGAGCCAAATGCAGCATAAACACAATATTTTACCTGATTAGTTAACTACAAATGTCTGTAAAACATAATGGGACTGTGCATAGGTGCTAACATTAGCTGTCACTTTGACATGACTGCGGCGTGTGTGCCTGCGTGCTGCGGACATGCACACTATGCTTATTTTGTCCACACAGTCAAAATCAGCTCTGTGCTTAATTTTTACGCGTTTGGACATACAGTAGCCAGTGTCTCTCATTCTTGCATTCAGGTGCATCAAATACACAATAGGTAGGTTTACGATGCCTGCAGACAGCATGATCAGGGTCACGTGAATATTAAGTAGCCACTTGGAACCATTGACGCGAATATTAAGTAGCCATGTGGCAGTCTCTTCTAAATATGATTCCAACAGACCTTATATCTACACTGTTTAACCCAAGTCGGCAACTATGCACAGTCCCATTATGTTACAGGCATTTGTAGCTAGCTAATAAGGTAAACCATTTTGTTTATACTGCATTTTGCTCAATATTTGCTACATTTTGCTTCCCTTTGTATCGTGCGTCAGGCACTTCCCTCAAAACAGCCTAATTAAGCCTCAAAACCTACGTTTATTTAATCTGTTATCACGAGAAAACAATCTTTGTTATATCCAGATAACGAAATAATGAATTTGTTATTATGAGAAAATTATTTTTGTTATATCCAGAAAAGTTATCACGAGATAACAGTGCATAAAAATAAAAAAAATACATGGCCTTTCTTGGCTTCCATACATATCTCGTTCCTTTTTTCATTACATTTGTGCAAAACCATTGCTTACTTAGCCACACAATCTTAATTTTCATATATATATATATATAAAGTGGCATATCTTTTTAGCATCCCATTTTATCCTACATATTATTGTCATTTTATCTTTTGGTTGTCCTTCATCTTTTTTAAGGACTGTGGTTACTAGTGTTTTTATCATCTCTCATCAAATACTTTTAATTGTGCCATTGACCCTATTTTAACCCTCATACGAGTAATAAAACGGAGACTTGAATTTGAGCTTGTGTGGTAGCATGGGGCAATTTGTGTAACTTGTTCTCATAATGATTTTATGGTCCTGATATGTACCCATCATTAGTGTGGCTTCTACAGGTACTGCTTGCTGGTGGAATAACACAAATTAGGTGTTTCCTTAGACCAAAACCAGCCTGCTCAGTAACATATGGTTACAGTGCATGATACTGAATACCTACTGATTTATGTCACATATGTCAGTAATTACTAACAAAAAGCACTGCAGAGTCAAGGCTCAGGTAATTTGGTGTGCTGCAGAGATAATTAGAATTTCCCACGTGTGGGGGAGCAAGAGTCACTGTTGATTAGTTCAGCCAGGAACACTTGTCATGAAGTTGGAGCTATTATCACACAAAGTATGACACAAACTGTTATTATACAGACCTATGACAGAACCTACACCTCCAAAATGTTTTATTTGACTCAATGGGGAGAACACTTAAAATCACCCTCACACTTTTACTGTTACCTTAAGCACTTTGGACTTTGGTGTCAGCCCAAGATTTTGTGTCTTAAGTCTTGTTGCATGAGCACATACACAGCCCCCTGAGTGGTTTTTGGGGGATTTTAGCTATTTCCTGATTAAGCAAGTGGCCTACATGCAGTTTGTATAACAGGTTTGAACTTCATAATGAGGAGCTCACACATTAAATGAAGTGAGAAACCCAAAGTGTTTGTTGGATGAGCGCACAATAGAAGTATTTTTTGAAGGTTAATAAGTGAGCGCAACATTGTCATCACAGTTAAATGTGCAAAAGGACTTTTTTTTTGTTAAGGGGAACAACAAACAAACTGAAATTCCAAAGTTTAATGACCAGTTTTTACTATCTGTCTTTGGTTGCTATTTTAAATATAATTTGCATATTAGAAATTTAATTTACTCAAGTATTGTACGTACAGTTATGAGGTACATGCACTTTACTTGAGTATTTCCATTTTATGTAACTATATATTTCTACTTTACTACATTTTGAGGCAAATATTGCAGATTTTACTCCACTAAATTTAGCTGACAGCTTTGGTTACTTTTCAGGTCAATATTTAACATGAAAAACATGGTCAATTTAAAGTTCTTTGCAAAATTAAAAAATTGCTAACATAAATGCACCAATACAAATAATCTAATAATATATTTAAAATATATATATAACAATCTGAGCTGGGTCATTCTGCATAACAACTACTTTTACTTTTGATACTTTAAGTTTTGTTTAATTTAAGTTTTACTGAAGTAAGTTTTGAATGCAGGACTTTTAGTGGAATAATTCCTAGTGAGGGGACAATAAAGCATTTGCTTTATTTTTTGACCCCACTAGATGGCGGTCTTGGCTTTAAAAAAAAAAAAAGGCTTTGTCAATGGTAATTGAGTGTGTTTTCAGCTCTTTGTTGAAAAAAGAGCACCATCTAGAGGGCTCCGTAAATAAAGCAAATGCTTCACAAAGCTTCATTGTCCCTTCACTAGTAATTTCACTGTGTGGTATTAGTACTTTTTCTGAAGTGAGGGATCTGAATATTTTTTCACTTCTGATTATTATAATTATGATATAAAAATAACATTAGACGTGATGTATATCAGTTTTAGTGTATTTAGTAAATAGTTTCTACTAGAACATACTTGCACTAAATAAAGAACAAGTTTACAGCCATGTTAGTGGTTCTCTCTCATCACCATGCTACCATACCTGCAATGACAACATTTACATCACACTACATAATGTTTACCATGTTCACAGAACAGGTTTAGCATGTTAGCATTAAAACATTTAGCTAATTAGCAGTAGCACTAAACACAAAGTACAGCTGTGGCTGGTGGGAATGTGATTAGTTTCGCAGGTATATGGTCATAAACTAGTAAAGGCTCAATGAAGCTTCATGAACCATTTGCTTTTTTTTTTTGACCCCACTAGATGGTGGCCTTGGCTTAAAAAAGGCTTTAGCAATGGTAATTGAGTGTGTTTTAAGCCCTTTGTTGAACAAAGAGCGTCATCATGTGGACTCAATAAAGCTCATGTTCACGAGGAGATACAATTAATTCACCAGCACCATGAATCCATGGTCCAAATCCATGATGCAGACTATTTGAACACATGGAGGGAAGGGAGCACCAGGTGAACACAACCGGTGATTAGAGGAGACAATCAGACAGATAACACATGGGCAAGTGACCTGAAACGAGAGGAGAGTTACTATTTCAAAATAAAACAGGAAATAACTAGACCAGAACACAAAATATGACACAACCTCACCACAGTGTGACAGAAACTCTAAATCTGCTGTTTAAATTGGCTGGTCTGAACATATAAAGAATGATTCCCCACATCTGATGGATGTGTTCATGATTGTTTAAATACCCAAGCTCTACATGCTGATGGAGGAGGCGTGAAGGAAACAGGCGAGCAAACTCCTGACCTGTTGCCTTCTAAACTAATTTGCACATCTCTATTCTCATCTCTCCTCACCTGTGGCTGCTTTTTAATATATCCCAGGAAATGGGAAGCACGGCCTTCAGTGTTCACATATCAACATGTTTGCATCTTCAATCTGGAGCTCATCAGACTGCCTCAGGTTAACTGGATATACATAATTTACTGACATATATCTTCTATCTCACAGTGTAACAGGAAATGTAGCAGACGTGAGCTTGCATACATGATGCTGCATAAATAGCATCCGACACTCGGCCACTCATCAGCATCTTTAATGATCGTCTCAACATCAAGATCTGACAAAGAGTAAAAGCCCACTCAGTCTAACCTGTGCGCTAGCATGCTAGCTAAGGCAACGTCGGTCACCACATAGACATATCTTGGCAGCTATAGGATGGATTGCTTTCAAATCTGGTACATTTTACCAAATTTCATGGCCATTGCTTTTTTATTTTATATTTGTTTTAATCAAATCACTGTTCCAGCTGCTCATCCTCAAGGTGGAGAAAGAGAGGACAGCCCTTTGCTCCAGTGTTTCTCTCTGTTTTTTTTGTGTGAATTTAATATTCACCTGTGTTTTATCCATGTGAGCAGATTCCACGAGCCAGCCTGTTTAATTTATATTAAAGCCGAAACTTCTCCATCATTCTGTGCGTGGTTGCTTTAAGTGACAGGAGGCTGCCCTCACAGGTGGCTCACCGCTGCATTCAGCCCACATCAGCTGACCCCCGCTCCACCTCTTTGCTCCTTATTTGGATTAGTTGAGAGATAGGAGGAGTCATGCACAGCCATGGGAGCCACTTGTTTCATTTTGGCTCCTCACAAACCCATGGGTTTATTGTTTATTGTTAAAAAGATCCCCATTAGCTGTCACCAAAAGTGGGACGAGCTAGTCTTCCTGGGGTCCACAAGACAAAACAAAAATCACTTAACAATTAAACATTGTAGACATTATTGTATACGTCATCAGAAATAATTCCGAATAAGTTATTACATTCATATCTATTACATTAATTCTCACTTTCATACAGTAAATATGTTAATTCACTACTCACAAATTTAAATAGTGCATTCTCAAGTAATAAATAAGAGATACTTTACTATTCAGTTCACGTATATTCAGTGGGCAATTATTCCAATAACTGATAGCACGATAAATAACTGTTCTCTTTAAGGCATTTGATTTTGGACATGGTAACATCATCTGACCACCATTAGCTGACCTTGTCACATAGGAATGAACCTGATCACATCTGACAATTTGGTTATATAAGAAAACAGGTTGAAAAGAATAGACAGTGTTTCTAAAAAATTTTGTTGTATTGCACGCCAACCTGTACTCTACCATTAACCAGGAAAGTTGACGGTGCATACTGATAGTGTTTGTTCTTATGGAACAATGTAAAACCAACCTGGCAGCTCTGTTCTGGGCAGTTTGTAATTTCCTTAGTTGACCTTTAGATGCGGAGGTCCATACAGGTGCACAATAATCCAGGTGACATAAAATTAACGATTTAGCCGAAAGGATGACATCAAGGAGACTGTCCATATTTTGTACAGTCTATGCATAAAACAGAAACACTGTGGACTCACTTTCATATAAGTTACACATTTGCGGCCTGCACTAATTTAAGGTTCAATGTTGTCTCCAAGGTGTTGTGGTTTTTAAGATAATGAGATGGAAATCATTAGACGGTCATAGGATGTGTGATACAGTGGAAATCCTGTATGATAGGAAATGCAGGCATGCATGCATATTATTATTTGCTATTATCTACGCAAGATTTGGTGCCATGGGGCCAGGGGTTTGTGTCTAAACAGGAGTGTACGTTCCCTGCTTTTTGGTGCAGGTACGATACGATACTTATCTCACACAAAAAACAAGAAAATGGACTTGAAGTTTAAAAATAAGGTTTGCGTTGCATTTATATGCATGTGTGACTTGGCATGAGTGAAATGCACTCCATTACGCGACCTGTGTAGACAGCTGGATTGATTAGATACGAGCTATTAGACATTTGTAAGATGGATGATTGAAAAATGTAGCCGTATAGACACACCGTTGCTTTATATAGGCACACCTGTGATCACAGCAAAGCTTCGGGGGGTAGCTGCAGGAGTAAGTAGGACAGTCAAATTTGTAGTACAGTGGCGATTATCATGCTCAGCTTCGACTCGGGCAGCAAGTTGGTCTCTGGAAAGCCTCCATGATATGGAATTGATTTCCCAGAGAGAAAGATAATTACTCTCAGTTGCACAGTGTAGGAAATGTGCAATAGCCTGTTAGTCCCAGTCGCTGTGGCAGCATGTCTTTTTATTATGCTCGCTGTCAAAGAAGCCGGGCTTCTTCGCCTTAAAACTGCAAAATAGATGCAGTAGATGTTAGGCACTGTTATCCACTTCTCTTCAAAATAAAAGCTAAATGTCCTGCTACTGTAGTGAACTGACAATGCTTTGATGAGAGAGATGAGGGAGAGGGAGAGAGTGGTGTTTATGTGCGGAAGTGTAAATCCATTCCTTTTGTAATGTATATGTGGAAACATGTCCGTGCACAAAGCTATTTTTTCTCAGTTTGCATCATGAATATAAATGTAGCATCCAGATGCATCGCACCACCTGTATGCACATTTAATGTGTAAAGAAGATTAAGAAACAAACACGTAGTGAGGCCTGTTCCTCGGGGTGATATAGTGCATGTAATGGCTCCCGGCCAGTGCCTTTACAAGGGAATATAACCGTGACTTGACCTGCATGTCAAGTAATTCATCTTTTGCATTTATGACTGTTTGGGCATCTCTACATTTTATACATCTTGATAAAAAAGCAACAAAACAAAGAGCACATGGACGACTGTGCATGCTAATTCAGTCTGCAGAGTGGAACAGGAAACCTCTGACAGCATTTAGCAAGAAGGAGCTGAATCAACATTAGGTGCATTTTTTTCCCCCATGAATTTTAAATCAGTCTCTGAACTTCAGAAGATGCTGTTTTTGATATCTTAATTTTACTGTTGCACTCTGATGGTCTTAATCTTTTTTTTTTTTTTTTTTTACCAACTGAACAATAAGCAGGAGAAGAGATGAAGGGCTTTAAATTCTCAGTGTGTTAATAAGATCTGTGATATGCTTTCTGATGAAGCTGGTTATTTTTAAGAATTTTAATTAAATGGGGCTTGAAAAAAATAAAATAAAATAAAATAAAATAATATATATATATATATATATATATAGAGAGAGAGAGAGAGAGAGAGAGAGAGATGGATAGATATAGATATCGATTGTCAATTAATTCAGCTGCTTCAGAAAGTTGTTTGGATGGGCTTTGTTAAGCTGCCCACTCCATTGATGATTGTGTGTGTGTGTGTGTGTGTGCGTGTGTGTGTGTGTGTGTGTGTGTGGAGCGGCTGCAGAGACAGATGGAGTCACTGATATGTGGATGAACTCTTAGTTTGAGCATATGAAGTCTGGGGCAATATCACAGATGTATTGAACAGTATGCCACCGCTTTATTACTCTCAAGACAAGTATTCAACGGCATCATTGAACTCGCGCAACCTGCTTTCAATCCTTTGAAATTTATACTTTGTTTTCCACAGCAGAGAGGGAAGCTTGCTGAATGCTGAAAGCAGCGTTTCCATCTTCTATCTTTATTCATGAGTGCGTGACCACAGGCACCTGCTACTTGAAGAGCTTGTTCAGAAAGAATAATCCAGACCAAACTACAGAATGCATATCAGTATCATTTTCCTTTTATGTTTATTTATTACAGGTGGGAAAACATGTGAACTTCAGTGTATAGATATCAACTGTTTCTTTTTGACAAGAGAACTCCATGCCAACATATTCATAATGTTATTAGTGAAAATATCAATTCTTGATATCCTGATCTACCCCTCAGTGCTAAGGGGCTAACACACTGATATCATAGTAAACTAGAAGATCAAAGGAATCCATTGGTACCAACCATGGCAGGATATTATTTTGGGAAGGTTAAAATTACTAAATTTTTGTGAGAGACAAACTGACATATCCATTTTCAAAGGGATCCCTTGACCTCTGACCTCAAGATATCTGAATAGAACTGGATTCTACGGGTAGCCATGAGTCTCCCAGTAACAGATTGATCCTATGCAGTTTTCCTCATGCAGTACAAATGTGTCATTTTTGCCAATTGTATAGGAATGTTTCTGGGAATGGGTCCTTTCTTTGAATTCCATGAATTGGGTATGACTGGGAAGCTTAGACTCTTGTTGAGTAAATGAACCCAATCTTATCCATGCGTCATGTGTGATGATGTAAGCTCCCATTGTAGCATTTCATTGCAGTGAGACCACATTTGGAAACTTGACCTCACTGTATAAAATGAGTTGCTGTGACCTCTAAGATAATCACAGCCTCATAAAACTTTACAACTACAAACTGGAGACTACAGTGGCCCTGAGAGCTCATATTGCTGCAACTTAAGAAAATACATGCAAATACACAAAACACAAGCCAACTTGAGAAAACGTCTTCATCAATTTGACAACACAAGCGCAGCATTTAGGAAATGCAAAGACCACAACACAACACGAAAAGAAAACATCTGGACACGCATGTGATATTATCAAGTTATTTCAAGATAATTTTATTTATGTGATATATAGCGTTAGCCCGCTTTCCCGTATCAATCAGATTGCAGTTAAACAAATCAAATAAATGAACGATACACATTTTAGTTGGTCTCTCTCAACAGCACAGAGTTGGTCTTGGTCTTGTTCACATGCTAACATTAGCACGATATCGATCACCGGCTAACGTTAGCATGCTATCGATTCACCGTTAATGTTAGCAAGCTATGATCGTTATAACGTTATAAAGTGAAATTGTAATTATCTTGAAATAACATCATAATATCACAAGCATGTCCAGACATGTGCATCACTTTTAAGTGTCCTCTGGAAACACTTCTGTTTGGTTCTGGTCTATTTGCAGTGTGTTTTCTTATTGTGTTTTGTTGTGGTCTTTGCAGCGCGTTTTCTAAATGTTGCACTTTTGTTATCAAATTGATGAAAATGTTTTCTCAATTTGCTTGTGTTTTTTGTATTTGCATGTGTTTTCTTAAGTTGCAGAGCTTTGAGCTCTCAGGGACACCGTAGGAGACAGGAAAGCCATCCATTCTCTGAATGCTATATAGTAAAGGGTTTTCTCAGCAGTTTGGAGAACAGAAATGCTTGTCAGAAAATTGCAGAAAAATACAATTCTTAAAGAAATCTCTAAAATGTCAACAGTTTCAAACTTTTCAAAATGACAAGTGAAAACTTATTAATTCTGGTCGGTGCAACAGATTAAATGTTAAAAGGGCATGCCATAGGAGTTGCACCAATCAATGATGAGGCTTTCTTATGTAATGTAAGGTGTTTTTTGTAACATGCATTCATCAGCTCATATTTAAGAAAACAGATTTTTTTTAAATGTAAAGGTGCAAGGTTTGTGGAGTTTAGAGTCGTGAAAATGGCATTTACAGGGAACTCCACTAGATGCTGCATGTAGTTCACTTTACACTTCAGGAAGAGAACTACAGGCTGTGAAAAGAAATATTTAATGTCTTCTCTGGCTCTGATGCCATCGATCAGAAGTCTGAGAAAATAATAACCCTGATGACATCATCAGGGTTTTTTTGGCTCAGCCTTGAGTAATCATTTTTTGACGGAAAGCCTTTATCAGGGAAGTAGAGTCTCATGTAAAATGCTCTTTCACTCACACTCTGCTGCTTTGATTCTGACCATTGAAAATTCTTTCACAAACCCCCAGCTTTATGGAAATGCAGAACTATATCACTGTAGTACTTCTTTACAAGATTCAACAAAAATATGTCTCCACAATAACGTCCCACTTTTTCAGATCACACTATCAACAAGTCTATTTGTTAGGCAGAGAAAAGTTCCTATTCCTATTTTTTCTTCATTGCTGTGTTGCACTAAGAGAAGAGTTGTTGTTTTTTGTTGTTGTTGTTTTTGTTGTTGTTTTTCTTTTTCTTTTTGTAAACAAACCCAACTAGTTTTTAAAAAGAAAAAAACCCCACATATTATGGCATTGCTTTTTAGTGGCAGTTTTCTCACTGTAATCACAGTTATTATAATTTATATTGAATCGTTATGTCAGTTAATGTCAGGTTTAGAATCAGTTTTGCTGAACTTTCAGAAATAGACTTGTGTGCTGGAGATTGGAGTTACACTGAAGTTACAAAGAAAGGAAAGAGCTAAAGACTCCCTTGCTCATACACTCTTCATAAATATTTGTGTATCTTCACACAGACATAGACTGAATAAATGTGTCATGTTTTCATATCAAAACATATTACTTAAGATTAAAGCCACATGCTGGACAGCTGCTGGTTAATGGCACTTTTAATTGCTCCAGCTAGATGCCAGAGGAGGTAAATAATAAGAAAATGCTTTTGTTATCTCCATCAGGCGTAAACCAGGATGAGATCGTGTTATTGGCTGTGTATTTGTATCTGTCTGTCTGTCTGTCTGTCTGTCCACAGCTAATCTCTCATACTGTCCTGTTTTGCACATTTATGACTGTAAGGACCTCTAATAGTTGCTCTTAATATTTGATAAACCTGTTTATTGATTTTTTTTTAATCGTCACCATGAACAGTGGCTGAAGCAATCACTGCTGCTTTGTTGTACCTTTTGCGGATATTCAAGATAGGTCAGAAAACCAAACA
Source organism: Centropristis striata (assembly GCF_030273125.1). Lineage (NCBI taxonomy): Eukaryota > Metazoa > Chordata > Actinopteri > Perciformes > Serranidae > Centropristis > Centropristis striata. The sequence goes on from NC_081517.1 coordinate 10,110,693, forward strand.
TCGTCACATCTGAATTAATTCAGATTCAGATTCAGATTCAGATTCAGATTTGACTTTATGAATCCCACAGTGGGGAAATTTCTTTGTTACAGCCGCAAAGTTTCATACAATTTTTAAGATATAGATAAAAAATAAACAATCTAAGAAAATGCATTTAACAATATACAAATATACAATAATAATAATGATATACTTAGTGCAAATTAATGATAGCATTCAGAGATTCACCTTCTTCTAGAACTCAGTCTGGATGCCTGCTGGTACAACACTGATATTACTACAAAGTAGTGAAGGGACAATGAAGCTTTGTGAACCATTTGCTTTATTTACGGAGTCCACTAGATAGCGCTCTTTGTTCAACAAGGACTGAAAACACATTTAATTACCATTGCTGAAGCCTTTTTTTTTTTTTAAGCCAAGAGCACCATCTAAAAAATAAAGCAAAAGCTTCATGAAGCTTCATTGTTCCTTCACTACTACAAAGGTATGTATCCAATAGAAACAGATTTTGCCATGACTTAATTGCAATAAATGGATCAAAAGTGGCGATGGCGATGTGTAAAAAGTCTGAGTTCATGCTTGTCCAATTCTTCAGCAACTCTACAAGCAAACAACTTCTAAAAAATGCTTGTCTTGTCAACAGAGTTCAGGACGATCGGGCAGTGCTGACTGCAGCTAATACTATATGCCGAAATAACTTCACAGCGACGGCAATATGTGTAGTCTGAAAGTCTGAATTCATGATTTGTCAGGTTTTTCTGCAAAACAACAAGCAAACATCTTTTAAAATGCTTGTTTTCACAGCAGAAATCAACAACTGGCAAAGATCTTTTCTAGTTTTCCATTTAATTTTGGTGAACCTAGTAATTAAAGCCACAGAGGAGGCCATAACTGTGTCTTGATGAACATGTGAGCTGCTGGCTCAGCTGCAGTGCATATAACAAAGCAGCCTTACAGTCTTTCCAAACAGGTGTGCCGAGCACGTTCAGCCAGGCTGACATTTTATTCAACTGCTGGATTACCTGGCCAGCACAGTGTTCAAGTAAGACTTGGCTTTTACAGGACATCACTTTCCAAGACTTGACTTTTATTGCCTGGCTGTAAGCCAACGGTGGCTAACGGCTCAGCACCTGGCCCTGGCAGGGACCCCTTGCTAATTCACTCTCAGAGCATAGTGTCATCTTCTGTGACCTTTGCTGACTCAACTCAGCTGCTGTATGCATTACAGTGACTCGCCTTTGAGACATTGGATAGGGAGTAAATCACACCGCATGGATTTGTGCAGGCTGTTTTAGACCTGTTCCCACGGCAACAGAGCCAGTCTGTTGGGGTGAGGTCTAAATACAAAACACAGTGTCAATAACTGATCACAAATGATGTTTGTGTGCTTTGATCAAGTCACAGTATGCAGGAGGTTTCTCACAGCTATGTAGTGCCATCTAGTGCGAAAAACTCTAACACCTCAGCAGGCAGAAGAAAGGTAAAAGTGAATATATGTTTGAGGAACTGTACATTTGAACATGCAACACATGCTTAAAACATAAATACATGGTCTAACATACATCTCACATACAGATACAAGCATATACATATTGAGCCATCAGACATGTAAATGACGTCGAGCATATCTTTCATCTAGTCGTCAGAACACTTTTGTTTTTCTAGTTGCTATGATATTTGTGTCAGTACCAGCTTTCTGAACTCCTGATAAAGCTAAATTTAGTCCTCATTATTACCTGAACCTGCAGGGCGGCATCAAAACAACAGGAAAAACTTGCGCTCCCACACAAGTCGTCAATCTCTCTTCGTCATCAGCTCCTTTTTGGCATGCCAAACAATTAGCGTCTAACCCACGAGCTACATCTTCTTCTTTTTGTTCCACATCAATGGGAAGCAGCTCATAATCTGCAGTCTTGTAGGGGGTGAATTTAGTATCAACCATAGAGGGAAAAGAAACTCAGACAGTAAGGATAAGACAGAGAGACAGGTCAAACAAGGGATGTTCTCTTTCTGATCAACTGGTCGCTTCCTCTGCCTGCCTCCTGTTCAGACTAGATGAAAGCTATAAACATCACTGAAGTGATATTCTTTGTCTTCTGTTCCTCTCTGTACTCGTTCCATATAACCCTTTCATCTTAAACTCTATAACAGAGCCTCTGTGATAGCGTGAGGCAGTTTATCGTGGAGCAGTGTAAACTGTACACAAAAAAGTGCTCCCTGTGTTGAATAATGCATCTGCGTCAGTGTTCCACATATCTAATGTGGTTATCATGTTTATGAGGCTGCTTGTGTAGATGCACAGCCAGACAATGGGGCTTCTGACTTATCATTTGGATTTCTGGTGTACAGGGTGAACACATGAATTTTCCCATATTGTAGAACACGGCCAAAGGGGCATGATGGGAAGCAGGGGTGTGCCATATCCCATCGTTCACGATAATATCGGTGTATCTTTTATATGATAAAAAAAAATGCATATCACGATAATGGCAACATTCCTACTTGACATAGTGACGTCAGATCATTGCATTCTTACTGAAGTAAAAACAAAAACAAAAGTACCAGATAGATAGATAGATAGATTACTTTATTCATCCCCGAAGGGAAATTCGGTTGTCACAGCAGTCCGGTATTCAAGTACAATAAAATACAATAGAATAAAATACTGAGGTAGCATAAATAAAAACAACAATAGAAAAAAACAGAATAGAACAAGGACACTTACGAAGTTAAAAAAAAAAAAAGAACATCAGTTGGTAGGATGGTTGGCAAGATGATGGTAATTAAACTGGTGATATGATGGCAACAATGCTATAGTGACTAGACGGTATATAATAATAATAACAGTACAGTATATAATATATATAATATATAATATGTAATAATAGATAATAAACAATATAAAAATTAAATGAAAAATATAAATAAAGTAATTATAAGTAAAATAATATGATATATAATATATAATAATAATAGTAATAATAATGATAATAAATAAGGCCGGTAAGGCCGGTATAATAATAATAATAATAGTAGTATATTACAGTATACCAGCGACAAAAGCCGTATTTTTGCACAGATTTTGACTTTTTAAGGCTATGGTCTTAAACTTTTGATCAGCTGCTGAACAGACTGTTTGAGTTTAAATGCAGTTTTCAATAAATTGCCTACTCTATTTTTTTGTCTCTTGCTCCTGTTTATTCTTTTTGCATTTCAACGCTCTACTTAAAACCTGGTTATGTTCCACCAACGCAAAATGTGAATACTTGAAATTTTTCCCCCAGTCTTAAGATTTTGATCAGGAGTGTATTGCTACCGTCTAATAGGAAGTAGCAAGTTACATATATTTCCGATCCACCTTTCAAGTGCACTGGTATAGGCGCTTCATTCAAAATTAATCTGACAGGAATAAGTGAGGCGTGAAAAGACTAATAGCATGTAATAATGTATTCCAGCTCGGTCTCAATCACAACTTGTAAAATGCCGAAGCTTCAAGGTAAAAGGACGCACAAAGGAACCCTTCAGCCTGGACATGTCAAACAAATCCCACAATTTGATCCAAAAGACCGGCATTAATGTCCCGTGTAAGTCAACTTGCTTCAGTGTGGAAGCAGTAATTTTATGCCCAACTCTATTCCTTTTTCCTAACGTTAATCAAGTAGTTTTGTTGCCTCAGAGGTTTATTTTGAAAAGCCACAATGCATGACACCCAGTCTCTGACCTCAGCACCCCAGACAGAGAGTAGAGGTCTAATTATCATTGGTCATTTCTTAGACTTCACAGAAAATGAAATGCTTTGTATTACATGCTAATTTTCATGTAGGTATGCTAGGGGTAGTAGAAACACAACCAAGTTTGGCAAAATAGTACTTTTAAAATACAAATCAAAATAAATTTGCCTAAGACCCAATCAAGCAGGCCGATTTTTGTATTTTATATGTTTAAAAAAGCACCATGGACATAATTGGGCACTTATCTAAAGCTCTTTATACTTCAAAACACACTGTCAAAAATCATTGGGACTTAACCGAAGACCAATTTGTTGAGCACAAATGATCAATTTTAAGAGAAAACACGTTAAACATTTTTTTTTACTTATTTCATAAAAATACTGATTCCAAGGTCTTTTGGAATGCCTTGCCATGTCCAATTAAAGCCGATGGCTATAAATATGAATACATGTGACTCAGTCTGTAGAGCTCATGCACACAGCTCCAGAGGCTACTTCAGGTGGGAGGGAAAGTGCTACTGAGATGTACACAGTGGTCTGTATGCAAAAGGAAAATTACATTTTGAAGCAATGGAGATATAAAATAAGTCACCTCGCTGGATTTTATGAGAAATGGTAGCTGCTCAAATGCTCACTGGTGATCATGTGCTCAGCTTTCCTCTTCCCACTGCTGCTCTGGTATAAATATCTGATAATTTGATGTAGATTGGATTGTTTTTTCAGCTAACATGCTAAGCCATTAGGTAATTGCTACTATAGCAAGCTATTAGCCTCATTTTTTTCCTTTGCTGTTACACAGCTTATCATGAGGTAAGCATGTTTAGTATTTTTTAATGTAGGACATGCACTCATGCACTATATAGAATATATATATATATATATATATATATATATATATATATATATATATATTATATAGAATATAAGCTGTAAGCTGCAGTGAAACAACATAAGGAACTTAAACGGAAGTTATATAGTATATATATATATATATATATATAACTTCCGTTAAGTTCCATATGTTGTTTCACTGCAGCTTAAACTTAAAGTATCCACACAGATTTAGCTTTTCCCTGTTTAGACACCCATGATGAACTCCCTGCCAGCTCCCAGCATACGTATGCACTCAGTCAGGGAAAGTGACAGACTGCAGGGAGTGACACACTGCTATGAAAATCCTATTAAATAACATAAAAACAGAAAGTTCAAACCAGATAAGCAGCCTGCGGGTTGTGTGGCAGGACGGCAGCACTTGTCACTGTCTGGGAGCCGAGGCACCTCAGCAAGGTGCACCTTTCACTGACATAGGGCTGAGCCGAACATGACAGAGCCACATCTCCCCCTGTTGAGGGAAAAGTATATTGCTTGTCAAATCTCTGCATGCAATGTCTCAAGCTTTGGCTGATGCAGGTGGAACTGTGCGACTGGGAGAAAGCTTCACAGTTATGTGACATGACAGGACACTCAAAGAAATAAACAATAAAGTGCAAGAGCTTTAGTGCATTTTAGTTTAAATTGCCTGATTATACGTGTTACCCAGTGAAGAAACATATTGGGTTATAAAAGGTGACAGTATTTACAAAGGAATAACAGATGGGCACAAGCTGCAACAGTGACTCATAGACTGATACAGTTTTAAAAGATGAAACACAATATTTTTTTATATTGAAGACTAAAAAAAGAAGGAGGATAGAATGAGATACTGCAGATGAAAATGACACTGTGTGAGTTATGAAAGCAGAATTGAGTTAATTCAGGGATTGTGCTGCTACAGCTTTACTTTGTCTGGAGTGATAGTTAAAAATGGCTTACTTTTGCAAACTGTTGCTTTTTTTGAGACATTGCTGAGACAATTTGTGGTCTTCTTGAGTTTGTTTTTTTATTTTTTTCCCAAGAAACACAAGCAGAGTTTTAACCACTACTTATTTGTAAAAATAAACAAAGGTGTACAGTAAGATTATTATCAAAACTATTAAATCATATGTCATGTTTGGAAGAGACAAATGCTAATTAAACACAGAATATGTCATTTTTCAGTGACTCTAAAAATGTGTTTTTTGATCGTTTTATTTAATGTTATCAAACGGTCTCACCGTTTTAAACACACTTTTTAACAAATATAACTCCTTATTGTTATTGTATAACACCAAAACTCATTGGTTAAGTTTCAACTATAAAACTATGTGGTTAGGTTTAAGCAGGGCAACCTCCTGGTCTGAGCAGGGTGGCAAACCAGTAAGTGCCTTAAGCCTGCATTCTACCAAAAATACCAGCAGGGGGTGCTAAGTTTGGCTGCAAAAAAATCTGTCCATTCATTTCATTGCAAAATGAGAGAACTTCTCACTTGATTTATTACCTCAGAATTTTTTTTTTGGACAACACTGTGGTCTCAATCGCTAGTAAAAAATCTTCAAAACAATTTCATGTTAATAGTTCAAATAATGGCCCCATTTAGAAAAAAATAGAAGATAAAGAATCATATGATTTGGGGCGTGGCTACCTTTGATTGACAGGTCACTAACAAGGCGAGCCGTCATCAGGACGGAAGCAGAACAATGCGTATCCACGGCAACGTGTCAATAAAGTTATATATAACGTTATATAGATATAAAAAAGGATGTTTAGCGGTTTGGTCTCATAACTTTGACTCTTTCACTGTATTTTCACTTAATGAGAGTTTATTTGAACGTTTTGTTCAGTAAAATGTCTTGTTCAGCATTTGGTTGGACTAACAGACACTCCAAGGAGTTGCTGTTTAGTTTTCTGAGGTAAAAAAGACTACTTGGTTATTTTTTTGCAACAAAACACAACTATTGATTAGTCTGAAGCAAACATTAGGTTTATGCAACAAATCTCATCGCTTAGGTTTAAGAAACAACACTAGTTTAGGTGTAGCTTAGGTTTAGGAAAATGCATTGTGACATCACATTACAAAACCAAACTTTCAGTTAAATTAACTCAACATTGACTTTGTTGCACAAAGGACACAAACAGCAGTCTCCTCAGTCAAACTGCTGCATTTAACTGACCCATCCACCACCACTTCTGCCCTCAATAAACTGACTTTTTCTCCCATCAAAATTGCAATGACCAAATGTCGACGCCAACCAACAAACGTAAATACGGGTCACAATATGCTGCTTGCAACAAGGACAGCTGTTCTTTGGGTCAGGAAGGTTTGTCGTATAAGTGTTGCTGCAGGAAGAAAATAGCCTGAAGGGCTTTCAGAAAGCCCTCTTTGTTGCGTTTAAGAAGAAAAAAATATTTCTGCCAAAAAGGCAGCATGAATGATAGAAATGATGTGACTGTTTACCATGGTTGATTTGAAAGTAACATGGCAACAGTAGTAACAGTATTTTACTATTTGCCCATGAGGAGACAGCTTTTACGTCTGCACAGATCAGGACACTGTGCCCCTTTTGTGCTTGTATAATACTGAAACTGCACGTCAGAAGCATTACTAACTTCCATATTTACCATTTATTTATCACAAATGAATTATAAATCCATTAAGATCAATTTCATAGTTGCAAAAATGAAAGCATTTAAAAAAGAATTTTGTGACTGATGATTGTGAATGATTCTCTTTCTTTTATACATACAATGATTATAATAATAATGACTTTCATAGCATATGCTGTTTGATTAGAACATATTTCAAACAGTCACAATGCGTGATGAGTGTCAAAGTAATCCCATTTTGTGTCTGCTACTAAACATCCACAGTGAACTGTGTAATGGTGCCCCTCACTAACATGAATCAGAGATGATATCCTCATCTTCCACAGCTCATTCACAAACCCAGATAAGACCGTCTGCTCCTCTGATGGGGATTTTAATAAAACACTGTCTATCTCAGTGAGAATTTGCATTGTTTGCACCACCAATCACATCCACGTGGAAAACAAACAAGGGCTGACTAAAGTGTATCAAATTAAAGACTTAGTGATTTTGCGCCTGTGAATGAATGTTAATGACGGAGACCCCAGAGGAATTATAATTTAATCAGCTGGTGTTCTTGCAGTCCAATAATCTTCCAAGTAAGTCCAGTAAGCTTGAGATTTAACTCACTGGCAGTGAGTTTCATTTGAAGAAAACCATTAAGATAAACCTGCTGGAATCCTGGCTACTTTATGTAAATGTTCTTGGGCAGAGGTCAAATCCTAAGGGAGACAAAAAAGAATGTTTGCATAATGCATGCTTGGACATAAGCTTTATTTGTCCATAGACAGTTAAACTGAGCCATTCAAGCTTGGGCATGCAGTTTTCTGGAAAAGGGAGAAAAAAATGTCACCAAAATGAAACCAGCCTGCCCTAGCTTTAATTGTATGCTACAGATACACATCTGCATCATAGCAACTCACACGTACTGTTCACATATATCTCTGCACAGATGCACATTTATGTAAATCAGCCTGTGATAACACAATAGCTGTGCTTCTTCTCATTCTCAGTCAATGGTAAATTCTCCTGTAGGCTATATTTTATTGTCAGCTTCTATTTATGCTCAGGCCAAGGGACAAATACGCCCTTTGCAGTCAAAACAAAAGATCCTTTTGAGCTGCCTGGTGCATACCAAAAGGAAAACGTACAGAAAAAACCCTCTGCTATGAATTAAGGAGTGATCAGCAGAATGCAAATGCGTGGCTGATACAGTGTGCTTATGTTGCATTTCCATATCAAACGCTGTGATCAATTCCTTAGCCTTGTCTGAATGCTAAATTTGTTGCGTGTGCATAGCTTCAATATTTTAATCCGGTGAAAGTTCTAATGGCATTCAGTGGATGCAAATCATTTATTAAACATGTGTATACTTGAGTGTTTGTGCATCTGAGTGATTGCATGTGTTTTCCAAATAAGTGTGCAAAAGCTTTTTTATACATTTTTTATTTGCAGCGACTATTGTGCCACCGATCTGTGAAAAGCACATGTAGAAATGTGTAAACGCACTCAAGAGACTGAACTGGTGTGTGTTGTGTGCATTATTGACGTGGTACCAGTTGCCTTTCAACATAACAAGGTTAGGAGCAAAGGCGCCACTCCCTTCTCTTCAGCTGCAGAGAGACGCACTCCCCGCTGGGACTCCCTCCTTAATCAAATCAAGCATTTCCAATAGCAATTAATATTAGAGCATGCAAATTGCCCAGGAGAGCAAAATGACATTCCCTCGATGGACGCCAAGGCTCCAGCTCTATCTCTCCTCCGTGTGCCCCCTTTCCTCAGGGGACAGGGAGAGTGGAGGGCTGGCTTGTTAACTGCGGCCTTCCTCTGTAACTCTGCTTTTTCCATAAATAAAAGCTTGATGGTCCCTGCTCGTCCTCACTGCCCTGCACAGCTAGCAGTCACAGAGAAGATATGCACTGAGCACTAAGTCACCAAGTCTAGCTTTTGTTTATAATTCATGTTGCTTCATATGAAATACTTTGCATTGATTCAGACTGAAACTGGATTTTTGAGGCTTGTATCAATATTTAAAAAAAAAATGTTCAAGAGATGAGTCTCCAAGCACACAGAGCACTCAAGTGAAGTCTCTTTTATTTTTTTTCCTCGGACTGAGATGCTGTTCTGATTTCTGTGTCTGTATGTTTGAGTTACTGAGAATTCAGATGATACAGATAATGTAGCTACTTTTTATGAGTACCAGTATCATATGTGGTGCTGCGAATCAAGACTTTTTAAATTACATTTTTAATTTACTGTAAGATAAGATCATGCACACAGATAGCACTAGGGATGGGGGGATATGTCCCCCTCAGATTCATAGTGATCCCAATCCGTCCCCCCCACTTTAAGCGACAAACATTGCCGAATTAATGTTCCGTTAGTTAGACAATTTACATTGCAGCGCACATAGAGAGTCCGGCGGCTAATGGTTCAAGGTCTACACGAATGTCAGAATTTTCAACGTTGTTCCCAGCTCCAAGTTCCGACTTTCAGTGTAAATTGGTAAGAACGTGTTAGACCCATTTTCAAAATAAAAGCAAACACATGCAGCTTTCAAAATAAGACCACATGGATGTGTTAGCAGAGTCCACCATAGAATTTCCAAGAAGTCTTTCAAAATATGATGCCTGAAGTAAAACAGAACCCTTATTACCCTTTACAATAATTCATTACAAATATGCAATGATTAAGATGGAATAGTGGCATTAGAATGTGCGAGAGGCACCAAATTTAGGCTTTTATGGCAAAAATTTCTCCCGACCCCGCTAATAAGTTATGGTCTCCCCATCAAAGTCTCAGAAAATCCTGTGGGTAATACTGGTTATAAAGGCTTGACACCCTAGAAAGATAAGAAATTGTCCAGCAGTATGTTCAGGGTAATGAAAGGAGGAGAGATGTTTTTGGGTCCTTTATTGAGTCAGCTTCAGGTCAGTAAATTTGTTTGGCTGGACTGGGAATTTCATGTACAAACTTCTTTTTATTGAAAAATGCTTAAATAAAACATATTTTGGTTCAGGCATGGAATGGAAAAATGAACTAATTGAGTTGAAATCATTTGCTCCCCCCCAGTTCAAAAACCCCACCTGCACCCCTGGATAAGATAATATCTTTATTGTCATTGTACACATACAATGAAATGACGTATGTTAGCCACCACAGGGCCCTGTCTTACACCAGACACAAAGTGGCTGAATTGAAATTTTGCTTTGTTGTGGACAAAGTAGTTTTCTTTAAACCAAGAGTGCCCTGTTGAGCAGACCTGGGCATTAGGCAGCCCATGGGCCACATATTGGGCTTCCCTTATGGAAGTTACGGAAATTAGAAATAAAACAACCGCAATGCTTTTATTAATCAGAAATGGCTTCCACAAAAGACACTGAGTTACCTTGTTGCTGAAAATGGCATCTCATGGTAAAAAAAGAAAAGTTGACACGGGATGTAGACTTTTTAACAAGACATTCAAGCCCAATACAGACTGTAGCTTTTTCACAAAATAAGAAAAATAACTGAAAAACATCAAAAACACTAATGAATTGCTGGTTTTACTGCATAACATACATGTTAGCTCTATATTGTTTTTGTGGTTTGAATGTATGTTGTGTTAAAAATAAATGGAAGAGTGAGATAATGACTGAAGTTTTTTTTTTTTTACTGCTATACTGGACTTACTCCACATTAACATAGCCTTATCTTACATGTATTCTTACCAGTAGCAGCTTAAAACCTATAATTTACTGCATTTTATAAAGCTATGAAAATAATATTGAGCAGAATTAAGTTCAGAGTATTGGTCTGGCCCTCTGCAAACTTTGAAGTATCTCATGTGGTAACATGGTTGGCCTTTTTGAAGTACTTACCCCCACCCCTCTGGGACACTGTAAATAATGACTGGAATACTTCTACTGGATGATTTATGTTATTATTTCTGTTATTGCCAGTCTCCAGTTCTTCCCTTTTCTTTTTTCTCTATTTTTGCTTTGATTGTATTTGTTTATTTAATTGTGTGTAAATGTATGTGTGTGTGTGTGTGTGTGTGTGTGTGTGTAAATGTATATGTGTGTGTGTGTGTGTGTGTGTGTGTGTGTGTGTGTGTGTGTGTGTGTGTCCTTCCTTCCTTTTTTTTTTGGACTGAGGTCAGTCGTGAGGTACTTGAAGACATTTTCGTTTGGATGGCAGTTTATTTTCTTATTTGTTGCAATATATTTGTGAATATAGAGAGCACTTATATGTTGTTTATGTTTTTGTTTTGATAAAAATCAATAGAATATCAACAAAAAAATAAAAAAAAAAAGCCAAAAACATTACCAAAAGATGAAAAAAATCAATCAATCAATCAAAGTATAACAACACAACAGAGAGAGTTTCTGTGCTGGAAATTTACACAAACTGCCAATAGAAACACATTATAAAGGACAGGAAAGGGAAGAGTGGATTCCAGAATATTGACAGGGTGAGCAAACCAGCAGCAGAATCAGCACAATGCCAGTGGAACAGTCCATGTGAAATATTTACATAATGAGAAACAGGTATCATTAAAAAAAATACTAAATAAATAATGTCCACCACATGTCTGCATGGCTTTTCTCCAGCTGCTCTGACTTATCCTAACAGTTGAAAGACGTGCAGGCCAGGTGGGCTGGAGACCTGCCCAGAGATATAGAATCGTGTGTCAGTCAGTTTTGATAAGTGACTCCAATGTGAAAAAATCATATGCATTAGGCTTGTTTCCATATGTTAGGATTCAAGTACCACTGTTATTGGCCACCCAGTCAGGCAGCCCGGTCTTCCTGTTCCCATTAGTCTCTGAATAGTTCCCATGAGCTGTCATTCATAGGGAAGAGGTCCATTCTCTGGAAAAGCAAGAAAACATTTCAACATTTCATACACCAAGGCAGTTTAAAATGCTTTGCAAAAGGCATTGATAGTATTATAAAGGGAAAGAAAAGGGGAAATAGCATTTTCTTTTTTCTTCCTCATTTTCCCACAGTCCTCTCGTCTAGTTCAAATCATTGAAAAATTAAACTTACAAGTACATTAAATGTACTGCAAATGTACAATCTTTGCAGACAGATACACACAAAAGCAAAAGTAAAAGACTGTCAGATTGTCTCAACAAATGCATGCACGCAGGTGAGTACATATGCCCGCATGGCCCAACATGCCACCCACACATATAATGACACACAAGGCTCTCACTCACACAACCCTGAGCTAAGGTAACAGCCTGTTCTCCTCTTGCCCTTCCTTCTCACAGTTTTTTCTTCTTCAAGCAATTAGGTCTAGTTCCTGCAGTGCTCGTGTCCTCGTCATTAGGCTCAGCTTTTAATTGAACATGACGTCACGGCCCATTGAATCTGACATTATCAGTGTTGGCCTTAGCAACGTGAAATGAAACAGACAGTGCTCATTATAAGCTGAAGGCAATGACCACGATCAATCAGCAAAGTATCCAGGTTCAAGCTATTGTTGCTGTGCTCACTGTGGTTTACGAACAAAACTTTTGATTCGTGCAGGAAAAGTCACACAATACCAAATGATCTCATAAATGTCTCTCAAAATAACATGTATGTAAAGAAGAGGACTGCTACATTGAGACAGTTCATACAGTTCAATATAATTTTTTATAATTTTCTCAACGTGTTCATTTTGGTATTCCTGTGCCGAAGTGGAGCTTTACAGCAGCTACTCTGGGTATTTTTAAACAAAAGGGAAGAATTAGTTGACCCTGATGTGACACTGATCTACATAAAAGGTGGTGCACCTTGTCCAGGAAGGAGAGAGTCAGAAAAAAAGATGAATATGTCCACTTCTAACTTTAAAAAATACTTTTAACATAGTTTTAATATATTTAAATAAGACAGGCAGCTCAGGTGCTTAGACACATAAAGGAGACAGAACAGTTTTATAACGTTCAGGTCAATGGAATGCTTTTTGAGAAATTGTACAGCTTTTTTTCCCCAACTTACCCACACTGAAAAAATTCATGGATGCCTTTTGTGACTCTGTTTCTGTGCAGTCTATTTTGAGCTATTCAGGTCAGGCTCTAGTATCAGCTTCAGCTTGCTCTCACGTGAATGACAGTTTTTAGCTGCATGATAAAAGAGTGGAACAATTGTACAAAATTGTACCTAACCTTAACTAAATCATTCACCCAGAAGGTTATGGAATTTCATTGACATGACTCAAGCAAGGCTGCATTCGTGCCATTTTCGAACACCTTTTTTTTTCTGTTGCTGTAATGTAAATGAAATTTGACTTTTAATTATTATCTCTTCATAACAAGATACAAATCTTGTAATTATAAGAAATATGAGGTCCCGAACCCACATGTGATCATTGCGAGATATGGAATCTATATCTGTCATGTTATTTTTTCATTAATATATATAATGTAGATAATTGGATATTTCAAGGCCATAATCACTGTTCACTATTCAAGCTACATATCTATCTACATCTCTCTCTCTCTCTCTCTCTCTCTCTCTCTCTCTTACTACATATATAAATATGAAGCCCTTTAATATATCACAATCTATTGATAAATGAATTGGCTCGAACTTTGAACCCATTAAATAGCTAGCTATAATTGATGGTTATAGCAAGTTAGATCAGCTTTCACTGGTCAAAGTATTCTTAGGTCATGTGTTTACCCATAAGCCAACAATATGCATATTTTCAAACAGATTTATAATGAGATTTGACACTGTGTACTTGACAAGATAGCAGAGTGCTCTCTGGTTTTATTTATCTGATTTTATCTTTCCTTTAGTTACCTTTTAGGTCTTGACCACACAGAACATGTGGTGCAATGTGAGCATACTGGATATCTCAATTACTCTCATTCCTTTTTACGTTGCACCCTTGTTCACACCACAGCATATTGTGTAATCCTCCTGCTATTTACTTCTACCAAATGCCTGTCTTCGACTCTTTCTGAGTCTCCTTCACACTAAATCCTCAGTAATACCAGCCTGTATCGGCAGCCGTGTCCCAGGGGGCCACTGCAGTGCACTACCTTGAGATGTCAGCTGAGCCAGCCCTGTTTTGGAATTGATCTCTTGGTAATCTTCTCTCTCCCCCGGGTGCCCTAGCATCTTCTGGCTAAGAACGATTAAAGAGTCCGTCAACCACCGCCACCACCACCCCCCTCCCCCGCTCCATTCCAGACCACCCTGTCTGCCTCTTGTCCGCAGCAGGAGCATCAGTACACATCAGTAATGACGCTGCCCCGTGGCCTCTCTCTCTTCTCTTTTGTTAAGGACAACAGAGGCCTTCGGATATGTGCATCATGTGAACTCTGATGACTCTCCCCTTGAGTAACGCACTCATCATCGTCGTTATTCCGATGATATATGTTCCCTGAATGCCTCAGCTGAGTACTGTACACTGGCAGCATCACAATGAATCAGTCAAACAATCAGTCTGTGTTAGTTTTACCACTGCTGTGGCCATTATCATTATCACCACTGCTGCTCCAACCACAGCAGCTATTTTAGGAACCGCATAAATAAGTGTAAAAAGAGCCAGCTATAATTACTTCTATCCTTTATGCACTATCACTCACTTCAGCATCATTATATTCTGCACTGAAACTTGTTAAGGTTATATCCATTCTGAAATTAACATCTTCATCTTTAATGACTCCAACTCAGTTTCTCATGCTTATTTATGAGAGTATCCTTTCTGCTCGACAAACTGGCCTAAACTCCCCTCAGCAGAGGAGGAGAAGAGAGCACAGAACTTTTTTTTTGTTTCAGTCAAATTACGGTTAGGTTGCTTAAGTTACTCCAAAGTAAGTTGTCTATGAATAATTTAGAGAAAAATACTAGAATAGCTCATAAAAAGTGCCTGAGTGCTTTGTGCCAACATCCAAACTTGAGATTTTTCTTTTCTGTTATCTTATATTCCTAGGTTCCAATAGTACCTAATAGTAATGAGGGCTAATCTTTTTGGCAGGACCCAACTCAATGCATAGATTTGTTCTTAGTAATTTACGATTCCGAGATAAACAGTTAAGCACTGCTATTGAGCAAGAGGGGGCCAGAGTAAACTATTAATTGCATACACAGGCCTGGGCATTGTCAAACTGTGGAAGTACACACTGGCCACTTTTTTTTTTAAAGGTAAAGTTCCAGTAAATGCAAGATACAAAGTGATAAGATACAAGACACAAAGTAAGAGTCCATGGAAGTTGGTCGCCATGTTCTCTTGTTCAACCATTCCACCAGCAAGCTGTTAATTCAAAGTCCAGTTCCAGCTCTGCTGCTGCTCCACACACCAGTATGCTGCTGCTGTCACCTGGAAAGATTGAGAGAAAAAGCTGCCATTGGGGAGCGCAACACCATCCCTGACTCCTACTTATACTTTATCTGGACAGCTTGCCCTGGAAGAGTTAAGCAACCTAAGACAATTAAATATAAGGAATTATAATTGCATCCAAACACAAGAGCAAACACATAAACAAACACAAGACAAGTGCAAACACATAAACAAACACAAGACAAGTGCAAACTCATAAAACAAAAATGTCCCTGCAATAAAACAAATAAAAGTCATAACAGGCTCAAATCGCCTACAATTAAGACTGACTGCAGTCTGACTTCTGCATCAGACAGGAAGTTGTCTCTGTGTTGTCTGAGCTGATCAACTGGGTTCTACAGGCATGTCTGTGGTACTTGGGTATTATGGCATTTGAAGTAGAACTGGAGGCTTGACAGGAGTGCTGTAGTGGTGGTCAGGGAACTCACAGTATTGGGGATGGCTGTTGGGAACCTAGAAAGCTTTTACATATTCCTTCTCTGCATGATATTTGTCTTTAAAATCAAAAGAACCCACCTCTATTCTACTGCACCAAGCTAAGTGGTCTGAAGTAGGGTTGTTATCACAGTTAATTTAGCCACATTGAAGTAGTCTTAACATGTATTTGTCATGGCTATTTTAGTGCCACTAGTTCCAGTTTGAATGAGCTGTATTTGGCATAATTTTGCTCCATAGGATGCAAGCTTCAGCTGGCATAATTTATTACACGCTCTGTCCTGTTCACTTGGTTCTATGCTAGCCCCTAGCCCATGGTGCCCAGGTGACTTGTATCTATATACAAAATAAAAGGGCGACTAAAGTCTGCTATAGGCAAATAACCTGAGTTAGAGCCCGCTTTAAGCAACCACTGACACTGTGACTACTGCCAATTGATTCCCCTTGTCCCTGACCTTTCGTTATTTGGAAAGGCAACCAACAGCATATTAAGAAGTAATAACTAAGAAGCTTTGTGAACCATTTGCTTTATTTACGGAGCCCACTAGACGGCGCTCTTTGTTCAACAAAGGGCTGAAAACACTCAATTACCAATGCTAAAGCCTTTTTTTAAGCCAAGACCGCCATCTAGTGTGGCTTCATTGTCTCTTCACTATTAACAAGGCATACCATTTTGGCAAATCCAGATAAGATGAGATGAAGCACATATAATAGCCTGCTAAGGCCGAAAATACTTTGAGGTGGTTTACTGAAGTATGAATGGGCCACTCTGGGACTGCATACACTTTCTCTGTGTCAGACATAACTCCAAAACTGAATGACTACATGACCTAAAAAGTTTATCATCTGGCTTTAGGCCATGTCTGCAGGGCACTTTAAAGAGACGGATGTTTTAAACTGCAAAATCAGGGGAGTAGACAATAATAGTATCCAGGTATACCAACAGCTCTGTCATCTGTCCACTGAAACACTGCTGCAAAAGTTGCTGAAATGTGGCTTGTGAACTGCAGAGGCTGTCAGGCATGTGCTGGAAGTCAAAAAGGTCTAGTTGTATAGTTAATACAGTGATTTCATGATTTTAGGTTCAACTTCTCCTTGCCAGTACTAGAAAAGTCCTGGGTGGAAAACCACTCTCTTTTGGTGAGAAATTGTCGTCGTCTGAATACTTGGGACATTCTGTTATGTAACTTGTCTTACATATTGTAGTTGTAAACAGACTTTCACCCAGGAGGCCTTTGTTCAGGTCTTGCCCGTGTCCGATGTGAAACCAAAATGTTACTTATATCTATAAAAGCAAGAAGCGTCCGTGTGTTTGTGTGTGTGTGTGTGTTTGTGTGTGTGTGTGTGTGTGACCTGCTGACCGTTAATCAGACTGACCTAAGATTTCGTATGTGTCCCGTGCATGGCACGAAGGTGTGCATCCTTGATTTTGAAGATTTTTGAATAAATTTTTCAAAATATCATTATTTATGTAGGTCGTGTTGTGGCATTGCACTGTTTCCGATCGGACACCTTTTAGGGGAGCTCCGCCCCATTGTGTGATAGGCCTACACCTGGTCAGTAACACAATTCACTCTGGATTTCTACACCTGACTCATCTCATCTGTAAGTCTATTTAGCCTACCTATCTTTCAGAGTTTTAAAGTGTGCTACAACGTTCGATTTTCCAATAATATTCAAATAGCTTCCAGCGAATATCAATGTTCAATGTGTATGTGCTGGATGGTGTGGTACCTTATGAAAAGTAAGTGTTTCATGGAGTTGCAGACGTTGTAGTGGTCTGCATGTAATGTACAAATTCTGTTATTCGCGATTAGCATGCTAAACGGAGATTTAGCTTTATTCACTTCTTATGTTGCATTACTATGTAGGCCTAATTCAGGGGTGACATTCATGTTGCTTAGCGTAATGCCCATAATCATTTGATATGAGATACTTACAGCAATATAGTATATCAGCTAATTGGGTTCATGTTAATTTACTTTTTGTGCAGCATACTGCGTAATGTGCTATCTCACGATTAGCATGCTAAGCGGGGATTTAAGCCCTTTCTTCGGCATCAGTTTGATCCATTGAAAACAGTAAAAGCAAAACTTTATTAACTGACAGCTAAGCATAATACGGATGGAAAGATAGCATTGCTGTGGTATTTAAGATTACACTAACAAGAGGCATTAGCCAACACTATTGCTGTGTGGATTTGTTTGGCCAAATGGCAATTCGCTCCGAATACATACTTCCTTCGGGAAGTTTTATTAATTTTTTAATTAAACATGTAATTTAACCAACGTATTTGCATAATTGCAGTATTTTTTTTGTTCTTGCTTTTTTTAACCCTGATCTTTTGCCTTACCATAACCTAGTTATATTAAATTCATATTCAAATTCATATTGTTCACCAGACGTTCAATCCATAACCCTGATCCCTTTATCCCTTTTTTTTTGTCCACAAAGCTTAATTACCACTGTAGGGAATAAGAACAGGTTGCAGCGGGTCAGAAACATTCAGATTCAAGATTCAATAGTATTCAAGATTGAATGTATCTGCAATTTACAGAAACATAACCACATTTATTCTGGGTACTGGGTTGATTTGGCGACACTTGGCAGCTGCTTCACATTCTCCTGGATCCATTTTGTCATATGGATTGTCTCGATTGTAATGTTATTATGCTGATCTAATCTGTAAACACAGCATCTACTGTATTCCATGTCTGTGTGTCCAGGGAGAGCCGTACCTCCTCAGCTGCTCTTCCTAAGGTTTCTTCCAAGCTTCCCCCCTTAAACTGTTTGTTTTATTCTTCCCTCCCTATGTAAAGTGAGGTTCAAGGGATGGAGGGTGTCTTATGCTATATAGCCACCTGAGGCAGATTGATTTATTGTGATATTATATAAATATGATTGACTTGACTTGAATCCAAGCTCTAAAGTCTACTTCCTTTTTTTCTTCAAGTTCAATCAC
This sequence comes from Centropristis striata, assembly GCF_030273125.1. Classification (NCBI taxonomy): domain Eukaryota; kingdom Metazoa; phylum Chordata; class Actinopteri; order Perciformes; family Serranidae; genus Centropristis; species Centropristis striata. The sequence goes on from NC_081517.1 coordinate 10,129,583, forward strand.
GTCTCATGGATTTCTACAGCAAAAGAGCCGTCATCACTCGACCTAAGTATGGTTCCATTTCTATTCTCTGAGGAGGACAATAACATGTGATTGTAAGCACACAAAAACTGTGTGGAATTTCGTGCTCACACGATCACATGTTTGCAAAATGTCAAAATAAATGTGAATAAATAAATAGTGAGCAGAAGAAAATACTGACGCATGCTTGTTTTGTTTTCTTTATAGTTTGAATATTACTTCCTCAAATACATAGTATTCCTTTACAAATATTGTAAGAAAATGAGAACACAGTTAACAGACGTCTTTCCATTTAATAAATATGATTATAAATGCATAAAACAATTACACACAGCACAGTTGAGGTCAAACAAAAACACTGTAACACCTTACCGTCTGTTCTTATACAAAAGCTGTACAGTAATAAAAGTCTTTTTTTATTATTATTAATTTTTCTCTACAAAAATAATAATCTTGCTAATTCTGTTGGAAGGAGGATATAGAGAGGAGAGAGGGAGAGAAAGGAAGAAAGAGTGGCTCAAAGATAGTCTACAACTTGATGCTGTTTCCCACACTCTCAGTCACATCACAGCTCCTCCTAACCAGGAGGCCAGAGAGCGCTTCCTGTCTGTTCGACCTGTCCCCCTCCCACTGACACACAACGACAGAAGGTGCTTTTATTATGACAGACCTCCTGATCTTGTCTGGTCAATTTCACTTCCTGTTCCCTGGGGTTAAGGTTAGGACTGGTAATGTGCTGTTTCTGACTGTGGGTCTGGGGTTACAGGCTTCTATATGTTTCCTCAAGCTGTTAAAATCAGAGCCAGGAGCTATTTTCTAAATCTGAAATGTGAACTAAATCAGTACTTACGTCATTAATGAAAGGAATTAATTTCCTTAACCATAGGAAATCCAATTATTATTGTATTGCTACATTCTTTGACATTTCATTGATGTTGCTGATTTACAAAAAGTCCAACCACCAGTATGTAAAATTACCCCTATAAACCATGCAATGGAAGAAAATAAATTGCTTCATAGCTGGGTGCAAATTCTGTCCTACAGCCTCAGACGGAACACACACAGCTACTATGGAAATGAAGATGAACGAAGAGTTGATACCAAGATCGTCTTAGCATGCAGCTTTAAAATATAAACGCTTCACTGATTCAACTGATTTATCACACCTCAACTAAAAAAAATGTATCTCAGAGCAACACACACTGGCAGGATCTTGCCAGTGGTGCTGTCCACTACTACTCAATTACTGAAAAGTTGCTCAACAGCACAACATAGGGAAGTTGAGAAAGGTTCGACTTTATGCAAATAGCCTTACTCAGCTTCAAAAAAGGAACTTACTTGGACAGTTCATCCCAAACTCAGAAATACATATTTTATCTCTCCTGTAATGCCAATCATCAGTCTATATTGATTTGGGGTGAGTTGATGATTATTGGGGACATTGCCTATAGAGATGTGTGCCTTATATTTAATATAATGGAACTTTATGGCTCTTGGGTTCAAGGTTATTATAGTTAACGAAAACTAACAAAATAACGAAAACTAAAATTGAAAAAACATTTTCGTTAACTGAAATAAAAATAAAAACAAGAGTTTTTTCAAAAACGACAACTAACTGAAACTGTATTGTGTGGTTACAAAACTAACTAAAACTAACTAAAATTATAGTGAAAATGTCCCTAGTTTTCGTCTTTGTCAACTTTTTTCATACATAATTCAGTTTTCAGTTTTCTATTTCAACATGCAAGAACACATGGTAAATATGTTTACTGAGACTGGGATGTCTACACTTCAACCAAAATACAAAACACCCCGAACTGTAAGAGTTAATAACCTTATTGGGGCTAAGATGGATAAACCAAAGGAAATTAAGGCACATAACCATTACAAAAAAACTAAAACTAACACTAAAACTAATAAAAACTAAACTAAAACTAAGCATTCTCAACAAATAAAAACTAAACTAAAACTAGCAAACTCACTCTAAAAACTAACTAAAACTAACTGAATTTGAAAACAAAATTCACAACGAAATTAAAACTAAAACTAATGAAAAATCCAAAACTATTATAACCTTGCTTGGGTTATGGTACTCAAAGTGACATAAATGATTACATTTCAAAAACTTAAAAGCAATGTTTCTTTACAGAAATCATGACTCACTTAGTCAAGATAGTCCACTGACCTTGTTGTGAGCAGTCTCATAAAGGAACCATTTTCTTTCTACTGATTTACACATACCAACAGTTTGTGTGCACAGGAGGAAGCATGCATCCACTCATGGCACAGCTCGTGCTGAGCTTTAGCTAGCTAAGTGGAGATAGGTGAGCTGGCCGCAATGTTTGACTTCACTTCCTCCTGCGTGGTGATATGGCTGGTAGTTTGCTGGAAATAAAATTGTTCTTCATGAAACTGTTCACAACATGGTCTCTGAGTTTTTCAAATGTATTTTTTTGGTACTTAGCACCACAAGCTGAGTGCCTTCTAGTTCCATTATATTCAAGAGAAGGCAGGTATATATTGCTGATATCTTCAGTACTTGGAAACTCACAACACTGCAGGTTAGAGGAAAAAATATGTATTTTTGATTTTGGGGTGAACTATCCCTTTTTATCAAAATGGAGGAACAGCTGCTTATCGTGGCCAAAGGCTTCACAGTTTCCCACAGTATACCTTTAACAAGCAGTATGGGACTTAAGTAAGAGAAACTCTTCATGATAACACATCTCTCTGGACTTCTTTGTTGTGTACCAATAGTGACAACACGAGAATATACCTGAACATTCGGACCTCAGTATTCAACTTACGTGCTCAAGACAAACATCCCTTCAGACTTCAGGCTCATTATATCTGTTCTCTAGAGCACACGACCGGGATACGCCACCGCCCTGCTTCCTAGCATTGATTGATGCACATCAACAGCCGGGAAAAGCAGAAATTGTATGTTTTGTACATTCACTCCTCAGTGACACACCAAACTTTCTTTACTGTGACTGTTTCTTCTGTCTGAACAGCACATTTGGTGTGAGTTACATTGGAGAGCTACTGGAAGCGTAACAATCAAGTAAGACCACAGTCAGAGGTGGTCTGTGCCACATATGGCCACATTCTTTTAGCAGTGTTTCAATGTGAATGTATCCTGGGCCACATCAGGGACCGCCTACTCAACTGACGTCACTGCTGGCACTGCTGCTGTATTTCCCATTTGACAGAAACCACTGAGAGTGAATCTTGTGTTTTGGTTGTTATTATCATACTGTCTGTAATGTATCTCTCTATCAGTGCTTTTTTTCTGGTACTCTGCACAGAACTGTCACCTTGTAAAGGGGGCAATGCCTGCAGCACGAGGACAGCCAGCTAACCAGCTTACAATACCTTATAATAACCTTTTGTTTTTAGGTTCACAAAATGTAAATGATACTCGTTAGAACAAAAAGTTAACACCAACACTCCTTAGGCCCTTATCATTTCAATTTAAATTAATATTACTGGTACATACAGTATGTAATGGACATATTGCAGTTAACCAGATTATCACAAACTAATTCGCACACTGGGACTCTTTGGGCAGATGCCCCACTTGCCTTATCGTTTAAATGATTTTGTGTCACAAGCATCACTTCATGTGTTTGTATCTGTAATCTTAAAGACAGATATTTTCACCACAGAGCTACCAAGAAATACTCGCATTTGGATTTATTTTTAAACTTTTGAGTTGAGTATCAAGGGAAATCCCTTGATATACTTAGCTCAGTGTTCAGTAGATCTTCACTGTTAGCAGTTGAAGTGTGATGCATGTAGTCGTCTAACTGTCGCTCTCTGTGTGGTCCATTCTCTACGGATAGTGTTGTTGATGTATTTACTTTGGCAAGTTCTGTACAGCTACAACTGAACAGTTGTAGAAATTATCATCCAGAGTTCCCAAACCACACTCCCTCTGCATTTCCACATCTCCATAAAGTAAAAGTAGGGAAAACTAATCCGGAAATGTTGCCTCTGAAGATTTGAAAGGCATCAATCAGGCATTTACATCTATCAGATTTCTCACACAAAGTACCACAGGGCTTGACAGTCCTCTGAACAAGCTAACCATCCGTGTAGCCTGGTAGCATCTGCGCTCTACTTCTCCTGCTCCTATAGTGCAATATAATGAGCTGGGATGAAGATGGGTGCTACTCCAGAGCGGGTCAGGACATTAGCCTAAATGTGTCACCAACCTTAGCCAGCCTTGAGCTTGACTGGTTACATTAAGTATTCAAGAAGTCAACCTCTTCTTATTCTGTCCAATATAACACTCTGAATGCATCATGGCCCAAAAAGCGCTCTTCCATTTCTCTCAACCTCTCTCTCTCTGTCTCTCTCTCTCTTTCGCTGCCATGCTCTTTGGATTTTCCCACAAAGTAGTTGTATCTTATTCCAACTGCCACCTCAAATCTGAGCTTTGATAAATTGTACTCTGCCTCCAGTAGGTATGTTGGCTGTGATCTGGGTGTGGTTGAGGACCACTTTGGAATACTCTTCTTTGTGGGATAGTCCTCCCATCATCCCTGTTTCTTCTTCTACTCCTAAAAGGTGTAATGGTTGTCATATTTGGGGATCACTTGCAGTCAAAAGGTGCAGGGTAGCACCTTCACGTTGCTATTATTCTGAAGCACAAAACATTTTACAAACTGGTATGTTTCATAAATAGTACCAGAAGCATTAGATTAACAGCAAATGTTAAATTTATCCAGAAAACCCAACCCTGTATTTTGTTAATAAATTAAATTCAGGGGGAAAAAAGGAAACATTTCAGTAGAAAATGTGTATTGTGCCATAAATCAGCTTTCCAAGAGACAATGGACCAAAAGCTTTGAAGTACCCTATTCATATTTTATAACAGCATTTCTGTTTAGTATGACATTTGTTATTAAAATACACAAATTTATAACATAGACATTCATGATTTACAAAATAAATGTGTAATTCACTTCAATAACATACTTCATAAAAGTATATTCATATGAATAAATAATACACTACTGCTGTTAGCATCATAGAACAGCAAACCAATCTTAGATATGTAAGCAAAACCAAAATATTGTTGCTTATTTCATTTTTTACCCTCTCTAGTTCATGCTGGCGTTCCTTTCTGAATTATGTATCTGGCTTGTATAAATAAATTGGGTATTTAAAATGTTTAATTTATCTGACATATGTTGAAAGAAAATGAAAACCTGTACACAGTTTCTTCTGGTTTGAACAGAGCACAGTATGTGTCAGCAGGGTCCAACATGCACAGGTATAAAGCTCAAAACCATTGTGTCCCAAATGGTAAAAAATATTCATGACGCAGTTGGAGTGGTAATCCAGTCCAGAGATTAGACGATGTATGTGGGGAGTTCTGTGGAGAATTTCACATGTACATGAGGTTTCATACATCCTGGGGACAGACGGGACAGAGAAAGAAACAGGTATTAGAGGATATTTTGTACTAGAAGCTGAGTAAATCTAATCTGCACAGTCTTTATAGAGCTCTGTTGGGAGAGCGTGTTCTATAGGCAGTGTTTTGCTGTCATTTCCTTTGTAATGCATAATGTTGCAAGTAAAATAGTCACTGTTTTTCCATTTTGTCTATATTTATATTACGAAAAATGTCCCATTTACTTTTGTACTGGCCCACCAAAAATATTATTGCTGCCTACGCCACTGGTACTTTCAAGTCTTTGTTGCATAGAGAGTGCCATCTAGTGCAGTGATTCCCAAGTGTGCCGTGAGAAATCATCAGAAAATTATCCAATTTCACCTGATTGGTACTCTAACAAGGTTTTACGACCAGAGCCGGTTTCCAGTGTGCTAGCCCGCTAGCGTTAGCCCTCTAGCCTGTATCAATCACATTGCAGTTAAACAAATCAAATAAATGAATGATACACGTTTTAGTTGGTCTCTCTCAATGGAACCAAGTCGGTCTTGTTCTTGCTAGCCCGCTAACTGAGACAAAATCGTGGTCTAAAGCTGAGCTTTGCTGATCTACCTTTGACAGTTTTTGGCTGACTTCTGCCAAGGAGTTCCCTATTCTGAGAAACCAAGCAGTTTCAGCTCTTCTCCCTTTCTCCACAACCTATCTATGCGAGCTGGGCTTTTCAAGCATGACTACTATAAAGACGAAGAAAAGAGAGAGACTCAGAGCTCAGATCTTCGTGTTTGTCTTTTTCCAATTCCTGCAAGAATATCAGCTTTGCAACTAAACGGGCCCAGGTTTCTCACAGAGTAAGTAAATTGAGACTAGATTTCCATTATATTTCATTATAAATACTTTTTGTGACTTTTTTGTTTGGTGGTGTGCCATGTGATTTTTCTCACGTAAAATATGTGCCATGGCTCAAAAAAGGTTGGGAAACACTGATCTAGTGTGCTCATAAAATGAAGAAAATGATTCATGAGGCTCCCTTTTACCTATCTCTAGTGATACTTTCAAGCTCTATTTACTCATGTATTTATTTGTGGCCACTTGCAGGCAGCAGAACAAGGTGAAAAAACAACAATTGACATAATAGTAAAAACAGTTGCCTCTTTACACATCTAGCTGTCATGGAGCAACATTAACATTCTTTTGGAATATTTTTTGTTGTTGTCACTCAATCATTGTAAATCCGGTATTCATTCTCCTTTTAGTTCTGTTTTGGTCTCCACCAACTCCTAAGATCACTGGGCTTCAGGCAAGAACATTTTTGTAGATTTACCATATAATCTTCAAAATAATGATATTTATAGGTGAAAATCTCCACGACTCAAACAACAAGTCAGGGCCACTTGTGAATTGTGTTTGTAACCTAGAGAAAATTCAAGATATAGGAAAAAATTGGGGAATGCATCAGGTTCTACTAAATCACTTGGCCAAGTCACTTAAAAATGAATCTGATTGTACGAGTGCTTCTTGCATAAGGCCCAGCAATTGCATCTTTACCTGCTTTGAGCACTACTATCTTTACCACTTACATGCCAACTGCCTAATACCGGGAAGTAGCATACAGTTGCTTATTTAGGATATTCCACTAAACAGCTGCCTACTGCGGCAGGAGACAAGGTTAATAAGAGAGAATCTGCGGGCCAGAAAAAAAATAAGCTAAAAGAGGCTTAAAAGCTGTTCAAAACTGCGGGGAATTGCAATGCTGGGTACAAGTCACCAGGGTTTAACACAATAACAGACACCGTTGCGAATAACACATTTAAGCCATTGTTAATGGAAAAATATTGCATCTTTAAAGCTTATTTCACATAACTCAACTAAAATATGGATTAATGCGATTAACAGAATAAATTTAACAGAAAAGCAGCTACTAAAGTGAGACTATGTAAGTTTTGTGAACAGCAAAAGCTGAGGCCACATGTGACAACTATAAGGTAATGACAAATATTAAGATGTATAACAATATCACAAGAAGAAAAGCATAATTAAATCAGTTAACTGATGCAGTAATGTCAGTTCAACAGCAATAGTAAAGCAAGTAAAGCAGCATTGGCAAAACTCTCCAGTGTACTGCATTGTGGATTGTGAGTGCATTTTAATGCTCATGAAACTTTTTTGAGAGGGAGGGTGTGTCATTTCTTCTCTCAAAATGTACATAGTCTCACTTTAAAAGGGAACTGAAACAAAACACAAAATGTTAATGTGTTAATAACATGGTTGCGTTGACAACAGAAAGCAGTATTAATCCCTAAAATTTCATATTCATGCTACATAAGGAAATAGCACAAATGTTTAACCCCTGAAAAAAGACACTATATTCATACATTCATAAATAAGTTTGGGTAACAACTAGGGATCTAATGGGACACAGAAGTCACAGTTCAGTTCATATCCCGGTTTAAGAGTCACAGTTCGGTGTAAATTCAGCAATGCAGAAAAAAAAAGATATGTTTCTTTTTTCTATGAATTCTGAACAGACAGGAGTCACAAGTCACTCTTGGTGGGGACTGAGATAACAATAATAATAATACAAACCCTGAACAACTTTCATGAAAGGCAACAGGTCACAATAGTACATAATTGTAAAGTGTCTTAAATTAAATTAAATAACACAAAATAAAACGTGTGCATTAGGGGGAGTGTTACAATAAGTTTCACCTGGATGTATGCCAATTTAAATGCCAATTTTTTCAGTTACTGTTTAATCCTATTGTGGTTTTGCTTCTAAAGGCTGCTTGAAAGCAGCAAGGAAGAGATTGGCCTCATGTGTATTTGTCCTTGTCCCGCGTTTCCTCTGACTCTAATGTAAACACCCTCCGTTCATATTATACGCCTTGACTAAATGAATGATAATATATAAACAGCACAAAGGTCCAGGTGGGAGTGGAAGTGAATGGGTCAGACGAACTCCCAACTCCGACCCTGGAGACTGTTTCCTGTGTGAAACGGAACCAATAATCAATTTTGATATTTGGAGTCAATGGCCCTCATTTATCAAACGAGCGTATGAAAGAAAGTGAGCGTAAAATCAACGCATTTCTATGCAAGGCTCAGCATTTATCAATTTGCACATGAGCGAAAGGTACGATCAGATCTCACATCTGCTCTCAGCTCGTGTACGCAAATTTGAGTCAGCGCGAAGTCCACACGTCTGAGTCGGAGAATTGATCTTACTGGGGATTTCCACCGGACGCGTTACAGCAGCGTCACGTCAGCGTCACGTCAGCTTAGCGAGCCGGTTGTATACATGCAAGATCACGCCATAATCCTGACCATACGGGAGACCGCGAGATCCCGTGATAAACTCTAAACTCTATTTATACAGTCTATGGATAAACTGTGTGTATAAAGTAAACAACAACAACAACAACCAACAGCTTACTTTGCTTCTCTGAGGTGAAAGATCTGTTGATCTGACCATCTATCCTTATAAAAACAATATGTTATGTCATAAATGATTGTATGATGTTCCACTTCAATAATCAGTCTCTTGTCGTCCGTGTCGCCGATCCTCTGAGACCCTTTGATTGATTGATTGATTGATTGATTGATTGATGATCTGGTGCCCCGGTCATAACATAATGTTGATGTGAAGTAGTTTTAGGCTGCATGAACTGCGTATTGTGTTTTATTTTGAAAGGGGCGGAAGTGTTTTACGCTGATTCTGAGTCGGACTTCCTGTCTGGTGCGATCTGCTCTGCCTGGAGCTGATAAAACTCTGCTGTGTTTTTTTTTTTTTTTTTTTTTATGGTGACAAACCAAGGCATGTTTAGCCTATATCATGTATCACTAAAACCTCAGTTAAAAATAAATACACCCTGCGACCATGAAATTATTTAAACAGAATACTAACCGAGGCTGTTAAATGCTGTTCATACATTCATAGAAACGTAGAAACATTTCCAGCCGCCACACACTCCAACCTCGCCGGGAGTTGAATGATCTGCTACTCTGCTGACAGCACCACTGATTTCCTTCCTTTTCACTTTTTCTGTTGCCAAACAAAACCAGTTTGTTGTGTTGCAGCTGTTGGACGTCAGCATTTCACTTTCTGACTCTGAGAAATTCCTCTTCTTTTGGGATTAAAACTTACTTTAAAACATTGTTTACCTCCTTCAACCAAAAAGCTGTGAAAACTTTTAAGTCTGTGCTCCAAATGCAAAATATTCACCGAACTTTTTTGAGTTTATAACTATAAGTACTTTTATTTCATAAACCTCCGTCACTGCATATTTCTGTAACATGTCTATTTTACTCCTGTTATTTGTAACGGTGACCTTTGCTAATAAAGCTGACTTTGGGGGGGGGGCGCCACATTTATCAATCATTCTTACGCTGTGATTGGCGAGATCCAGACATTTCATAAATCCCACGTGAACCCTGTAATAAAACGAAATATATGCTCAGATCTGCGCTCGTTTCTACGCTCCTTTGATAAAACCTGTCTAACTGCATCCAGTAGTTTAATGTGAAAGTTGTTGGTTTTAAGCCCAACCCTGTTCTAATATTCTAACCTTAGTGGTGTTAGTGTTTTCTTTACCTGAAGTAACAGTTAACACAGAAGTTTATTTTGAAAAGCCACTATGCTTGTAACTAGTGGAAAGTGACCCCCAGATGGATGGGTCGAACAAATGGCAGACTTTCACCCAGGAGAACGGGGTTCATGTCCCACGTGAAAACTAAAGTAAATTACTTTTTACATAACTTTTTTTTTTTACTTCCATGGCTCGTGGTTTGTGAATTAATTTTTTTATACGTAACTTATACGTTGTTTAGGTAACTTCTGTAACTTCTGTGGCTTCACCTCAAGTATTCCTGGTAAATGTATTCACTATTTAAACTGTCTTTAACAACGCCTTCCCAGAACGTTTTTTGCCCTAAACCTAGGTCAGCGGTTTGGTAGCCTAAATTCAATGAAAATGCAGCCTATTTTCTTTCTTACAACCATGAAAGCCCATCAAGGTGATGTCATTGAAGGTGCATTAGCATGTTGAATGGTGTTTCCATACAGTGATGGAGCAACTCATACATTGCACACATTGTTTGACTAACATGCTAATCAGCTTGTTGTGCTAACCTTTGCACACATTGCTAACGGTGTATGACTTAAAGCAGGGGTGTCAAACTCAAATACACAATGGGCCAAAATTTAAAACTTCGCATAAAATCGCAGGCCAACATTGAACAAATTAACCTTTTAATATATACCAAACATGTTTTGCTAACATTAAATATGGAACCAGCAACGCTTATAAACATACAATATATAACTAAATAGTGCAGACATGCAAAATCAAATTTCAAATAAAAAACACATCAATGTTATTAATTTATTAAATAAAAATCGTATATGCCTCTTTTCTATTTGCATCCTTCTGATTTAAATATCAAAATAAAGTTTTTCAACAGGTTAATACATTTAAAAATAAAATAACAATAATAAATCTAGTATTAGCGGTAAATGCGCCGTATAATACCGGCAGATCAGCTTTTATAGTACAATAATTATATAATAATTTGGTATTACCTTGCCAAATTTGGCCCGCGGGCCAGAGTTTGACACCCCTGGCTTAAAGTATCCAAGCACAACTTCTACGTTTTTTTATGTGTAACATGGAATGTTACGTATATTATTCTGCATTAGGCTGCATGCACTAAACTGTGACCCCTGTACCCTGACAGTTTGGCATGAATGCATAAACCTTTACAGCCCTAGTGACAACAAACATCATGTTAGACCATCACAAACAAATAGCATATCAGAATGTACAGATGGGTGACAAACTGAAAGAAAAACCTGAATAAATGAGTATGTGAAAATGTCAATGTTTCCACATAGGGCACAAGGGATTACTAAATGTTTTGATGAATATGAAAATGATATGAGTCATACGCTATGGCCTTCACAGCATCAGATCTCAATGCAGCCGAACAGCTGTTGGAGATTTTCCAGCATCGTCTTTAGCAACACTTTATGTTTGATTTGTTTGCATCTGTCACCCATCTGAGTTCTCAGGTAGTTAAAGGGCATCAGTATTGTATTCTTGTATTTCTAAGCAGCAGCTGTATTTTTCATCATACTCATTTTTGCTTAGCTGATGTTCACCCCTTGACCGGACCATTTCACTTCTGAGAAACACACAACAAAAAGCACAAGATGAGTCTCATGAAACAACACACACAATGATATGGAATAAAAATGGTGAAACAAAATTAAAATGCCAGCCACAGATGAAAGTCAAACCATAGTGGGTATTTACCTATGGGCCGTGAGTTAAACTCTGTGTCCAGAATCTCCAAAGAATGCACCAAGTCCCGCTGTGAGCTGGGCGTGGCCTCTGTTGGATTAGCTGGACTCATTTCTTGTTCTTTTTCGTTCTGCATCTGCGCATAGACGTTGAGGCCTGGGATCTTCCTTGAGAAAAGATTTACAATGAGGCAAAGGGATAAAGACAGCAGCCTAACTAAAATAAAGAGAGCAAGGACACATCCGCAATTCCGACTCCCTCCACGCCTTCAAAAACCAACTTAAAACCCACCTTTTCAAAATAGCTTACAATACCTGAACTCATAATCTCTCATCTCTGTTTAGTTGTTTTCTTCTGTATTTTGTGTTTGTGTGTGTCTAATTCCCTGTCATGTTAAGCGACTTTGAGTACCTTTAAAAGCACTATAAAAATGTAATGTATTATTATTATTATTACCTTTAGGATCAACTTGAGTATGTTATGCTTAACTATATGCACCAGAAAACATTTCTTGTTTGCTGAAATTGTTTGTCACTTTTGATAACATGATTTAATCGTTAAGATCCCTCTGACTGATTAATTTAACTGGATTTTTACAAGCCAATCAAAGTGTTCCACATCATTTGAAGTGGACTGCAGTGGAGTCACACCCCCTTTTTTAGAAAACATGGCTGACCCTGAGGCAAGGAAGTGGGGCAAGGAACATTTTTATTCATTAATAATATGGATAAAGTACTTTTTTAGTGTTTGAACTTGATATTTAATGTTATATTACTTACATATGTGGAAATATCATAAATTATAAAAGATCTATAGCTTTTACTCAGGATTTGTTTATCAATCGGTCCGTTTGAATTGATAGGGGATCTGAATGTGACCTGAAGGAAAATAGAGAAATAAAAAATAAAAAATAAATACAATTAGCTTTTAATGCATTGTGCAGAGCTTGTACATAGAATATACAACTCAGTAGACTTTGAACATATTGTTTTCTGGAGATCATTTATTTTTATTATTTTTATTTTGTTGATTGTTGTTCTGTTAATATACAAACAAAATTCTTTGAGCCATTGGAAAGCATAATTTTTCTATTGATGAGTCAGCCATTCATAGGAAAAATCATAAACTCATGTTATTGTTGGACAAAAAGATCTCTTAAGGCTATTTTAATATTGGTTTCCTATCTTTAGATTCCATGTCTAATGATAAAATATAAAAAAAAAAAACACATAATATTTATTCTTTATTGATGCATTTTTGAGGAGAAATCCATGATTGCAATATTTTTTTTGTGTTTGTAACATAGTTGGGTTCTGAACGGGTAAAACACATTTGCATGTAAATCAGTATTTATACAAATACTAAACGAGATAAGGTCTGTAAATCTGAAGTCTTAATCTGCCTCTGTAAATCTTCATGACCCTTCGTGCCCTTTTCCCTTGAAACTGCACCTTGGACATAATTTAACATTTCAGAAAGGTCAACTGGCTGCGTTCAAAGGGCTTAATATTGATAGCAGCTGAAGCCTGACTGACATTTCTATTGCAAAGAATGACCTGACAAAAGAATCTCCACAGGATTCCCACAGATGTGTGAGTACAAAGCCAATTCTCCACCGTGGAGCGCTGGGTATGCCGAGGAAGATGTTTGACAGGCAGCTATCAGCCTTCTCTTTAGCCTCACAGGCAGCTTTTGTTTACCGAGCTGTCAGGACGCTATGACACCTCTCACCGCCTCCCTATCACATACAGCCTGACGACTATATAGACATGACATTTCATGAACACTTTACCTCTTGAATTTGTAGATGACAAATACAGCTAAACCCACAACCACTACTGATAACAGCATTAGCATGGCAGAGCCACTGTGGTTCTCACTGGTGTCCACTAGGGGCGCTGCAGAGACAGGGAGACAAGAGCCACAGAGTGTAAACAACACAACACACTCACACAACCTGTATTCCCACACAGCTGAATCATGCAATCAGCCATCAATAGGGCAATTAACACCTATGTAAATCATAGATAAATCATATTAATATTCAGTAGTATGGACTTCTCTTACTCTTTATCTTATAAGCCTCTTTAGGACAGTAGCAGCATCCCCAATAGGAAGAGGCACACATACTTGTAACGGTGCTCACTCTCTGAATGTCTCTGTGTAGCTACATGGTGGGAGCCAATCAGACACAGGGTAATTAGTTGATGGGGGCAGAAAAATAATAGGAATATACCTGACTGTCCACTATTTCTAGTTCTCTTTGACATTCTGCATTCTTCATGTTCTGTCCCACTTACTGCATGAAGTACAAAGGCCCTCCTGGGCAGCTCTAAGTAGGGCTGCACGATTATGGCCAAAATGATAATCACGATTATTTAATATTGTAATCACGATTATTAATCACGATTATTAATCACGATTATTCATCATGTTAGGGAAAACATCTGTGTTTTTATTGCACTACTTTGAAACAAACAATAGGAACAGTTTTTAGTGAGTGTCCGGTGCTAAGTGAACACCTCCTGCAGCAGCAGCACATACACACTGTACTGCTACACAGCTAACTGTTAGCCTATTTGCAATTTGCAGACTGAAAGCTAAGGGGTAAACATCCCCTCCGGCTCTGCAGCTAGGAAAGACTGCTGCAGGAGGACTGTGCCAATTCGACTCGTTCTTACTCTGCCCCCGCGGCTCCTTAAGAAGAGTCTCTAATAACACTAGAAAAAGTCGCTGGATTGGTCAGCAGTTGGTTTTTTGAAAAATAGTCGCTAAGGGCGTCTGAAAAGTTGCTAAATATAGCAACAAACTTGCTAAGTTGGCAACACTGCTTCACAGGCTTTTACAAAGAGCGTGTGTTGTTGTGGTGTCGGGTACTACATCCTGCTTAGCGTTCTATCCAATCAGCAACCAGGCTTTTTTCAGGGGAAAAAAACGGCCCCGCCCCCTGGTGGTTGGTGGACTACTGGTGTAGAAAGTGCTTGATTAGATATGCAGGAGAACCCGCATTTTAAAATGGAAATATTGCCGACGATCAGGTTAATTTAATCGTGGTGGCCAAATTCATGATCACGATTAAAATTTGATTAATTGTGCAGCCCTAGCTCTAAGTATACACAGGCTGTGTTTGCTTACCTGCCGATAAGTGTGCTGCATACACGGTGACTTGGACCCCAGGCCGCAACGTGAACTGGACAAGATTTTGATTCAAGGCGCTGAGCAAAACCTCTGAGAGCTGTTGGGACACAAAGAGGGACATGATTTGCAGATGTATTTTGTAGGAAATAAATAAATGTAACTATTGAGGAAAGTCGTTGCCAAGGTTAACAAACCTCAGACTCATCTCTCTCTGGTTTGGCTCGTCACTCAAGAACTCTTTTATGACATTCAGAGCAAATGTGTTTGTTGTCCTGATCAATCTTTGAACAGATTTATTCAGTTTTTTTAATGTCAAACTGAAAAATGAGTCCAAATATCACTTTCCCTTGACAGCACTTCCAATGGTGTTCTGGTCTAAATGTCTGCCTAGTCCGTTTGTGAATGATTGCCAAGTACAGAGGGTGGACAAAATAACAGGAGCAAATCATTACAACAATGTCAGCTTCAAGGTTCAGTTGGTTACTTTTATAAAAATAGCTTCACTGTATCCTGACTAGAGCCTGGCCGATATTGGCCTCTCACCGACATATTGTTATATATCACTATCAGTGTATGTTGTCCAAGAAACGCCGATATGTAAACTTTTTTTTACAGAATATATAATGCTGAAGAAGATGCTTGATTTAGAAATTGATTTAGAAATTGTTTTAGCTTTTATGTTATTTTTTATTTATTCTTTATTTAAATAGTCAACAATTGACTGATACTGAACAAACTGGACTTATATTCATTGTATAAAATGTTTTTTTTTCTTTTGTTTGACAAATATATTGCATGTGTAATGTGTAAATAAATGTAGGTAAGGTACACTGAAAAAAGAACCAACTTAATTGAATTGTTTCATTTGGTAACACCTAAATGAATTAAGTTCTTTCAAATTAATTTAAAGTTGTGTTAATCCAATTTATTAAATTCATTTGAAAGAACTTAATTCATTTAGGTGTTACCAAATGAAACAATTCAATTTAGTTGGTTCAACTATTTTCTTTTTCAGTGTAGGCCCCTTCTGAGAACTGTTGCAGTCATATTGGTTTATGCACAATCTGTGAGTTTTTCCCTTCTAAAATCAGTATCTGAAGCGGTCTCAAAAATCCCATATCAGTCAGGCTCTCACAGTAATGCATGAGACAGATAATCTGTGAAAAAACATATTCCTCTGCCGTCTCCTAGTGCTACTAATTGCATTAGCTAGAATCCACAAAGCCTGAACAAAGACAACAGGATAAAATATGCCCCACAGACAAAATAAGTGGCTACATATAAACACTCAGCAACACTGAATAAAATCTATTTCAGCAAAAAAAAAGTGTCAGCTCTGATGAATTTAAAACAGCAAACATTAAAAATATAGTATTTACCTGCATTATTTGTAAGTGCCCATGACCCAAAGAAACCTCCCTGCCTCCACCAACAAGCCCATCTGAGCTTTCCTGTTTATGTAAGAGTCTTTGTCTGTTGGACCTTTCCACTGTGATGCATAATGCATAGGATGCAGCCTCACTTGATCTCTGCTTTCCAGACTGGCAAGTAACCTTCTGCACTGAGAACATCTAACTTTGATATAAATCGGGCAGATTACCCTGACCCGAAGGTAAAGTATAGAAAACCAGGATCCAATCTCATCTCAACATAGATGTTTTCATTCAATTATAAAAGCACCATCCCGAGGCCGTAATCCTTATGCACAATCTAAAATTAAATGGTATCCCATATAAAGTGTTTTAATCTGGTAAATCTGCGCTCATGAAACAAGCATATATGGAGCCGAATAGAGAAGACGTAAAACTAAACAAGATCTTCCATTTGCTCTCTGCAGATCCCAGCTTTCCCCCTGAAGAGGCTTCATTTATCTTATCTGCCTCATTTGCCAAATGAATTGTGATATGAGTAATTTCTGTAGTTCTTCATTCTTTCCTTTATATTTCTTAGCAGTTTAAATTTAGACCATGCTATGACTAATTGCTTTTTCCCACTGTATACCAGGGTCAGTGAATCTATTATGCATTCTAATAAGCAGCGCTCGCTCTACACTTTTAAGATGCCAACCTTGAATGAGGATTTATCGCTGGCTTGTAGGAGAGAGGATCTTTCCAGGCGATCAACCAGGTGTGAGCGGGGAGGGAAGAGGAAAATAAAATTGATTTCCTTCCCAGTTTCCCTTTTTCTACACATGCCCGTGGAATTCTTCCCACAGAGAGCAGATCCAACATTATTATCAGTCATTATCTTTTACGTGAGGCTCCGAGCTAATTCGGTCCATCTTGATACGCTGGTGATTTAGTGAACTGATCAACCATGACAATTTCTTTGTCTGGCTCTTTAGGCTCCAGACTCCGGCCCCCCTCCCACCTCAGCGCCCCACAGGATGTGACTTGAGGGAGTTTAAAAGCCGTTCCCCCTGATAACTTGTTAATACTTGTCAGGCTTATTGATGAGTCTATTGCAGAGATTCCTCAGGCGTATTCTCGAATTAGACTCATGGAAAAACCTGGACATGCTTCAATAGATCGATACTGACATCTGCTGGCGGCAGCAGGAACTTAAATTTGGGATTCTTTTTCAGGGAGCAATTACTGGACAAGCTGCTGCTAGAAAAAGAGAATCAACCCATGACTCACAAAAACAGAAAAAAACAGGAAACGATGCTTCAAACTTGTTCATGGTGTTACGGTAGAATTACAATGAGGATAACGAGGTGAAATCCATCCACCTACACAAATACTGTCTCGGGCTGGGAAAGGGAATGACTATTCACACACAGTAGCAGACAGGGCAGCAGTTGTTGTTTTACCTGATCTAAATGAGCAGAGTTCTTCTCTGCTTTCCCCTCAGTTAGCTGTTTGTCGGGCAGAAGAAAAAACTCTGCTGCTGTGGGTAAACCTGGGAGGATGGTGACCAGAAGCTGATCCTCTCGCACGCCTGTGGCCTGTAGGGGAACACAGCAGAAAGAGTGAGTCTGTCCATACATTTGAATGTAATTGTAGCACTGAGTTAGGAAAGCTGTCAGAAGCTGCTGTCGAATGCTTTTTTTTTATCCATTCTTGTCTTTTGTGATTCTTCAATCAAATAGTTCTGTATTTCGACCACATTTTTGCCCATTTGATCCTGTAATTTAATTAGACAAAGTTCCTGTATCATTACTCTTGTTAAGATACCATTCAACATTTAAGCCAACATAAAGGGAAAATATGAGGTAAATATGTCCCCTATTTCTGTCCCCCCACTATTATCATATCAGTAAAATGTACACAATGAAATATCTGAGCGAAAAACAATATCCACATTCGAGAAGTTGATCAGAATGTTGATATTCTCATTTGAATTGCTGAAGTGCTGTGAATGCAGTGCTTTGCTCAAGTATTAGGGACAGTGTTTTTTGTCGAAAAATATGGATATACAGTATTCATCATAAAGCATGAGGTGTCTGGTGTGACTTTTCCACTATGTGGGGCTATGGTCCTAGCATATCTCGCTGTAGTTTGTATTTTGTCTGTTTTTGTCTGTTAAACATTGGCATTTGGAAAGTAAATTTCATTTCACAGAAACCACCGAGAGTGAATTTTATTTTTCATGATAATATCATATCATCGGTGATGTTTCTGTGTTTTGTTCTCTGCACAGATCTGACACCTGCCCTTCACACTGTCTGAAGCACGGAGCACCACTGTTTCCTGGCTAAGGTGCTGGTGTCTATGACACGAAGGTATATAATAATTTATTGTAAATATTGCTTTCCTTTTCTTGTTATCTTTTTTTCTGATGCTTGCTTTGGCAATATATACATTGTTACGTCATGCCAATAAAGCCAATTGAATTGAATTGAATTGAATTGAATTGAATCGAAGGATCCCCAGAGACCGTCTGCATTCAATAAACTTAAATAAACCATATCCAACCAGGAATATGTAGGATATTACCAGAGGCAGTCTTGTAATGTTGCAGTTATTTAAGGGACAATAAAGCTTCATGAACCATGTGCTTTATTTACAGAGCCCACTAGATGGCGCTCTTTGTTCAACAAAGGGCTGAAAACACATTGAATTAGCATTGCATTTTTCTGAGCCATGACCGCCATTTAGTGTGTTTAAATATAAAGCAAATGGTTCAGAAAGCTTCATTGTCCCTTCACTAGTTGCAGTATATCAATACTATTTTCAAGCAATTGTTCATCTTGTGTATATTAGTCAGTGGTGGAAGAAGTATTCAGATCCCTTACTTAAGTGAAAGCACAAATACCACACTGTGAAATTACTCTACTACAAGTAAAAGTCCTGCATTCAAAACTTCATGAGCTTAAAGTACAAAAGTATCAGCATCAAAATGTACCTAAAATATCAAAAGTAAAATAACTTGTTATGCAGAATAGAGGTTTAATTAAAAAAAACTCTAATCACTTATAATTTAACATATCAAAAGTAACTAAAGCTGTCAGCTAAACGTAGTGAAGTAAAAAAACAAAACAATATCTGCCTCAAAATGTAGTGATTAGAAGTATAAAGTTACACAGGCTGTGTCCCAATGTCAAGGAAGGATGCTCAAACAGCTGGATTTGAAGGACACTACATCATCGACATCCTCCGAAGGACTGTCCCAATGTCGAGGATCCTCCAGAGGACAGAGTCCTTCTTCTGCCCAAATTCCAAGGATGCATGTGTGTATCCTCCATGCACTCCCACTACCCATAAAGCATTGCGCAGACCGGTCTACCGGGAGATTTAAAAATGGCGAGCGTAGAAACAGCGATGCCGGCAGCGCAATATTCATTCAAATATACAAGTATTTTCAGTTTACACTGATTGTTATCACATAACTTACAAAACGTTGGTCAAGCAAAATCAGCAAAAACACATACATAAACAAATGCCAGAATATTTAGCTAAAGATAACAAACGTCATCTTGATACATTGCCGGTTAAGTTAATTAATGCCGTCTCAGTCGCTAAAGTTACTGTTAATTAATTAATATGCGTCAGATGATATAAAGTATATATAGTTATGCCATTCAGAAAGTTATACATTTCTTTATTGTGTTTACAGGGACCGAAAGTCCGTTATTATCAGTTATTGTTATTTATAAATAACTGTTATTGTACTGTACTGTAAAATAAAAAATTACAGTACATATTTCCATGGTGAATTATGCGCCGCTGCTTTTATGAAACTAAGTAGCGGCTAAATTCAGCCAGGATCATTTAAATATTCAGGCTTAATCCACTTTGTGGCTTTAACTTGCTAAATCGAGGAGATTCAACCTTAAAGCATCTTCTTCCATTTTCACAAATATGTGGCAGAGTGCTGATGCCAAAGACACATCCATGTCGTGAACTGATTTTGAAATTGCGGTGCTGAATTTATTCATTTATTTGTTTTTATTAAACTGATAAGAACAGATACTCCACTTGATCTTAGCCAAAAGGCAGAGAGCAGTGCTGAATTTAAAGGAAAGCTATGGGGGATATATCACAGACCAAGTTGACCACACAGAACATATTTATGATGTTGTTTTTTTGGGTCATTTTGTGTCTCTTTTAGTAATTTTGTGTCTCTTTTTTAATTAATTGTGTCTTTTTTTAAGTAATTTAATTTTTTTCTGTCATTTTGTGTCTTTTTTTGTAACTTTGTGTCTTTTTTTGGTCATTTTATGTCTTTTTTTAGGTAATTTTGTGTGTCTTTTTTGTGTCTTTTTTAAGTAATTTAGTTTTTTTTTCTGTCATTTTGTGTCTTTTTTTTGTTGTTGTAATTTTGGTCCTTTTGATACTGCCTCCAGCGGCCCCCAGGTAATTTGAGATTGAGACCCCTGTTCTAGAATATTTGAAGTGTTCGTTACATGGGTGTCACCGTGGGTTCTTATGGGTTAAACAGGACGTCCAATTACGCAATGACGCTCAGCTGCAGATGCTTTGGGATACAGCTATGAATTGGATATACTCAAGTAAGGTACAAGTACCTGAAAATTGTTACATTCCACCACAAATATTAGCCAATGTTGCTTCTGGTTAGTCTAAGCAGACAGTGGCTCTGGTGCTTGGCCAGCCTGGTCAAGCAGCCTCTAGCTACTGCAGTGCAGCCAGGAAACAGAATATAATTATACAATTAACTGGTTGTTATTTCCTAGTAATTTCTGAATAAGTGGACATGTGGAAATTGTTGACTTGCGAATAAAGTGTTTGCAGTCATGCCTATCTTAACTTAACTTTATATTGCTTTCCTGGAAATATTTTACATATATTGCCAGTTATTTCTTCTGTGCTTTTTGGGAAACAGTGGAATGTATTTTTTAAATAATATTGGGGTTATTTCTGAAAAAAAAAAAAAAAAAAAGTCTGGCTAATTTGAAATAAAATTTAAATATGTTACCTCCTAATTATTTCCTAATTATCATGGTTTTGGGACCTGTGAAATAAAGCATTGCCCAATGCTTCATTTGTGGTGGTGGTGCCCTTCAAGTTACAGTTGATAGCCTTTAATAAATAACGTTTTTTTCAACTGTCCCTAAACCTGACAGTAATACATGATACACATAATCTCTGAAAAACCAAAATGTTCCCCCGCCACCTTTTAGTGCTCCTAATTACATTTGCAGGACTCCACCGAACCTGAATGAACACAGCCAATCAGAGCAGAGTAGTCTGACACGCAGCGATCGATCATGTCAGTGTCTGCTCGTTAACTACGCTGATCATATATGAATGTTTCTGCACTGCTTATATCTTGCTTCACATGTCTTAAGAAACATATTTTCGTGACTGTAAATGAAAAAGTTTGTGACCTGGCTGCCGTTCTGAAAGCAGTCAGCAGAGACGGGAGGGGGAGATCTGCTCGAGGAGGTCTGACTTTGCTTTTTTTTTTTTTTTGCTTTATAATTTTTCTTATATGGAAACCACGGTAACCGATTTTTATCATGTTTTGTATCAGATATAAATCTATCAAAATTCTTCGCCCTTGTCTTCAATATTGAGTATCTGCCTGCTCTGAGCACTAAGGCTGAAGGCTTTGGGGCTCATTAGCTGATAATCCATCCATGACCTACAACATTTAAAGCAGCCATATTCAGACATTTTATCAGCAGCATCATACAGCTGTATGTTGCCATTAGGAATGTTGAACAAATAGAGAGCATGTAATTCACTAAATTTTGTCACTGATTCCTGCAACACCCTCTGGTTCTTGCATGCTTTTGCTGCAGTGACTCTTGTGAATGTGAATGTTTTAAGCTATCATGTCATGTTTTCATCTGAAACTTGTGATTTTTTTTGCCTTCCAGGCTGGGGTTGTCATACAAAAAATGATGTCGGTAACAAATAACAAAACAGACATGTTCACTGAAGACTGAACAGCCGGGTATATTTTTGGCATCAATTTTGATTTTGCAGGATCAAAACGTGTGAAAATATGATGCAAGGCCCAGATTGCTTGTTGCCGGGAATCAGGAAAGTATTGACGTTCCGAGGATGTTGCAAAAAACAAAGTTAATGAGGATAAATCTGTACCTGACACGGCATGCATGGGTTCGTAATAAACAAGTTCTCAACTCCGAGCATTCTTCCAGGTCAGTGCAGAGAGCATATAGGCACAAATACTGACATTTATTCAACAGCCTTGTTACTGTATGGCCCTGAACTCACAGAATGTGTGCAAGCCACTGCAATCAGCATGCTCTTGAACTGTATTTTCCCCCTCGTCTCCCTCTTGCCTTGTCATTTATCATCATAAAAGTCAGATTCATGTCTCAAAGCCACAGGGAGGTCACGCTGCACTAATAGAGCGTCAGAGTTCCAGTCAGGCACTGACAGTATTAACCAGACTAAAGCAATGGTTTCCATGAGGAGACCTGAGAGAGCTTTACCTGGATCAGAGAGTTCCTGATGACTCGGCTCACGTCCAGCCTCCATTCTGGAACATCGGGGTTGTGGTCGTCCAGGTTTGATGAAAAGGCGAGCAGATGAGAGCGGAAATATTCTGCAAGGCGAAAAGTAAATACATCTGAGCAGCTTTTACTTTTTATTTGTCATTAAATGCACAGTTCAGCCGTTGGATTCAGCTCATGTGGACCAAATTTCGTACATTTAATCAAGTATTGTACTTAAATACAATTATGACATACTTCTGTACTTTACTTGAGGATTTACATTTCATTCCATTTTATACTTCTACCCCATTACATATTGTACTTTTTACTCAACTACATCCATTTTACATGGTTACTAGTTTCTAATTACATAAAACAAATATCATGTGCTATGATCTAATGCAGTACTATACTACTTATCTACCCTGTAGGATACAGAATATCTTAAATTAGCTCCACAAAAGCATTCTACAAAATTAAAATGCTCTTATATGTATTTGTTAGTGATTAAAAAACACATTAATATAATATTTTTTATGTGAGAAAACAAAAAAGTAAAGAAATACTAAAATAAACAATTATAGTAGTAAGTAAATAGATCTAGGAAAGATCATAGACCTATGATTATTGTCACCTGACTTCACCTATTTAATTAGATTTCTGTAAGCCAATCACAGTGTCCCACATCATCAAAAGTGGACTGCAATGAAACCACACCCCCTTTTTCAGCAAACATGGCCGTTGAGGCAAGGAGGAAGGGCAGAACACATTTTAATCTATTATTAATATTGTTAAAGTGCATAAGTTATCTCTAAAATATGTTGAACATACACACGAGGTGTTGTATTACTTATACATGTCAAAATACCATATGTAAGATTTATAGATTTTTACTCAGGGTTTTATTTTAATCCATGCACTGGAATGAACAGCTGATCTAAATGTCAAGGGAAGGGAAGTGAAAAAAATAAGGTTTTGAAGCGAAATAATGTTTTGATTTATTCTGACTGTTCTGATTTGATTGTTTTTTAACACAATCATTTTTTAATACATCCTATAGATTATGTATGAAGAATATACAACTGCTTTTTATTTTGGTTATTATAGGATGATAAAATAATACCAAATATGTATGGAGTGTGTTTTAAAGCATCACTTTATAAATTTATATAATTTAACCATTGATGAAAAACGCATAAAACCAAATTTTTGTTGAAAAAGAGGTCTCTTCAGAGTATTTATTATCATTATTGTAGATGGTATCTTGCATTCAGATTTATTGTTAATTGGGGAAAAAATATTACATTTTAATCTTTGTTTTAATTACGATTGATTTATGTGTGGATTAAGAATATAAATCAATCATCCACCATTTTACACACACACACACACACACGTATATATTCTTAGGGGCATAATAATAATAATAATAATAATAATAATAATTGGGTACTGAATGGGTTTATAGAGTTAACAGTTTGTCAGATTTGCTAAATTATTTACTCATACATCATACATTATTTATCAGCTATTCATAAGAAACCTTTATCATATGAGCAACCCTCTCTAACGGCTGACTCATTAGAAAACGATATCACTTGGGGAGTAGAATATTATTACTAGAATGTTAACCATAACAACAATAATAACATGGGTTGTAATAAGCAGAATTATCCTTAAGTAATGATTACAATAACATCTAACTTTTTCTTATGAAGTAAATTGTGATGATTCATGTTGTGTTTACAGAGCAACATAACCCCAGAGGAGATGAGACGGAGACAGCTCACCGTGGACAGTGATGGTTTTTCTGTCCTGCAGAATAGTATTCCCAGCAGACACCTGCACAGTGACTGTACTGATGCCTTCCCGGGAGAACGTGTACGCCACACTTCCCTCGAGTGTGATCACTGGCTGCTGGGGGAGAAAGAGAGAGATAGAAAGAGAAGGTGAGGGGAGAGGGAGGTGGAGAGAGTCAGAGTGAGGGGTTCTGCTGAGAGACCCTTATCAACGGCTGGTCTCACACTGCCGTTATTTACACTACAGAGGTGTAAGCCTGCCGGCACACTTTCAAATACTCTCACACACACACACACACACACGCACACACACACACACGCACACACACATGCACGAGCATACGTCGAGAGCTTGGAAACAATCTGTGCTGTGCTGAATACAGTGTCGGGGCCCACAGAGAGTTGCCTGTGTGACACCGGCAGCTCCTTCCTGTCATTACTCACATCTCCATTTGTTCTTCAAATAGCTATAAGATGCTAATAATACTGTGGTTTATTACCAACTGACATAACTGGCTGTCCTTGTGGAAGGCCCCTGTTGGTGTTAAACAAACACATTTACACAACTACAATTATGAAGACGGATAGAGAGAGGAGTGTTTGTACATGCAGAGCTTCCAGCATACGGTGCATCAGTAGGTCCAGAGAGATGGAGCTTGTTTTTTTATTGTCTCAATGATCGTACAGTCTCTTCGAGCAAAATTAACATCCTACTAAAATTCGACTAGCATTTTGGAACTCTTAATCTTCACTCATTATCCTTAACTTGCGGGGTACACCCTGGACAGATCGCTAGACTATCGCAGGGCAGACAATCCAGCTCTGATACACACCTACGGGCAATTTAGAGTCACCAATTAAACCAGTTTTTGGACTGTGGGAGGAAGCCAGAGGGGGGGCTGACACGGGGAGAATGCAAACCCGGCAAATGCAAACCCTGGTAGAACGAGCTCCCTACCGACATCAGGACCTCAGACAGCCTGTACATCTTCCGCCGCAGGCTGAAGACCTATCTCTTCCAACAATATCTCGGTTAAGTCATGGTCACCTAACATATATATAAAAAAAAAAATAAATAAAATAAAATACATTTCTTATTCTTTTCTCTCCTATGGTCTATGTCTAGTACCATCAGGTTGAATGCACTTATTGTAAGTCGCTTTGGACAAAAGCGTCTGCTAAATGACATGTAATGTAATGTAATGTTTTGACTGGGTGCACAAAGTGTGATTCAATTTAGGCAAGGTGAAAATATATATACCTCCTGTCTGAATACATGTCATTTAATATGTTTACTGTTGGGTAACTAGTAAAGTAATGTAATTTCGTGTTCAATCGATAAGTGAGTAACTTGATTCTGAGTAACTGTTCAAGTGTTTTCTGAGTGAGACGTTTTGTATTTTCTTCTTTGCCTCTATTTAAGATTTTTTTTCTATTTTTTTTTTTTACCATATTCCAGAAAATAAATTCCATGCACCTCCACTGTAATTGGGTGGTTTCAAAAGCAGAGATCTCTAAATCCATGCACATAAAACTTAAAACTATCTGAAAATACCACTAAGGCCGAGTGAAAAAAGTGATTTTTGACCTTGTAACAGTGGTGTTGATCAGCTGTGCTTGGCAGCTTCTGACCTTAGTTGGGGTAGTTTAGAGTAAGAATGAATCAGGGATACACTCTACTGGTTATCTGTAATTAAACTGCGTTGTGTCTGTTGTCAGCATGCTCTGATGCTGATTAACAAGGCCCTAATTTTTTGCAACCTGGATGCACAAAATAGCTTAGCAAAATAATGATTCTCACATTGCAGAGCAGAAGAGTCAGCAACCTACTTAATTGCGAACGGGCAAAGGCATAACAGAAGTACAGGAAAAGTTCAGTGAGTATTTGGGAAAGTCTTGAGTGTACAGTACCTCCGTGTTATTTCCGATCCACCAGATGTAGGTGACCGTTCCCACTTGGCTGGGCCACAGAACGGCAGTCAGGTTCACTTCCTTATTCCTCACCGCCACAAAGGGAGCTGAGAGATGGATATACTCCAGCTGACCTACTCAGGCACACAGATACATCACAGAGTGAACTCTATGCACTACATTGCCATGTGCACAAGTGAGAAACAGTGGAAGTAACAACAACTTTTTCAAACGAGGTAAAAAAAAAGGTGGAGAGTGGGTTTATAGGTGGGTGGGGAGGGTGAGCGTGTTCAGAATTCTGTCCTGCTCTGGGACCGTTGGCTGCCATCTGTGTGATATTTTTCATTCATGGCACTCCTGAGCCTGCGGTGGCTCCATTTGTTGGGCTGGCACATAGGATTGACAGATTGGCGGGGGGAGCGGCACTCCCTGATCAATAAGTCAGCTCCGTTACATCTGTCAGCCCCTGAATACACCAAGGGTGGTCAGCCCCGTTACATATGAGGCTGCAGTGGCTTCCGTGGGCTGAGAGCTGGTGAAGCATAAGCTGACTTGAGTGGAAGTGTAATGGGATTTGTTCTATCTCACTTGTTTGTTTGGTTATGGGAGGGGAGCATGCTCTGTGAAGAGATAAAACACAGACCGTGGAACACAGTGTACAATCTGACAGTCCCAATTCCACTGAATGTGATAAAAAGTGGAAAGAGCCAAAAGCATGATTGCAAAAAATTCAATATCTAAATAAATACATATGCACATTTGGAAACACAAATCTCAGTATCTCACATGTAACATGCAGGTAGAGCATGACAGTCTCTGAGCCGAGGCTGTTCTCCCCGGTGGCAGTCACTCGGTAGATTCCCACAGCTTTGTAGATGTGTTTGATCCCGTCCTCAATAGAGCTGACATTGGAGTAGGTCAGAGCGTGGCCGTCTCCGAAGTCCAGTGTGATGCTTGTTCTCGCCCCGTCGCCCTGCACCGGACAAAGAACATCAGGGAATCTGAAGGTTTTGTCTCTTATCACCCAGTGATTCACTCAAGTAACTTGTTATATTGCTCTAAACTTGCATGAAGCATCTTGTTCATGGGAAAAGATGTGTAATGATGTCCTCGGGCTTGACACTTTCACTGCATGAGTCAGAGCTTCGGTCCTGCTAATCATAATACATGGTACTTCGATAGACAGATGAATCCACTAGCTATCGACTACATAGTCAACAATCTGTATTTCTTGTTGGTGTATTTTACTGGATCTAAAGCAGGGGTGTCAAATTCAAATACACAATGGGCCAAAATTTAAAACTTGAACAAAATCGCGGGCCAACATTGAACAAATAAACCTTTTAATATATACCAAACATGTTTTGCTTTCACATTAAATATGGAACCAGCAACGCTTATAAACATACAATATATAACTAAATAGTGCAGACATGCAAAATCAAATTTCAAATAAAAAACACATCAATGTCATTAATTTATTAAATACAAATTAAATAAAAATTGTATGCCTCTTTTCTATTTGCATCCTTCTGATTTAAATATCAAAATAAAGCTTTTCAAGAGGTTAATACATTCTAAAAATAAAATAACAATAATAAATCTAGTGTTATCGGTAAATGCTGGCAGGTCGGCTTTTATAGTACAATAATAATATAATAATTTGGTATTTCCTTACGGGCCAAATAAAATTACACTGCGGGCCAAATTTGGCCCGCGGGCCAGAGTTTGACACCCCTGATCTAAAGCACAACGTTTGTGGGATGACTTCTACAGTGTTGTTCATTAAGACGATAAAAGAGTGCGTTCATTAAACACGTTCATGTTTAAACGGTGAACTGAATGGATCCTCTTGCAACTAATGAACATGAACACTAGTGAAGGACCAACGAAGCTTTGTGAACCATTTGCTTTATTTACAGAGCCCACTAGATGGCGCTCTTTGTTTAACAAAGGGCTGAATACACACTCAATTAGCATTGCCAAAGCCTTTTTTTAAAGCCAAGAAACGCCATCTAGTGTGTTTAAAAAATAAAGCAAATGGTTCACGAAGCTTCATTGTCCCTTCACTAATGAACACTGATCAGCCTGTTCTCCCCTTAACGATGACCCAATAGGTTGTTTCCACAAGCAGCTCAATTACGTTTAAGACTGTCCTCTCTGCCATCTAGTAGCCGTAGTATTTATGAATGACGGCATACAAATTGGACTTCAGGTGGGAAGGAGGGCTGGTGGATCGGTCAGACAAACCCTGGACCTTCACACAGGAGAACGGCATTCGTGTCCCATGGGAAAACAAAAGTAAACCATGTAATTCAGACATCACTTGACTTCCGTGCAACACTTTTTTTACGTAACTATGTCACATAGTAGTCACATTGTCCTCGTAACTACTTCACTAACTGCATTTACATGCATTTATATATTGTTTAAACTGTGTTTTTTATAACGCCTAACAAGGAAGTTGTTTGCGCTAAACATAAATCAGTGGTTTTGTAACTTAAAATTCAACAAAACTGCGGACATTTTCTTACAACAGCTAACTGTACATGTATATGTATAATGTGTGCTATTTTTAGAACACTCCACTCTGCTCTGTACCAGAGAAATGCTCAAATGTGCTTTTTTGAGCGGTATTAATAGACGACCTATACTGACGTTTAGATTGGAGATCCTGTTGCTCTATTCCTCCCAGTTCCTTTCCATTGTTGCCCCCTGTCAAAATGATGACTGGTGTTACAATTTAATGAGTAGTCGTGTGAAACTGCTGACTCAGCTGAATGTATCGTGGTTACTCGTAGTGACAGCAGCTGATAAAAACAGGAACATGTAGCCTTCAATTTTACTTTAAGCAATTTTAAATACTGCGAAACACATGCAGCTTTCAGAATAAGAGCACAGTGTGTTAACAGAATCCACCACAGAATTTACAAGAAGACTGTCAAATATGATGCCTTCAATAAAACATAGAAGAACCCTTATTCGCTTTAAAATAATTAATAAAAAAATAGATTCATTAAGATCAGTGTCAAAGTCTTCGGGGGGCATGCCCTCGGATCCCCTTAGCCAGCTATTTTTCTACACTGGCTGCACAATGATGCATTTAAGTTAAAATGTAACTTTTTTTTTCCTGGGGCACATGCGCGTTTAAGTTTCATAACCCTCCTTCAAATATTCTAATGAATTGGCTTAAGCAGTGCTGGTGTATAAGTTTAATGAGTGGCCATGTTAACTGGTGATTTTCAGCATCCGTGATTGCTCATATTAACTTACCTAAATGTTTGGTTTAGATAATAAACACAAATGAAGGGGGGGGTCTTGAAATGTGACGTTAGCACGGCAAATTATACTATAGCGGGCTGCCCCAGTCTAGGTAATTAATGGGAAATTGCATGTGTGTGCGCGCATTGGGGCTGAACTCCACCGCGTGCAATACAGAGAGCAGACGAGAATTGTTGGGGGGGCGGGATGCCCCCTAATATAATGATATAATGGTAGGGGAAACACTGGTGTCATTGTTACTTTGTTTTGAAAAGCGAATGAATGTGCAGCTCCTTTTAGTAGCAACAAGTAAAGGTCTGGAGTTGTACCTGTGTACACTAAAAAATGACATTTCACAATAAAGCTTCCATAATCCATAATTCAAAGAATGATAATTCATGTGGTTTGTAATTGGAGCTATCCTGTCAAAAGTTTTATAGTGATCATGGAAAATTTTTTATGTAAATAGTCTTCTTTTCCTCAGTTTCAACTTCTTCATACTGTTTTAGTGTGAAGGGGAGGGGGCAAGGAGAGCACAATTTACATATAATCTGCATACTTAATATCAAAATTATTATTACTATTGAAAAGTACATAAACCTACTAAGTATATTATACATATAAATGTCAATACCTGTTTTAAAATTTGTGATCCACTACTGATCTCAGTTTTACATTTAAAAATGTAAACTCCTTAAAACAGAAAAAAAAGAGGATAATACATGTGACCGCTTTATGCAACTGGACATTTATTAAAAGGCAGCACGTACTATGTATATGACAAATTGTAAAATATTTTAACTGGTATCTCACAAACAACAGTGTTGTTTTTTTAGCATCAAAATCTACATATTTTAAATTGTTTTATTATATTTGAAAGGCTGGTACATTACTGTTAGAATTTGGCTGTTTTTATACATCAATTCATTATAGTGCACTGTTGGAGTATACTATTTCCCATGAAATGTAGTGAAGAGTACAGAGTAGCATAAAATTCACCCCAAAGTGAAGTCACGAAAAAAGTGCTTAATGAGGACTTAATTCCACTGCTGTCCATGGTTCTCTGTTAATGGTCATAAATCTTAATACTAGATACAAAATGCTCCATGAAGTATCATGACGCATTTGGATGTTCTATTTAACCTGACATAGTTAAAGCTGAGCACATTTCTTTTTTTTACCTGCCTAAAAACAATCCAGTCAAGGGGCATTTTTTGAAGTGCAATAAAGCAGGAGGCACAGCTGCCAACATCATCTATCTGCAGTTTCTTATTATATATTTCTGTCAATTTAACAATGGAACCTTTTTCTTCACTTTGCAGGAGGAGAGATAAGCAGGAAAGAGACAAAGTGCTTCTGGACTCAGAATGTATCATCTGCACTTTGATGGGAAATTCTGATCAAAAGGAATACATAAAAGATGTACTCACAAAATGTAATACCGCTTTCTGTGGAAAATAGTGATAATTCAGACATGTTTACATTGTAAATATTATAACCTTTACTTGGTGTGACATTTCATCAGGCTTTTGACAAAACAGCTTACCTCCTCCAGGAAAACGAGGAAGGTGACATTAGCGCCCAGTGTGGCTATCAGCGTGCCCTCACTGGTGACCAGGTGGAGACCTTTGGGTGCTTGGATGGGGCACTGCTGTCTCCTGGCTGTGTACTCCACGCTGACTCCAGCTGTACAGTTATTAGAGACCACTTTCCTGTAGCTGTAAAAACACAGAATTCTTAAAGATGTAGATTTTGTTGTACGACATGGTTTTTAGTGCTCAGTTGTCTTGGCAATGTATGATCAAGTAGTTCAAATGTCACTTTAAAGGGGCTCTACATGAAATTCAGAACCAAATTCAGTTTAAACTGAGATTGCACGGCTTTCACCAGAGTCTGATTGACATTCATAGAGGACTAAAATATCCAGGAGATTATTCTCCAAAGGAGACAAGTGTTTGATGGAAATTTATCTCTGATTTAGTATGGAACTCCCACAAAGCCATCAGCATATGAAGTTTTGTTTCTCTTTTCAATTGCTGGGTCTCTCAACCACTGCATGCTGTCTTTCTCAATGTGTGTCCCTCTCATGCTTTCAACTTGTGCACACTCTCCTTTTATATCACTCTTTTTGCATTTAATTGTTGGGAAGCCAAAGTTGTGTATTGTTAAAAACTTTCTCTAACTCTTTTGGAAAGAGATTTTCCAAGAAAGAAAGTGGAAGGTATTATCCCTGAAGCAAGCATTTTTTTCTTATACCTAGACACAATTACCAATTTTGTAAAATTGTTACCAATTGTAAAATAACAAGTAATTCTAAAGAAATCTAAAGTAAGAGCATTGCATTTAGAAAAGGTAACATAAGTAGTAAGTAATGACTAGGAAAATACATTTAGTACTGAGCCTAAAACTGGATCCCAAATGGCAGCGATAACAGTGCTAACAACAGCGCTTGCATTGCTAACAATGACAACAGAGCTAACAGTGTCACTGGGGGGACCAGGCTGATAAGCAATACCGCGACTGTGGGTCGAGAACAGGCGGCAACCTCCGGGTCTGAACAGGGAGGCAAACCAGGAAGTCCCTTAAGCTGCATTCTACTTAAAATTCAAGCTGGGGGTGCTAAGTTTGGCTGGAAAAAAAAATCTATCCATTTATTTTACATTTACATTAAGTCATTTAGCAGACGCTTTTATCTATAGCGACTTACAGGAAAAAAGGGGAACAATCAAGGTAAGAGCCATTAGTGCAGCAATAAGTGCTTGTGACAATTCTTTAAGGAGTAGAATTGTCGTGTGGTACTAGGAGAGAAGATGCTTTCTGAAGAGCTGGGTCTTCAGGAGTTTTTTTAAAGGTAGAGGTAGGTCCATTCATTTCAATGCAAAATCTGAAAACTTCTCACTTGATTTATTACCTCAGAAATCTTATTTAGGACAACACTAGTCTCAATCGCTAGTAAAAAATCTTCTTCAAGACAATTTGATGTTAATAGTTCAAATAATGGCCCCATTTAGAAGAAAATAGAAGATAAAGAATCATATGATTTGGGGCGTGGCTACCTTTGATTGACAGGTCACTAACAAGGTGAGGCGTCATCAGGAGAGAAGCAGAGCAATGCGGATCCACGGCACTGTGTCAATAAAGTTATATATAACATTATATAGATATAAAAAAGGACGTTTACCGATTTGCTCTCATAACTTTGACCCTTTCACTGTATTTTCACTTAATGACAGTTTATTTGAACGTTTTGTTCAGTAAAAATGTCTTGTTCAGCGTTTGGTTGGACTAACAGACACTCCAAGGAGTCGCTGTTCAGTTTTCTGAGGTAAGTAACATAAGTTTTGTTCTATTTTTTTTGCGAGCCAAAACTAACATCCCAGTTAATGCTCCAGTTAATGCTAACATGAATCAGCAGCGGCTTCTCTCAGTCAGGTTGAGGTGTAGAGAGGCTGTAGTCAGTGATCAGATCCCTCTCGCTCCTCCACAGTCCAAATATGTTCTGCTCCCCGTATCGGAAACAAGATGGCGACACAAGATGGCGACGAGTATAACGCTAAACTCGAGGTTTCCAACGCGCAATCCACAAACCAACGGGTGACGTCACGCTGACTTCGTCCATTATTTATATACAGTCTATGGTCGAGAAGGGGCATTATCAGCAGTGTTAACAATGCTTACAGAGCTAACAGTGCTACTGGGGGTTAGCTTATACTCACAAGGGTGACTCAGCCCACGCCATGGCTGGTGTTGTTTCATAAAGCAGGTCGTTTTGAGTAGTAACATAAGTGATATATAAGTAATGACTAACAAAACACAATTTTTTGAGTAATGAGCCCCAAATGGCAGTGCTAACAGTCCTTACATCAGCGGCAACATTGCTAACAATGGCAAAAGAGCTAACAGTGTTAATAGGGGTTAACTTGCTGGGGGGACCGGGCTGATAAGCTGTATCGCCATCGTGGGTCAAGAGGCATAATCAGTGATGCTAACAATGCTGACAGAGCTAACAGTGGCACTTGGAGTTAGCTCATACTCACCAGGACGACCCGACTTCCAAGCCGGCGTTGTCACAGGAAGCAGGTCATTTTGAGTGGTAATGGCCTTATGAGCAGTAAGCTAGCATATGTTACATGAACATAGGGACGGCCAGTTGAGGGCATTTGAACAGTTTCAAAGGGAGGGACTCACATGTACTATGCAGACAGGATACCAAAACAAAGACCAGAGAGGCTCAAATTACAGCACACACAACAAGAGTGTGATTCTATTATCTGGTCAGGACTCCATTACTCCACTTTACTCTATCTTTACACAGAAAATGTAAAAATTAAAAGCTTTGAAAGCCCAAGAACAGCTTTTAAATGGACCTTGAGGTGAGCTTGTTTTGTCAAAGAAAGTACAATGTGGAAAGCTCCAATAGTACTCTACATTCTCTCACACCAAATAGATTATTGAATCATTCATTTAGGGATTTTTCAAACATAACTTGCAAACACTTCACTCACATCAGATCACATCATTAGCAGTGATTTACCCAAAAATTTCATGTTTGATCATTCAGCCCATATTTCCCTTCCCAGCCTGTCCTGGTTGTCCCTGAGAAACTAATTAACATACCCAGAGCTATTCAACTCAATGCAGCGTTCATTTTAACCAATGCCTGCGAGTCACTATTGAGAATATGTGTACTGATTATCATCTGCTCTCGTCCTGTGCTTACCCAGTGCTGTTAAGAAAAGTCATCCCTGTGGTACAACTTCTGGACATTGTTGATGGATGGAACCAAAAGGCGGGAGTGCACTTGCCGTCAGTCCGTCTCTCATAGCCATAATCACTGAAATGAACAGAACAGACAAAAATAGTATAAAAAAAAAAGGTTACCCATGGATAAAGCACAGAAAAGATGCAAACATTCCTTGGGCTGTTTGGAAAATGCTATCCTAATATGAGAAATGCACAATTTCAACTGTGACATTTGTAAAAATGACTGTTACTCATAGAATATTTTACTATCTTTTGGTTGATTGGTCTATGCTGAAAAAGATAACCTGCTCTGTATTTCAGACATGTAAAATTAATGTAATTATAGTACTGAATTCACAGAAGTTACAACAACTGTTCTGTGCCTCTCTGGTTCTTTTTAAACACAGCACACGAGTTGTTTGTCCTACAAATTAAAAGGCAGAGCAGTGCTGTGTCCCCAAAATGATAGGGACAAATTGCCCCAATTAGTGCGACATGCACACAGATGCAAAAGTGTTGTGATTGTTAATGAAAGCTATTAGGCTTGGTGATTTATGGTTTTGATGGTGCTTATTCCAAGAACTGCTTCACTCAAGAGACCTGCAAATCTGGGACCAAAGGAAGAAAAAGAAGCAACAGTAATACTGCTGAAAATTCAAAGAAAGCAGACTGTGAGGGTGTGGGAAAATGTTCTCTGTAACTACATTTGTAATAAAAAAAAAGTCACCAGCAGCAGCTACAAAAGCATTTGGGAATTATCATTCATACTCAGGTGAAATCAACTGAGCATCTGGTCAGAATAAACACACTTGTGTAGTCATTCTTTCTTTGATGGTGTCTACATTGATTTGCAGTAATGGCTAAGAATTGCTCATCATATAGGGACATAGAATTATACACTCTGTAAATAGAATGGAAATGTGTATAAACTTTGTTTTAATTGATGCATTTCTCAAATTTAGCCATCTGCTGAAAATGAATAATTAACACTCAATGTTATATCGACTCTGTCACAATGCAAAGTAACTTCACTTGATTTTTTCGTAGCACACAAAAGAGATCCTCACTAGTGCCCTAAATGGATGTTGATCCAAAGTAGGAAATATTCCCCAACAAATTAGCTGTACCCAGATGTTTTTGTAAATCCTTTTTTCTTCAAACTACTGATTTGTGAGCCATTTCTAAGGATTTACATTGCTTGTTTAGTAGGAACCAACGGGGTCAGGGCTGAGTGCCACAAACAGGAGCTTGCAACAACTGTGACAAAATGAAATGAAAAAGAAAATGTAGATGGCAATGAGACAACTGATCAAGGTCTTTAGAAAAAAAAACATTTTGCTTTTCTCTTTATTTGAAGTTTTGAAATACCAATGAAATGGTCCTGTGGCTTATTTTCCAAGCAAACTGAATATTTGAGAGTTCAAATCCTTCATAGTTGATTGGATTTCCAAGGAGTGGGTGGGTTAAGAGTTTAGGCTCCATCACCTCTCCACAGCATGGCCATGCAGATAAACATCTCCCTCAGCCACAGTGACAGAGAGCCAAGCAAAAATCAGCAAAGCTTTCCCTAAATTAATCAGATCTGAACCATATTGTTACTTAATAGCGTCTTTGAGTACTTTGCCAGGTATGTATGTCTTTCTCTCTGCGGAAAGACCACAATAGTATCACAACCATTGTGCATGCTGTAGTTAGCTAGCTAGTAGCTATCAGATCTTCGTCGCTGCCACAGATTGATTGACAGGCAAATGTTATGACATTATTAGTTTAAATCGGTTGGTAACAGCCTACGTACGCTTGTCATATTTTGTTTCACAAGATGAAAATGTGGTTGGATTTTTATCTAAAAAATATAGTTTTTTGTATTTTCTTGTGCTTATATTGTTTATATGGTCTCAAAGGACTAAAACGACATTTCTCATATTATCCTAACTTTAATGGTAGGCGCGTCATAAATCTGTGGTTAATGTGACATCTCTCAGCACATAGGTAAACGTCTTATTGCGATTAAAATCTCTTTTTTCACGAGGGACCTGAGGGCAGAATAGACATTGTTACAACAATAAACAATTCAACAGACAATAACAACCATCACATACTACAAATGAGTGAACACAATACCAGTTAATATGCAATGTAATATACAAAAAAAAGAATATAACAGAAAAAAATGGAAGCAACTAAAGCTGAGATATCCTGACTTCTAGTCTGTGGTTCCAAAAACTCTGGATCCTATATTCCCCATCCCCATACTGCAGCTAAATTACATCTTTTCAAATAAACTCTCTCTGCTTTGTCAACACCTCTAAAACTGGTGTGGCCTGAGCAATGGTGCCTGAAATAGAGGGGTATGATACGTTTTCTTCAAGCTTTCTCACATTTTCAAAAGCTCCTTCTAGAGTCACAGAATATATTATACAACTCTATTCCCAGGCTGAGCAGTGCTGAGTATCATGACTAGTAAACTGACTTGTAAAATCTGACAGAATAATTCTGTGACGACAACATAAAGGGAATGCAAATGGGGCTCAATATGGAATGATTTTTTTTTTAAAAAAAAGGAACTTCTACTCACCATTCAAAGTCAGCCTCTGTACAGTCACAGGGGCCCGACGTCATCGACACAGAGTATGTCTTCCCCATAACGCACCTGGATGTGGGCTTCAGCTTCCGGTAGATTCTTTTCACTCCCATGAGGCACGGCTCGCCCTGCGGGCCCGATACCAGGAGAGAACCGAGAGGAGAGAGTTTAAAAAATGAGCTGCTTTTGTAACTTGCCACTATAAATAATTTACACGATGCAACCAACCATGTGTGCATCCCACTGTGTGTGAAAAGCACCGTCTCCTTGTTTAACTTCAGCTCGCAGTGCGTTCCTGTTCCGCGAGTATTTGCGGCCTTGTGCTGTGTGGTGTGCTAAACTCAACAACTGTTCCTGCGTCGCAAGTGTCACACTGGAGAATGTGCTGCTTGAGTTCTTTTTCAGGGGTTTCTTATGTGATATTGAGATGAATGAATAAGAAGGAGCTTAAGTCGAAAAAGCTGCCAGCACCCAATCCATTTTTAGCCTTGTATCTATGCGCACAGAGTAAATATAAAATCAGTTGGAGTACAAAAAAGATGAGAAGATAACACCAGCCTGTTTCTCTGCATCCTCCATGCTACACTGTTTTCATGGCCGGATCATTCTGTCTTTGTGCATTAGGTGTCAGTAGTGAGATGCTTAAAAAATGTGATTGTATCCACAAATAGACTCCCAGCTCCTAAAAATGTCCTTAACTTTCTCACTGGTCTTTGAGCACAAACACTGTCCTCTGTTATGAGGTAGTGTTCAGCTGATTCTTGCAGCAGACAAGGACCTACACTACCTCTACATTTAGGCAGGTTAGCCCTGTAATTGGCTTGGACTCATGTCATCTTCAGTGCTATATGTTTTGATCATTAGCCTGCTCGGAGCATATGGCTGTCTAAACCAATTACAGAACGGGGCATGAATAAAGGCACACTCTAAGTCTCTGGCTCAGCTTCAGGCCCCAGCCAGGTTGAGGGGTTTTCTGGCAGCTTTAATGTATGCAGGGGGTTAGAGTCGGTTCATTCAGAGCATCAGCAGGAAAGGCTGGAGAATCTGCATAAGTGCTTTGGGAACTTGAGATGTATAGCTTCTGTCCACTAACCATACAGCTGGGCTAAAAGCAGCCAGTGATCACACATTACCCTGAGGCTGGAGCTGGCCGTTTGATCAGGAGGCTCCGCTCAAGCTAACCTCTGTATCAACCAAGCCTCAAGAGGCAGTGTACAGAGAAGACTTTGGATGATTTAATGTTCCATGAAGGAACTGACATTTTATTTTGGAATAATAGCTCATTTAGTGGAAACTTTAATCCTCTTTAGGGATTTTGTTTATGCTCCAGAATGGAGGTGCTTTCACAAGTGAGACTGCTGACACTTGACACATACACTGTGCGTGAAATCAGTCCTAGAGCAATGTTTACTTTCTGCAATTTTATTTGAGTGTCCAAATTATATGCGTGCTATATACATGTAGTACCCTCAAAAACTCCCACAGAGGAAAGAAAATTGTGGTGTGTATAGCCTTACTATTTGAAATGATTTACTGCTTAAAATGCAAAATATCACGGAAACAGACATTTTTTTTCTTATTCTTTATCTAAAACTTTTGACATTTAAGAGATTTCTGTAAGAATTGCATTTTTCAGTGACCAGATGGTGAGCACTTCCACTCTACAAACTGCTCTGAAAGCCTCTTATAGGAAAGCCATACATCCTCTGAGTGCCACTAGGTATCTACTTTCTTAAGGTCACAACAGGTACATTTATGCAGTGAGGTTAAGATGAAAAAAATGCTCTCACTAAAATAGAATGGCTACTATGAGGACTAACATCATCACACATGAATACAACTGGGCTCATTGAATCCACAATCCTAGGCTTCCAAGTCCAGTACCCAATGATAGCAACTCCAAGACTGTGCAGGGACCCCAGAATGCAGAAATATTCAAATACACATTTGTACTGCATGCAAAAAATCTTGTTTACCAAGAAGTGCATGTGATAGGTATAATTTGGGCATGTCTATATAAAACCCAGTTATAATTTCATGAAAAGTTACAATTCTGAAAATGACCCTCAACAAAATTTAGCCTGACACTGGAGTGTCATTTTGCCACTATATGACAACCTTGCATGACATGGTTAGTACCAATGGATGCCTTAGGTCTAGTTTCATATTCAGCCTGCTACAGCCTCTTATATCTCTTTAACAACAGGGTTAGACCAGGGACCTCTGACCATGTCCAGCCCTTCTTTTGTCAGTTCCCTGGTCATGACAAGTCAGATATTACCTGTTTCACAACCCAGAAACAATGAGAGGTTCACACCTCAAAATATGAAGAATCATTTTTGGTATAATGTGGTGTAAATAAAGTATAAACAGAAGTTCTACCTTTGTAAAATGTTAAAATAAGTTATAAAGTACTGTGTTATGCGTGGAGCTATAATGACTGCAGAAACATATTTTTTAATGCCACTACAGATTTACAGTCTTGATCAACATTCATGAACATTTTTCAGTCTAAAGTACCCATTTGTAATTCTGGACTGCATAATGCTATGGGGTATTTTATTGTGTTTTATCATATTTTTCATTTTACAAAAAGGATTACAGAAACTTATGAGCTGAAATACATATTTCACTCTCTCTACCATCCCAGCAAAGATTTGCTACATATAGTACTAAAGTTTTTCAGTTAGGTATGTGGAAACTGCTGGATAATGTAAGAGCTTATCCAAATGTAATTAAATGGCTTTATATTTTATTCTACCCACATCCAACCCACAGTCG
Source organism: Centropristis striata (assembly GCF_030273125.1). Lineage (NCBI taxonomy): Eukaryota > Metazoa > Chordata > Actinopteri > Perciformes > Serranidae > Centropristis > Centropristis striata. Next base: position 10,169,382 of record NC_081517.1, read on the forward strand.
CTAAAACATCAATAAACATCTAGTGGGATCTAGTTAGAAAGATCCCACTAATGGTGCAAAATGATTATTATTGTTAATTTTTTTGTCAATTTTATATTAGATTAACATAATGTTGACAATGGAGCATTTTACTCTGGAAGATCACATAACAAACAAAAAAACAATCAGAGAGATACCACAACTCCAAGAAGTTCTATTTCCTGAATTATGAAAACATAGAAATCTGTCATTGATGACGTAAAATGAAAATGATTCATAAGTACTTTAAATACACAATTACTGCTTACAATTGGGACAATCTTGTGTTTTTTATGTAGGAAATATTGAATGAGGGGACACAGCAATAGATTATACCAGCAGCATTATTTTTAAAAATACAAATCTATTCACAAATAAATAAATAAAATGAAATAAAACCCCAAATATGATATGCACTACTTGCTTTATGATCATTTCATTAAAAAATATATTAAATAAAAACATGTTTAAGTCTTGTATTCTCTTCCATCTGTACATGTAGATTTCTCCACTAACCGTCACAAATATTTTCAAGGTGTATGATAAACAAGTGTAGTCTTGGACCGTACCTGGTTGTGAAGATGCCACGTCTGATAATCCGCCTCTGTACACCTCCTGTTAAAGATGGACCTGAAGTCTATTTTCACCAGCTGCCACTCTGAGCGATGACTGACGTGGCCGAATATCCTGGGAAATAGCCATGAATGTCGGTGTTAAAAGATTAGGCTGGTAATATATAATGTTTTTCTTATTGGCAACAAGAAGAAAAAAATCAACAATGACTTCATCCTTCTAATAACATATAGCTTATTCCTCTGTGCCACGGAGCTCCATTGTTGTCCAAAAACTATTAAAAACATCATTGGACCACACTATTTTACTGGGTGAAGTGTTCCTTCATCTCCACGAACACACACACACACACACACACACACACACACACACACACACACACGCACACACACATTCTTGTACTTCTATCTTTGTGAGGACCCTCATTGGAAGAGTGAATTCCCTACCAAAGTTATTAGTTTTGGATTTTTCATTAGTTTTAGTTTTAATTTCGTTGTGAATTTTTGTTTTCAAATTCAGAGTGTTTAGAGTGTGTTTGCTAGTTTTAGTTTAGTATTTATTTTTTTGAAATGCTTTAGTTTTAGTTTAGTTTTTATTAGTTTTCAGTTTTTTGTAATGGGGTATTTGTTGGGTGGGAGATTAAAAGAGGTCACACTAAATTTTGCCTTTATTCCCTTTGTCTTATCCATCTTCATTACGTATGAAAAAAGTTGAAAAAGACGAAAACGAAGGACATTTTCACTGTAATTTTAGTTAGTTTTGTAACCACACGATACAGTTTCAGTTAATTATCATAATCATGTAACCTTTAACCCTTAAAACAAAGTCTGAAATTAAAAAAAAGCCTTTAAAGAAGTGAGGACCGGCCAAAATGTCCTCACTTTGCAAAAATGTCCTTACTCTGTTGGTTAAAAACGTGTTCTGGTCCTCACTATGTAGGAAGTACAAGAACACACACACACACATACTGTAGTTTATATAACTTGATCCCACATACACCATCCTGGCACCATAAATACTCACTCGAGCACTAAATGTGCATTGATCCACAGCTGAAAGTAGTCCCCAACAAATGCACTATATAGCCTACACCCAGTGGTGGGATGTACATTTACTCAAGCACAATACTGTACCTCTCAGGGGGAATTAGTTCACATTTTACTGACATTATTAAACAGCCTTAGTTACTAGTTACTTCTACAAATTAAGATTGTTATCTGCAAAACATTCATTATGAAATATGTCGCTTTGGTATATATTTAGCCACCCAACAGGACAAACAGTATTGTACAGCTGAAATAATTAGCACATCAACAGAAAATGTCTTGTTGTCTTACAAAAACATTTCATGGTTCCATCTTTTCCATTTGCTTTTCCTGTTAATTAACTTTGAATTTTGTACTATGTGTTGCATAAAACAAGTCACGGTGGTGTCACTTTGGGCTCTGGATAATTGGAACAGTATTTCTCAGTATTTTCAGATTTTTAATAAACCAAACAAGCAAGTAGTTAATAGAGAAGATAAAAAGCACATTAATAAGTAATGGGCATAATCCTTAGTTACCGGTCAAAACTATCTTTTTGACCGGTAACTTTTTGAACAATATACATATTTGATATAATCTAAACTGCAAATTGTTTGTTTATTACCAAGATAATAAAAAACTTAGATTTAGGAGTGTTAGATAATTTATCTTGTTTTAAGAGTTAATTTCTTATTTTAAGTGTTCAACATACTTATTTCTAGATCCAACAATCTTTATTCAAGAAATCTTGTCAAGTGAGATTTTCTGTCCATGCAGCAAGATAATTTCCCTCAGATTTAGAGTTTTTTTCTTGTTTTTAGACACACTTTTTTTACAGTGTATACAGCCCTGATTCCAAAGAAGTTGGGACGCTGTGGAATATCTAAATTTTAAAAAATGAAATTTGGAAAATGTCAAATTCAGAATTCAGAGTGTATATATTTACCAAACAGTTGTTTTTTTCAGTTGAGGTTTGAAGTTAAACATCTTTTAAATCCACTTGTGTTTTTAGGTCTAACCCTACACTTAGCCCTACCTCTTTTGGAATCGAGGGTGTGATAGTAAAAAAGTCATAAGTGATATGTATTCTGCAGGTATGTCCTCCCCCAAAACAGCCCATGCATTGATTGTACAGCAGCTTTAAACGACCCATAGTTAAACTTTTTTGTTGTAATTCACAGGGGGAAGTGCGGATACGAAGTGTAAAGAACAATAAGGTCCACTTACAGGGACGGGAGGTGTGGTGGATGGTTCAAACAAACACAGGACTGACTGACCCAGGAGACCAGTGTTTGTGTCCCGTGTAAAACTAAAATGTTGTTACTTCAAGTTATTTTTCTTAACTTCTGTACATAGCCTGCGTGTAGCTACGCTTTACTTTGTGTCACGCTTTATGTCAGCTACACAAAATCTAATTTCCGGCATTCAAAGCGATTTATTTTACTTTTTCAACAAGCTTTATAGGCCTGAACATGTACTTTTCCCTAACTTTAAGCAATTTGTTTTGTAGCCTAAACGAAACTGCAGAAAGATCCTGGAAAATAATGGCCTGTGTTTATTATGTTGTTAACAGTGAATGCATTCAAACAGCGTATTGAGCTGAGAGTGACTTGGTAAAGTTAGCATAAGGCTACATGTGTGACAACATCTGGTTTTCAAAATAAATAATTATTGAGGGTATATACAAAGTACACATATGAATGAAAAGTATAAAAAAGTATGCCCCTTATAAATTAAAAAAAAAATACAACAAAATTAGTTAGGGAAATTGATCAAATCAATAATTATTGTGATCTCAAAAAAGCAGCATTAATAAATTACTGCATGGTCATTCCGAAATTCTGTACAATGTTGCATCTTTACATATTATGTCTCTTTGTTTCCTGTTTTTAATGTAGCAAGTTAAAACGAACAAGTTGTTATTGAAAAGTGTAACTTATTTCTTCAGAAAGCCTAATCATGATAAATATCCATATATTTCAATAGTCAAAAGCAAAACAGAATCCAAGGTTATTAGACTAAGGAGATAAATATTCCATCTCCAGCTAAATTGAGTGGGTGTGTTTTTCTGCACTGACCCCCCTCACCATTCATACCATAACATATTTATCACAATCAATCTGTCAATTAGCCCTCGAAGCACCCGACCATGACAGGCACTTACTGTAAAAATGAGTACAAATTGATAAGAAAACAGTGCATGATGGTCTTATGAAAACTAATGGTGTGTCTGCCAGCTGAGAGGCTCCATGCTCGAGAACTTATTCTCAGTGAAAGCCTGTCTTTACATTGCCCCTTTACCCAACTCTATTTTGTTCTCCTCGAGACTCTCGCTGTACATTTTCCTATTCTCCTCTGCCGCTCTGTCTCTCCAGCTGTGCCCTATCACTCTCCTGTAGAGCTGACTACAGAGCCAACTGTCAGTCTGTCATTTATGGCAGGTGTCTTGAAACATTGATGTAATGGCTGTGCAAACCCTTTCGTAATACGTCCCAAAGTCCTAAATCTCTGCTGCAATACAGGAGTAGTGCTGTGTCATGCCATATGCACGCACTCCAGCTCTGGGCTATCCTAATAATACATGTGAAAGAACACAAAAGGAGTCTTCATGAAATCTGCTTTCTGAGGACATGATACTAACTGTTCTTCCCATATATTAATGCTGGAGAAACTTTTTTAAACCAAAGTTTCTTGTCTGTTTTCTCGGGCATTTTGTGATCATTTTGATCATTTTCCTTCATGTTCTTCAAATGGACAGTCACGCTGTCGCTGGCTGCCAAAGCATTGATCTCCTGTGATCATAATCTGGAGACAGCCAGTTTTGATGTTGGGTAGACCTTGAGAGAAATCTTTTTTTATTCATGCAAAAGGAAAACAGGCAGAGAGGAATGCTGAATCGAGCAGGCTCAGATAAAGATGCATGGGTTAAAGCAGATGAGAGCACCCATACACCCACACACACTCACACACTCACACGTAGAGGCTCTATTTTTCAGTGTGATTGATGGATTTCCATGTTGACAAATCTTTGTCACTCACGTCATGATGAGAGTCTCCTCCCCAGGCTCTCCCAGCACCCCGTCCACGAACAGAGGCGTGTTGGTGAAGCTGTACTTGTTCCACTGTCGTCCTTCGTCAAAGCTCAACCTGGGAACACAAACAGCTGTTGCACAGGGGACCAACGCTAACCCCCGACTGTGTGCGCAAGCTAATGACCCTGAGAGTTGTCTAACAACTTTATTTCATATTCCACGCAGGGCTGAGGCGCTCTGCTCAGTGAACACTGATGAGTAGACTCATTATGGCTTCACACTGCAGGAAAAGGTGAAATTGAATGACAATTGTCAAAGTAGACTTTTCCACGGCTGGTGACTTTCTAACCAGAAGAACACCGTCCCCCAGTTCGAAGACAAACTCATTTTCCTTTGTTTGACTTGAGACTTTCCTCCGAGGGAATTAGTCACGCTGTGACAAATGGCGTCTCTGTCATAATGACTCACCACAGGTGTCGGATGGGAAGCGGAGTGTGTCTTATTGCGAGTAAGGCTCCTCCTTGGTCGAGATACAGCACCGCATACTCCTCGTCAAAGATCTGCAGGGACAAAAAAGAGACTCTGCAGTCGCTTGATACCCGTGTTCATGTCCAACCCGTCTGCACACTCCCACGCTGTATCATTCAGGAAGCCAAGTAATAATACACCAAACAAACACAGTATACATCACGGTTGGATCTTGCTACATCAGCCTCCAAATAATAGTTTTTCATTGCTGTGTTTAATTAGAAACAAGTCCCATAAATTGAAAGCGGCAGGATCAAGTGAGGTAAAGGGCCACCCACAGGCACTGTAGGCAGGGATGGAATCAAATAACTCTTAAAATTTTATTTCATTATCGACCTTAAAAAGCTTTGGCTAGTAAGGACTGTAAGGATTAAAAGGCTATATGATAAAATCAGGCTGAGTGAGAGGAGGGGGATATTTTTAGTGAGGAGATAACAGGTCAGTCAGTTCATGCTGCTCCATATGGTGAGTGACTGTGATTCAATCGGGCTCATCATTGGAAAAATTAATCATGAGGTGCGAGTTTGTAATATTAATAGTATAACATCTTTGCTGCAGTGTATATGTGTGTTTATTAGGTGTATATTAGTTAGAAGTTAATCTCAGCCACAGTTACTTGACAGGCCGTAAATTACACAAGTAATTAAAAACACTGAGTGTAATTATATGCCATTTTTATATTTTTTAATCAGTATTGGGATTATTAGCCATTCACATATAAAAAGTAGATTTACCATGGTTGATGAAATTGCGAAACAATCGTATATGCTCCTCCAGAAGCCACAAATCTTTTTGATATCAACCTTGTTTCAATAAAACCTTGTTTTATTCGTGGTGTCATGAATAAGTGTTACACTACCCACAATCCTAAAGTGTAGAGTGATGCCTCTGATTGGTGGAGCTCGCTGGCACCATGGAAATGCTTACAGCACCCACAAACCTGAGAACAGCTAGTGAGTTAGCACACTTTACTGCTACCTATCAAGTCTACGACTGTTATGGTTACTCCTTTCACAGAGCAGCCCAGGGGCCGGACGGGATTTTTGAACTGGGGGGGACGAAGCTGTCAGCAAATGTTTTCAACTCAATGAGTTATTTTTGCACTCCATGCCTTAACCCAAATATGTTTTATTTAAACATTTTTTGAATCAACTGTCTTGTAAACAACAACCAACATATTTAGATAAATAAAAAGAAGTTTGTACATTAAATTCCCAGTGCAGCCAAACACATTTACTGACTTGAAGCTGACTCAATGAAGGACCCCAAAAACATCTCTCCTCCTTTCATTACCCTGAACATACTGCTGGGCAATTTGTTGTCCAAAATTTTTTTTTTGCCTTAAAGCCTAAATTTGGTGCCTCTTGCACATTCTTATGCCACTATTCCATCTTAATCATTGCATATTTTTAATGAATTTGTATAAAGGAGAATAAGAGCTCTGTTTTATTTAAGGCATCATATTTTGACAGTCTTCTTGTAAATACTATGGTGGACTCTGCTAACACATCAATGTGCTCTTATTTTGAAAGCTAAATGTGTTTGCTTTTATTTTGAAGGCGGGTCTAATACGTTCTTACCGTAACGCTGGAACTTGAAAATCTGAACTTGGAGCTCGGAACAACGTAGAAAATTCTGACATTCGTGTAGACCTTGAATGTACCATTAGCCGCCAGACTCTCTATGTGTGCTGCAATGAAAATAGTCTTACTAACAGAACATTAATCCTCTGTTTTACCGGCGATGTTTGTCGTTGAAAATGGGGGGGGGGATCAGGATCACTATGAATCTGAGGAGGACATATCCCCCCCGTCCCTAGTGCCATCTGCGTACATGGAGCAGCCACAAACTCCTTTCTGATATGTTGTGTTGTTTTCAGATTAGAACAAGGGTTTCCAAAGGGCTGAACATCACCACAACGTTTAAATTTAATTAGCTTAAAAGTTGTATCATTCACAATGGTTTATGGAAAGAGCAGCCTCTCAACTATTAAAACATGTACAGTCTTGTACTTAAAAAAAAAAAAAAGCTTTTCTTTTTTTGCTTCAAATTTAATGTTTTATAGTCATAACTAATCTCATAGTTAGTTGGCTGCATTTCAGGTTTAAAACTCTTTATAAAAGCCTTTTCTGAATCATCAATGGAGTAACTGAACAGGAAATTTGCTTCCGATACCAGAGCTGTTCAAAAAGCAGACGGTCAGGGAAGGGCTTTTTTTGTTATAGACTAGGTTAAATTTTACTAAAACAACAATAAATACAATGTTTATTTTTGTTGTTTTAACATGCAATGGTATTATATAATGAATATTTAATTTGATGAGGATAATGCAGCTAGTCAAAAGTGACACTCGTTTCCCAGACAGATTGAAAGAATATAGCTAATGTTAGCAGAGTACAGCACCTCATTAGCTCAAGGGGTATGAATATATACAAAAGCTGCAATAGTGAACAATGACCTACCCCGCATACAGGAACAGTGTTGATCCTTAAGGGATTGAATTTCAGATGAACGGTGCATGGTCTCCCTCATGTTGCAGTGCCCGGAGCTCCCCCGCTCACCCTGGCGACTGGTGGACTCTTGCCTCCAGGTAAGCGAGGGGAGCTCTGGGCACCATTCATCTGAAAATTGGCAAAGCTTCCCTTGAGGAGCAACAATGTCCCTGTAAAGCATAATTTATTCAGTCTGGATTGCCAGGTGACGTAGTGTTTCACACTGTGATCTCTGGGCTTTAGCTTCTCTCTTTATATTTTTAACCCGTTTTCACTGTGGAGTCAGTTACATCCTGTGTATATCTTCCTTCTGTCTGCTTCTCTCTGAATTCACCTTTATGTTTTTTCCTAAGAGAGCGTAGTTTGTGACAGTGCGGGATCCATGCTAGCTCTGATATCTTGACAGATTAGCAGCAACTGAGTGTCAATTAAGAAAATTTAACATTAAGCAATTTTTGGTTCTAACTGGTTCTGACAGACAATTGACTGGTGCAATAATACCTCCTCAAAAATATCAGACAGACTAAAATATCAGTTATAGCTGAAACGATGTGGGCTTAGTGAAAATGGCGAAAATGTATCCGTCTCTGTGTTTGAAGGACATAAGTTGGCAGTGAGTGTCCCAGCAACATTGGCAGTCATATGTCAAAACATAGAGAAAATATGCACAAAAGGCTGCAGTGTCCTCATAATTAGAGCTGACAATATTACAATAAAAAGACACCCTCACCTGTCTCCAAGTGTTTCCAGCATCCGAGGCGATGTACACGCTGACATTGCTGGTGGTCAGCTCTGAGCCGATTGAGCCTGGAGTGGAGGCAGCAGACAGAGAGAAGACAAACTACAGTAAGTGCTGGAGGTGGGATATTGCATAATGCAGACGCAGGAAATGAATTCTATTTGAGATCAAATAAATCCCAAATTTTATAAAGAGCCTTTAGAGCGGCAGTGGTGATACAGCAGGGGGCTCCAGCCTGCAGCTGCAGACTGGGGCTGTAATTACAGTGCTCCAAAAGATCGACTGTGCAGTGCGACATTTGCCCATACCCCTAAATTAACCAATAAATCCAGATTACTGCATTCATCTTTCAGCAGTTCTGACCATATTAAGACGAGCTTTCCTAATGCTGTGCAGACTGCTGTAATTGGTTTAATTTAGCCTGTAATTGGTGCCAGGTGGTTAAACACGAAGCTGGAAAGAAGTGTAAGTGTTTCAGAGGCATGGTTGTACCCTTGTCTGAACTCTCCGTGAGAAACAATTTGCTTAACAATCCGTACATTTGGAAAGTAGCTTAACACCGGCTGAAGTCTTCATTTTGCTGACCTCAAGTGGTCCATGTCCTCACTATGCTGCAGTGATTTAGAGCTGAGGTGTATACAACAAACCAATAAAGAAAACTTACCGATTTTGAACTTCATATTCACAAAATGCGATTAAACCCAGACATTGTTCCTCCCTGACTGTCTGCACCACACATATACGCTGTATCTGGTTGTCATCTAAATTTCATCAAGCTTTAGTTTCATCCTATCTCTTGTTTTTTACGTCTCTACAGGGCACAGATTGCAATGTGTTTTATAACTTTTTTTTTTTACCAGCTGACACTGAAAGCAGTGACAGTGATTCTAGTCCTCTGGAGTCTCTCACCTTTACCGATGGCCAACACATGGTTCATGTTGTTTAAACTAAAACCTTAGGGAGGCTTCAGCAGAAGTAGCAAAGGAAATGGAGTGATAGGGGTTTAAAGACTTGTAGATTGGTGCTGGCGGAGGTGATGATGGTCTCTTGACTAAAACATATTCTGTTTTTTTGCTCTTTTTGTGTCTCCTTCAGTGTACATTCCGGCAGCTATCTTAGATTAAGTCTTGTGCTTTTTCTCAGTTTCTGAACTTCTGAACTTACTATTTTGAGTGCATGAAGTGCAATAGCAATCTGGGCAAGGTAGCTGAATTGGCAGGACCAACAAACTACTTTAAATTTGTGAAAATAACGGCGAGTGTAGTGGTTGGGATTAACCATAGACTGTATATAAATAATGGACGTAGTCACAGTGATGTCACCAGTTGGTTTGTGGACTGCCCGTTGGAAGCATCAAGTTCAGCGTTACACTCGTCGCCATCTTGTGTCGCCATCTTGTTTCCTATACGGGGAGCAGACCATATTTGGACTGTGGAGGAGCGAGAGGGATCTGACGACACTGACTACACGCCTCTCTACACCTCAACCTGACTGAGAGAAGCCACTGTTAATTCATGTTAGCATTAACTGGGATGTTCCTTTTGGCTAGCAAAAAACAAAAACAAAATGTATGTTAGTTACCTCAGAAAACTGAACAGCAACTCCTTGGAGTGTCTGTTAGTCCAACCGAATGCTGAACAAGACATTTTTACTGAACAAAATGTTCAAATAAACTGTTATTAAGTGAAAATACAGTGAAAAGGTCAAAGTTATGAGACCAAACCGGTAAACGTCCTTTTTTGTATCTATATAACGTTGTATATAACTTTATTGACATGTTGCCGTGGATACGCATTGTTCTGCTTTTCTCCTGATGACGGCTCGCCTTGTTAGTGACCTGTCAATCAAAGGTAGCCACACCACAAATAATATGATTTTGTATCTTCTATTTTCTTCTAAATGGGGCCATTATTTAAACTATTAACATCAAATTGACTTGAAGAAGATTTGTTACTAGCGATTGAGACCATAGTGTTGTCCTAAAAAAAATTCTCAGGTAATAAATCAAGTGAGAAGTTTTCTCATTTTGCATTGAAATTAATGAACAGAAATGTTTTTGCAGCCAAACTAAGCACCCGCTGCTGGAATTTTCGGTAGAAAGCAGCTTAAAGCACTTCCTGGTTTGCCTCCCTGCTCAGAACCGGAGGTTGCCGCCTGGGATTAAACCAAGCATCAAACTATGAAAAATATAAGTTGTGCATGTGTTGTTGTTGTTTTTTAAGTACCACTATGCTGCAATTAAATAAAAGCCATTAATGTGTTAATCTATTAGTCTGAATGTAATTACTGCTGATACGGCATCATGTCCAGCTGATCTACTGAGCTTCAGTTAAGTGCATAATGGCGATACATCATTTGAGACAACACTAGTTGAAGTCTATTTGAGTCGATGAAAAGTCATTACATTTTAGTCAAATACACTGAAAATGTTTTCTCTCTTTAAACCAGTGGTAGATTTGTCCATCATTATTGGGTCTGTCACACCCACCTGGCCATTATGGGAGCCAATCAGCACCCTACAATATGCTAAAATATGTTTTTTGTCAAGGGTATTACATGTTGAAATGGTCACAGTTAACCATGGCAATGTTAAAAAAGGTTATTGCAGAACATAATTACAGTTTTTGTTAACCAAATTAACATTATTTTAAACATTTTATGCTATACTTTTTTTAAGCATGTAAAGTACATTTTTGAAACCAAAAAGTTGCATCTTTTTTTTTTTTTAACCCTCATTCATAGCATCTTACCATGTTAAAAGTTGCTAAGTCCATCTCATCCTTCCATTGTCTGCTATTCTATACTGCTCCCCCCACAAAAACCTTAATAAAGAGTGTTTGTACAACAAAATAGTGTCTTCTACCGCAATCTTGCTGACCTAGTAGTAGATAGTGAGGTACAGTTTAAATGGCGGATGGGTCAAACAAAGGGCAGACTTTCACCCAGGAGAACAGGGTACGTGTCCTGTGTGAAAACAAAACTAAACATGTTTTAATGTAACTTCTTTTAGTTACATAACTTATATGGTACTTACATTTTGTGAATCACGTTTCTTTTTACATAACTTAAGTTTTTTATGCAACCTATAGTAGTCCTGTCACCCTCGTATATACTTCACTTCCGGAATTTATGTACATTTATTTACTGTTTAAACTGTCTTTTATTACACCTAACGAGGTTGGTTTTGTAGCCTAAATGCACAGAAACGGCAGCCTTTTTTATAACTGCAAACCGTACATGTATGTACAATGACGTGTGTGCTATTTTTAGAACACTTTGACAACATTCATGTGTCGTTATGAGTGGTTTTGATAAAAGGTATATTCTGTTGTTTAGCTCGGCGATCTTGTTGACTATGCTGTAGCTGTGGGATGGAACTGTCAGTCACAACCAATAATTGCATAGAAAATGTATGTGTGTAAAACTACAGTAAAGCCAAACTTAAATCCAGAAGTAGGTCTTCAAAGTCTGGTACAACTTTATCACAGTTTGTTTAGAACCAGTGTAATTGTGTGACTGTTTGTGGTCTTTATGCTGAAGTTGCCTTGTGTCATGTCACCGTATTATGAAGCTGGTAAGTAAAATGTTATAAGTGATAAGAATGATGGCTAAAAGTACCAAAATTAGGCCCAGGATGTGAAAGAACATTTTTTTCTACCCGGGGCATCTCAAGCGGGAGCTAGAGCCACAACGAGACTGAGAAGTGTTGCTATTTTAACAATCTAATTACAAAACAACAGCAGATTTCCTCTCACTCATTGCATTTGAGCCTTTTTGTAGCTGACAAACAAGAGATCAAACAAAATCTGTCGATTGTTTTACTCCCACATCCCCAAAACCTGTTTAATTCACAATGTTTCACAAAGGTCCAGACACTTTCTGCAGACACCTGAGGCGTGTGCTGATGTGTTATTGACAGTGCCGGTCCATGCGGGAGTAAATATCACTGAGGTGTGAATTCACCTGGGGGGGCTGCTGATCTCATATTCCTCCATTTCTTTGTTTTCTCCCCGCTGAGTCAATGAGAGTGCTTTCTCTCCTGTGTTCTCAGGAACGAGGGGAGCATCTCTGCTCCTGAGGGCTCAAAGACGAGGATTATAAAGTTTTTTTTTGTTGTGTCATTTGCTCCTGTTCAAAGGTGAGGTGACACATGCATGTTGCCCGTGGGAGTCGTATACTGATGCTGAACAGGGACAAACTATTGAAAAGAGAAGTAAAGAGCGAAAACCTGCAAACAGCCAAATGCAATTGCAAAGAAGAAGGCGGCGTTGAGAGCTTCAGTGCCACATTGGAAACATCACTGTGCCAAGATTTTCAACTAACTGAAAGTGGCAGATTTTTTTTGGCTTCGTCTAAGTGATTTTCGTTGTCTTTGTCTCTTTGAGTTAGCATAACACTATCTACTGCATCCATGGATGGAGAAAAGAAAAGAAAGGAGATTCTCGATTGTGAATGTCATTGCCAATAAAAACACATTTTTGGGAAAACCAGATGGGTCTTTCGTGTCTCCTTTGTTGTCTTGTGCAGAATGCAATTCTGTACAGTGCACCATTTCAACATCTCAATTGGATGCATTCTCTTAACCCTCTAATCCCCAAGCATTTTCTTTTTCAAGCATTTTTCAAGCATTTTCAAGGCATTTTTTTTATTTGTTCCTGTTGCATTTAACTCACTCAACTGTTCACTGCAAAATAAAATCCCTGTATCCCTATGGAAACAGCACAGTCATGGCTAGAGATCATGGTTAAGAGAACTAGAATAAATGTCTAAAGCATATCACAATTAAAATGCAATAAATCATAAACAAACAAATGACAAAAAACTTTGAATAAAATTTGATCTATATTTATAGATCCAATTTGTTTGTTTCTTTCACATGCTATACATATTGAACTGTTTGAATTTTTACAACCCCTCCACTCTGCTCTGTGTGAACTCTGTGGTTCAGTCCAAGTCACATAACCATTGGCCGAGTCATTTATTGCTTCCCAGTTGTGCTGAGAAGTGTAAAATTGAAATATTTTTTTACACAGGATCTGGTTAGTGCTAACAGATTTCTTTACCTTTTGTGACAAAAGCATTCCTCACATATGGATTTCAAGGACCACTGAAAAGTTAAAAGCATGACAACAATGCCAGTTTTTACATTACAAAAAAAACATGATTTTCAAGCCGACTGCAGGCTTTTTGTATGTCAGATGGTTGACAGATGGTTTTAAAGTTTGACCTGCTGTCTGTAAGATGTGAATTTTTATATAGTAAAATGTAAGTCTGTTTTAATTCAGTGATATTAAAAAGTATGTTAAAAAAAACACTGTGAGCACCTGTTATGGCTGTTAGGTTCCGTTAAGTCGCGTTTCCTTTAGGGGGAAGAGTGGCCACCGGGAAAGTCTCAAGCCACGCCCTCTCAAATGTCCACTCACTCTGCCTGTCTCCATTACAAAAAGGCCCCCAAAGGGATTTACGAGACTCCGGAGGTGACGTATGGTTTTCGACCGTCGCATAATCGCTTGGGACAGTTTCGACTGTGATGTCACATACTCGACCGATTAAACATCTCTCAACTGTGGCCCCCGTCCCTAACTGTGCACAAGGTCAGAAGCTGATCATAAACAAAGCAGCATGTCTAATTATGCACAGCGTCTCCACTGATCATAAACATACAGATTGTGAAATAACGACATCGCTAACTGTGCACAGAGTGTCCAGTGCTTGTTGTAAACAAACAGAGATCACTAAGTGAACACCTCCTGCAGCAGCAGCACATACACATTGTACTGCTACAGAGCTAACTGTTAGCCTATTAGCAATTTGCAGACTGGACGCTAAGGAGTTAACATCCCCTCCGGCTCCAGCTGCAGCTGGGAGAGACTGCTGCAGGAGGACTGTGCCGCTTCGACTCGTTCTTACTCTTCTTAAGAAGAGTAACGAGTCTCCAAAAGTCTCCAATAACACCAGAAAAAGTCGCTGGATTTGTCGACAGGCGCTTTTTTGAAAAATAGTCGCTAAGGGGGTCTAAAAAGTCGCTAAATATGGCAACAAAGGCGTACTTCGTCACATCCTGCGTTCTATCCAATCAGCAACCAGGCTTTTTTCAGGGGAGAAAAACTGTCCTGCTCTTCAACAGGAACAAAAAAAGTCCCGTCACAGGGCCGCTCCGGACACCTCATATTTAAATTAGGGGCGTTTTGGCGAGTGAGACCCGTCTCATTCCGGGTATTGGGCTGTAGTGGAAACGCCCTTTTTGTCAGAAACTGTGAAACTGTGAAAAGTGTTTCTAAATGACTTTGTAATAAACAAAAGAAAAAGCTCAGGAAGGGTTTCAACAGAGGTTTTGATATTTAAAAAAAAAAGATTACCATGAATACTCCAAACAGACAGAGCAAAAAGAAACAACATGTCACTCAAAAGAGATTCTCTCTCACCCACCTGACGCGACAATGATCCCCGGCGCTGACTCCCTGCTGGCTATGTTTCCAGATGTGTAGGGATTTGCAGACACATGGAGATGGAGATGTAACGAACAGTAGGGCTGCAGAAAATAAATCACAAACTTGGTTATCAAAACTATGATCGTAATAACCTTCAACAGACGCTTCTGATTAAAACGGCTGTTGCATCGATTTGGAGGCACAACCCTCCCAAGTCACAAGTTTTATCACAAACACCATTTCCCCATTGGCTGCTTTCACCATTAATTTTGATTGGGTTAACCTTTACCGACACAATTCTCATTACGACCCAGCAAAATGCCAGTAGTGCAGGCCATGTTGTGACGGGCTGTTTAGAGGTTTATTAAAACTCTGACATTTCCTGACAAATGACTGTATAATATGGGAAGAAGGCAAGGCATGCCACAGAATCACTAATTGGTTAAGATATATATATATAAAATCTTGTTAAAACGTTAAAAAAAATTGGAATGCTGGATTTCTACTCTCATTACACAGATAAATCATGAGAAAAAATGATTTGAATCCATTATTATTATATGTTTCTCTGTCCATTCTAATGGACAGAGAAACCAACAATATACATGTTTTTAATGACTCTAGCTCATATTAAGGTAATAATGAATATTTAGAACAAATTGCATATATGTTTTGTACTATTTTAACAAAATAAAAAATAGATTAATTCAATAATTTCCAATATCAGTGTTTCTTGTACACTCTATAGGATGCTATAACATTTAGTTATAATATGATGATTATATTGATGGTTATAAAATGATATGAAGTTTATGTTATCAGCTTATATTGTAAGATGATTGTGTCATTAATATATATATATATATATATATATATTCTTTTTAAATATGCATTCCTTGCATAGTCTATGTTTTGCAGTTACACCCTACCTCAATTTGTCTGCAAGCTCATTCTGTGAGAAAATCGTATCGTTTACCCAGTATCGGAAATTGTATAGAATTGTGAGTTGAGTGTATCGTTACATCCTTAGAAAATATTCATATCATATTTAATCACATTACCTATCTTGTCAGGAAGGGGGCTAAATAACACACCAAAATTACATTTGTCGAGGCATCTACAAACGTTAAGTCTGTGTAACATGATATCACTTATGAGACATAATTGAGCTTGGCAAGAGCCATCCTATACTTTAACCATAATGTTCTCAGCCCTAATTCAGAATTTGAATAGGCATGGATCGAAAAACAAAATCTTTATTACAGATTTAGGACTAGAAGAACTTAATGCGCTGTGCTGGCTGTATCTCAAATGAATCTTCACAACAACAGGTCTGTGGAGGGGCTCTACGGGTTAAAGTATATAAGAGTATTGGATTTAGAAATGGTAAATTACTATTATTTTGACAAGTATGTATGTGATTGTGTTTAGTTCATGCCACTTGGGGCACTCCAGTCAAAATAGTCTGGACACCTCACTGACGGTTGGCCATGCTTGCTAATGATCAGATGAGGTGGAGCACTGTGATTGGCTTCCCAACACCCAATTAAGTAAATCTGAGCATTTGGATAGAGTCAGATGACAGTAATCATAGAGCCTGATTTCCTAGAAAAGTTATGTCCATTGGAATGGACAGCAGATCAGAGAGGAAGTGCTAATGCGCCGAGCAGATGAAGTATGCAGCAGTGACACAAACCATCAAATCTCCACCTGTCATCTTAGACTGACTCTTTTTTTATTCAAGCAGACATTGGAAGAGGCTGATTGCTCTTGGTGGGTATCCAAACGGTTAGATTCTTTACTTTAAATGTCTAACTTTGGCTTTTCAGTGAAACTCAACGAGATTGTGAGAAGCACCTAACTTTCCGAAGCTTCCAGGAACAGAGAAGCGCCGGCTTTTCTGTCTGACACCTCTTTCTCTCTGTGTTTCTTAAATGGGAGGTCGGCTTATTGGACTGAATCAAAATGGCTGACCTTTCAGCTCAGCAGCCTCAGAGCACTCAGCTTTGACGGGCGCTGCTCTTTCTAAGCTTGGCCTCTCATTGCTGCTGGGATCAGTCAACTCCTGTCAGGGCCTCTCTTTGATGGAAGTGCACACATACAAAGAAAAACATGTATGAACGCAGCAAGCTCACAGATATAGGCAAACACTCACAAGCACACAGTGAACGCTGTTGCCCCTCAGGTCTTTGCTCGGGGCCTGCAGTAACCTCCAGTCTCTGCCTCTGTTGTAGGTGATGTGCGTCTTCACTTGGTTGTCCGTCTTTTTGTTGGCGAGGAACATCCCCTTTATTCCCGCTACCTGGGAAATTAGAAACAGACAGCTCCTAATGAAAACCAATGCAGACTCCACATGTCGAAACGATATTAAGCATTTGCATATCTTCCTGTCACATAGCGGAGAAATGAATGTGCTGCAAAGAAAATCACACGCCTTGGGGCACTGTAGCCACACACACTTACCTCTTCTGTATTCCCAACAAAACCAAACACAGCCACAAACGCTGAGTGGTAAATGATTGACTGTCTGGGGACTTTTGAGTAATCAATGTGTGTCTTAAATGAATCTGACTCCTTGTTGGAGGCCCCTAGGTATAGCTTAGGGATACTGAATTGAGTCAGCGAGCGGCGCATCAAGCGATGAAACTCCACTTTTGTAATTGGCAGATACTTCAATCTCCCTTGGAGGAGAGATTTAGCATATCCCACGTTTTGGGTGGCGACCCCAATCAAGACAGTGGATTTGATTTTATCACCAGGGCCACAGCAAGGCACGAGCAGCATCATCAACACCTTCATTATTTGATTTAGAGATATAGTTTTAGCCTACATTTCATGTCTGAGTGCCAGAGCCTAAACTTTAGCCCATAACACACTTTTTTTGTTATTTCTTTTTGGATTAGCTGCATTTTGTGGAGTAATATCTGCAGTTATTCATCAAAGAAAGAAATAATCTCAGCCTCGCAAAAATCTATATCCCTGGCACAATCCCCCTTTTGCCTTTGTTGATGTCAGCACTTTGAAGCTGCTTCGTATTCACACAATGCGCTCTGAAGACTGTAGGCCTACAGCAGCAGGGGTTGTTTCCAAAATGACAAAACAAGTACATTTCATCATCTCTGCCTCCCAGCTCTAAAATATTGATCAGTGTTCATAATAAACTTGCGGGCTGAGCGCTCATCAAGCACGCCTTTATTTGATACTATCATTTAAAAAGGAGAAATTGGCCAAAATGAATACCGCAGACGTGGGGGTGGGGGAAGGCCTCATGTACAGCATACCAATCAAAAACTAAAGTAGAGTCATTCTGGTTTCAGCACCGCAACGTACTATGTGACCATGTTTGCTTACCTCATAGAGGTCGACCATGACGTTACCCTCGGGGCCCATGCTGCTGACCACGTTCTCCAGGGCCAGAGTGTAGAAGACCCCCGACGTGTCAGACACGTACAGGTTGTAAGTTTCGTTCTGGTTCCACTCCTGTACGGCTGCAACCACGCGGTTTTCATCCGTGCTGATCACATGCAGATCCTGGCAGATAGCACAGTTAACATTACAATAATACATAATAATTTGTCATGTTAAATTAATTTTTAATATTCCCTTTTATCCTGCTTTTGTTTTAATGTGCAGGCTTTGTGAGACTTTTTTGCTGCCTTTACTTTAGAAATGAAATGAGAAGTGTTTTTTGGTTTAAAGAGATATGTTGAATTTGTATTTGATGAGAAAGATATTGTTTTATGTGGTTTGAACATCAAAGTTTCTTTTTTCGTAAGCCAGGAGGGGATCCAGGAGGGGATCATGTGTTTGGTTGTGTGTCTGTTGTCTGTATGTTTGCAGCTACACTGCAAAAAAAGCCAACTTGTATTTTTTGGCCTAAAACAGTGATTTAACTTGGTAAAACTTGGAAATATAAATGATTGACATTTAGGGCAATAATGTAAGTAGCACAACAAAGCAAGCCAGTTGTATGGTCAAAAACAAGTTGTTGAGTTGTTACAAGCGACAATAGTTCAGCTAACTCTTATTTCTTTGTTGCGAAATGCGGGAAAGCCAGCTTTCCAAGTTGGCACTGCACTTGAAGTCTTGTAGTGTTGTTGTGGCTGTGCTGTGCTGCCTCGAGCTGGAGTCCACACAGGTAAGCAACCCTTAATTAAATTTAAAGTTAAAATGATATGGGAATTTTATTCTGAGTTGTGTTGTGCAGTTTTTTACATTGTTTGTTGGAGAATGAAACCTACACATTTTCAACATTTAAATACAAACAGGTTTTGAGTCAGCGAAAGCTAGCAGCTAACTGATGCTAGCAGCGCTGCTTGTTACAGCTACAAGAGTAGCCATTAAGGTATCAATGCTAACTTAAAATTGTGGTCGCAACATTAGCTGACATTTCATAGCGGCGTTACACTCGTGCCAATTCAGCACATTGCTCCGGTTCTGCTCTGGCAGGACCACTCTGAATTTCTCTTGCGACCTGACCAATAACTGTCATACTGTGCACATTTATGACTCAAGGACCTCTCGTGGTTGCAGTGTAAAACCAGCTTTACAAAAATCAAATATATTTTACTAATTTTTTTCTCAATAATTTATAATCAATCTTTCTTCTGTTATAAACATCATTTGTCATTTCTGGCTTAATTATCAACAGTAATATTAACAATAAACGTATTTTGGTTTATAATCTGTCATTTTTGTGAGGCCTATTTATCCATTACATTTAGTGACATCTATTATAAAAAGACATATATTAAAAAACATATATATACATTTTTTCGCAACCCCCTGGCGCCCCCCCAGGGGGTCGTGACCCCCACTTTGAAAAACAGTGGGCTAAGCTGATAGTTTAGCTCAGGGGTGTCAAACTCTGGCCCACGGGCCAAATTTGGCCCGCAGTGTAACTTTATTTGGCCCGCGAGGCAATACCAAATTATTATATTATTATTGTACTATAAAAGCTGACCCGACGGTAAAAGGTTTATTTATACAATGTTGGCCCGCAATCTTATTCAAGGTTTAAATTTTGGCCCATTGTGTGTTTGAGTTTGACACCCCTGGTTTAGCTAATCTGTTGCAAGACATATTTTGACCTGTGCAGCATGTGTACATCGCGGAGCCTTACTTTTCATTTAGTTCGGTGCAAGTTTGATCGCAGGATTACATTTGTGTTTTTTCTTGTTACTCACACGAGATACGGCAGTAAACAACACCACCATTACTTTCTGTCATCAACTGTGGTCGATATAACCACGGGTAGTGAGGCTTTCTACCTGTTGTGGAAGTTCATGATAGATGGTGTCATGTCTGGATTAAAAATATTTTCCAGAGGTGCATACAGTTCTGTGCATTTCATCACATTCCCCAGGAACTGTCTGGATGACTGTAACTATGATGCGACTACAGAAGTATGTACCCAAAATAAACAGCTTTTACCATGATCTCATTTGAATAAAGAGATCAAAAGTTTACCGTGTCAGTCCACAACTTTTGAAATGCTTGTTTTCTGATTGGACTTCAGATTCATCAGAGCTATTCTATGCAGGAGATTCTTAATGTCTGGTAGAGATCTGAGGTTTAATATTCATTGTTATATTGAATAAAAGCAAAAACATTTTTTAAAAACACTACACCAATTTACCTCCTGGAAAAAATCAGCAGCTAACCTGAATATACTCATAAGAGTGACACATAATGTGCCAATGGAATATATATAGACTTTAGATTGTATACTGTTTTACACTCCTGCTGGGTTTAATCATATTCAATAATCAGAACAGCTACACGTTCTGTAATCACACACTTTAACTAAGAGGATACTACAATCATTAACACTATGTCAGGCTTATTGGGCAGAGATTATGCAGCTGAGGCCATGCTGTTTGGCTGTGTGCTTCATCTACCTCTTACTGTGCCAATAACACCTTGCAGTGAGCCGACAGCAACCGGGGCGCCTAGGGCTTGATTGAATAAAACATGTCTAATTGTCAATGGGGACGTGACAAGCGAGGCCATGCGCACACAGAGCAGCACGGAATAACAATTTTGGAAACACTGCGAGAGTTACTTTTGGCCTTGATTTCCCATAAATAACAAAGAGAGTGTCATGCAGAGCCAGCAATGAACTGACGCCTTACTGCAACTTAAGCCCACATACCAAAGAGAGCTGGATGTGCCTTTAAATTCAGGAACCCGTCCACGGACTGCAGCACTACTAACTAAATTTGAAATTTGTATTCTCATATTTCCTTGCTGACCCATGATAAGATTTGGACTCATTAAAATCTGGTCATGTTAATTGAATTTTAATCAGGCGGTCTATTGCTTACCTTGGGCAGTGTGTACTTGGGCAGCTTCATTGGTGTAAAGACATCTCTTTTGGCAGACACATAGTAGATCGGCCTCCCTGCAGCTGACACCTTAAGGTGATGAAACCGTTGAGTGAGAACATTTCGAAGACACATAAAAAACACACAAAGCATTTTTCACCACCATAGGGACACATAAAGCTGCACTAATAGTGCCTCTCAAAGAATAACCTTGAAAAATATCTTAGAAAATCCTTGCACTTTCTGTCTCATACACTACTCTAATGTTTTTCACAGAGCAAACTGGACAATTACCTACCTGGACAAACACATACTCATCTTGCACCACCAGAGAATTGGGGTCAATGTAGCCGGGGAATGGTTTGCCCTTGTTGGCATCTGTGCAGTTCTGCAGCTTGCAGGTGACATACAGCGCCTCTGCTCACACACACACACACACACACACACACACAAAGACACACACGTCAAGCCATGGCATCAGCAATGGTATTGGGCAATGAAGAAAGGCAGCCTTCACCCAAAGCCAAGCGGCCTCTTTTGGCTTCCTATATTACTCGTGTCAATAAAGCGGTCCCAGTAAGGGAGGAGCCGGGCGGAGGGGAAGACAGATGACCAGAGAGGCCAATTGCTTTCTTTGCCTTCAATCGCAGCACTGGGAGAGAGCCTGTCCCCACATGTTAGCCTCTGCCAAATATATGTCGGCTTCGTCCACAAGCACATGATCAATAGTGATAGTCTCTGGCTATGTGACCGTAACATCTGACACAGCTGATGTTTGCTATGTGTGTTTGTATGATTAGCTTTTCTCTATTGTGTTGGTCTCAAAGCGAGTGGTCTGACAGAAAGGTGGCACTGATACTTTAGAGGCTTTTTCAAGCTTCGTTAGAGGAAAAGATTAAAGGTATTTTAAAGTATTAAAAGGGTACTCCCTAATTTTGTGTTTTATTTCCACAAATTTCGGGGGATTGTAAAAATGATGGTAAAAACTGAAGTTGCAGGATCTAATGGGACTTTCAGTCATTCACATGGGTAAAGCTTTAAAGAAAATATTTAATTTCAATTTCATTTTTTTTAAATTATATATCAGGCTAGGTGCTATATAAATACTGTAAAAGTGTCTCATCAAAAGATCTTGACTATACTTCCTTCAGACAGCCACTCAGCCGCTGCACTAGGTCGGTACACTTAGAAGGAGCCATTGCTAGCCGCTAAGCTATGTAGCTAACAGAACTGAGTAACATAAACAGATGAGATTAGAGATGAAGTCACTAAAAGCAGGACAGAGATATAAGTGATAAAGCTAAACTAGCATAGGTGTGGATAAAGTGAACAATCATTCACAATTATTTGTAACTTTAACAGAGGTAACTGTATTTATGTTTACATTGTGGCAGATAAGAACATTTTTTGAATGTTGTGGTCATGGTTTATAATATCAATAGATAAATATATATTGAATTGAATATGTTATGCTCTCCATGTTTTTTTCTTTTGATAAGAGTTGGTAGTGTGGGTATTTTTTTTACAATAGAAGTGACAACACACCAAACGGCATATTTAAAACGCATTTAAATAGGTAAATTTGAAAGTAGTGTGTGTGTGAGTGAGTGATGTCTGTAATGTCCATGTTACCATTTAGTTACTGTTTTTGTGGAGTAACTAGTAGTAAAGTAACCAGTTAGACTTACAAAAGTAACTTTCCAACACTGTTAGTTAATGATTAATGAGTGGTATATATTATCAACTTACATTAATTGAGTCCCATTAAATCTTTTATTGGTGATCGATGAGGAAGTTATTATTTGTGCACCAACAATATATAAGATACACAGGTTACAAATAATTTAGTATTAATTAACAAATACAACATAAACTACAGCAAATGATAATAATTAGTAAACGATATTACTCATGGTTTAGTTGTTTTTCACAGTAAAATAACTTTAAACAAAGTTTAATTAACTATCAATTAACCATTTATGAATGATGTTATTATAAAGTGATACAGAAAGTAATATATATATATAAGAAAATTAAGCAGTTTTGAGGAAAAGAGAATAGAAGTCACATCAGACTTAGAAAGCAAATCAAGTCAAAAAGCATATGTAAACCCACAATATCCCAGTGTTCATTGTCATTCAGCAGGCTGACTGATATTTCTCTAAAGGTACGTGAGTGCCACTGAGCTAAATCACTTGCTTTTAAAAGCATTCTAATATATGCATTACTTTTCTCTCCATTGTCATTGTGCGTCCCCAGACTCGGCCATTTCTGCTGTCCCTTTGCATTACCCTTCAGCAGAATTGTCCACACAACTCCCAATTCCTCTCTGCTTTAGCACAATGTTCACGATACAGTACAAAGACACGAGAAAATGGAGCTCTGAACTCAGAATTCAATTACTCACGTCCTTCAGAGATGCTGGTTTCCAGGTGAATTAAGCCTGGCTCTTTGTCCAAACCCATCTTCGACCTGAAAGGCAGACAAATGTGTTTCAGGAACATCACCAATGGTCTTTTGCCTTCGGGCAGATGCCACCTATAGCTGCTGCCTGACCTGATAGATTTCAAGCTGCAAAGTTGTACAAATTTATCACTGCAGAGAGGTTAAGCCATGTGCTATGGCAGTTTTGGTAAACATCAGCAGGAAGTGAGGGTAGGATTTGCTTTGTCTTTGTCTTCATTTTGGAGTTTGCAGTTTAAAGTACGATGAAAAAGGACCTCAGGTTTGCTGTGTGATCTAAATGTTTAGAGGCTCCAGAAGGTCCTTTTCCCTCCAGACGGATGGAGAAAGACGTTTCCTGACATCATTAGGAGAGGAAAAGCCATTGATTTTCTCTCTACAGTAGGGATGTCCGCAGATGGAATAGCATATAATCATTACGGCATTAAATATGTATTAAAAAGACTGGGGGATCAGAGGAAGCAAAGGCAGCACACACATGGAGGGAGAACGGGGAGGTGGAGAGAGATGGGGAGAGAAAGAGAGAAAGAGAAAGAGAGAATGTGTCCACAGGTAGCACACACATAAATGGAAAGAGAGAGAAAGGCAGTCTGTGTGAGGGGAATGAGAAGCAGACACTGTCAGAGACCACCATAGCTTCTAATCATTATACTTATTGGTAGTATTGGTGATTTCCCAGATGAAACACAACTGTGAATAGGATGGCCTACTTATCCAAACCACATTTCCATTTTCACTGAATAATCCATTCAGGTACCCAAGAACAGTGTGAGGCAGGCAAAGAATAAGTCTTTGAGTTAGTACAGCCTGATAGTTTTTTTAAACTTGGATATTTTTAACTAAAAAGCAGAGGTCGAAAAAATACTCAACTGCATAACTTGTGTTAAAGTACTGTAGCTCTTGCTTTTAAAAATACTGAAGTATTCAAAAGTACATTTTCTTTTTAATGTCAACCAGTGGCAGTTCTAGACAAGTTCAAATCAAGGGACCATACTGGGGCCATGTGCATTTTTATGGGTACCAAGTTTGAAAAAAGTGTTCTTACTACAATGAAATGGCTATGGGGGACTAGCAGGATCACACATGAATACAATTGGGCTCATTGAGTTCAAAACAGTCTTAGCTCTACAGTTATATCAAATGTATGCAGAACTAGTCAAATGCAATAGGCAAAAATAAGACATTTATACTGCATGAGAAAAACGGCCTGGTTTTTGGTCAAACTACATTAGCAAACATTGGGCATGTATGCAAAGTGAATACTAGCAGGTAACCGAGCGACCCTTTTAGCCCCTTCAGACCTGCATTTTTTCTGACTGCTCTCCAACATAAAAACAAAGTGAAATTTTTTTCTTCTGCTAACTCTTGTTTTTAATAGTATTTTTTCATGTCCATGTCCAGGCTTATTACTGGGGTACTGGAACTCACCTTGCCCATGGCCTCACTGCCATTGATGTCAACACATTGTTGTAATGCATCGACAGATTCTAAAGACTCTGAAACAATCTACTGAATGCATGGATGTGGGCGTATAAACTGTAGAATAAAAACAATTGTAGAATATGCTTCAACGCTTGTAGAAACTCTCGTTCAGTGTATCCTGGCATTGGACAGTTGTCTACTTTGCATTGCCTCTCCACAGGGGTTCCCCAGGGCTCAGTGCTGGTGCCCCTACTTTTCACTATCTACACCACCTCTCTGGGTCAGGTTATCCACTCACATGGCTTTTCCTATCACTGCTATGCAGATGACACTCAGCTCTATCTGTCATTTCATCCTGATGACCCATCGGTCTCTGCACGGGTCTCTGACTGCCTCTAGGACATAGCCACTTGGATGAAGGCACATCACCTCCAGCTGAACCTTTGAAAAACTGAACTGCTGGTCCTCCCTGCTAAACCTACAAAACACCACGACATCAACATCTAAATTGACTCCCTGTGTCTGGCCCCCACCAGGGTGGTGAGAAAGTTAGGGGTAATTGATGACTAACTCACCTTTTCCAGTCATGTCACCTCTGTTGCCCAGTCATGCCGCTTTGCACTTTACAACATCAGAAAAATCAGACCTTACCTAACTCAACATGCCACTCAACTCTTGACGCAAGCTGTTGTAATCTCAAAACTCGACTACTGTAATGCCCTCCTGAATGGCCTGCCAGCCTGCACAATTAAACTGCTTCAGATGGTAGAGAACGCGGTGGCGCGCCTGGTCTACAACCAGCCAAAAGGGTCACATGTCACACCGCTGCTCATCTAGCTCCACTGGCTACCTATTGCAGCCCACATCAAATTCAAATCTCTAATGCTGGCCTACAAAGTTGTCTCCGGTACTGCACCCAGCTACTTGAACACCCTGATTCAGACATATGCTACCTCATGACCGCTGCGTTCTTCCAATGAACGGCGCCTGGCTCTGCCACCCGTTCATCCAAGGCAATCCAAACTCTTTGCATTTCTTGTTCCCCGCTGGTGGAACGCACTACCAGTTGCTACCAGAGCAGGGGTGTCCATCTCTACCTTTAAAAAAACTCCTGAAGGCCCAGCTCTTCAGAGAGCATCTTCTCTCCTAGCACCACACAACAATTCTATTCCTCAAAGAATTGTCACTCTCACTAATGGCTCTTATTGCACTATACCTTGATTGTTCCCCTTTTATGCTGTAAGTCGCTTTGGATAAAAGCGTTTGCTAAATGACTAAATGTAAATGTAAATGTAGAAACTGCCTACAGAAATGCAAGTAGAAACATAAATCACACAAAAATGTAGTTAAAGTACAGATAAACTACCAGTAAAGTCCTAGCTTATCAATATTGAAGTTTTTGATAATTTAGTTCAGGGTGCTGTGAAACAGTTTTCGTACCCGTCCCTACACCACGTGGCCTTTAGTATTTTAGAAAATAAAATTCATCCTTTCATGACTTGAAAGATTCAAACTACTTCTTTAAAACCTTTGTAGAAATGCAGTGGAGTCAAAAGTACAATATTTGAATGAGTAAATATCATAAGTTACCAGAAAAAAATAGTCAAATAAAGTACAGATACTCAAACAATGGACTTAAAGTCCCCCTCCAAATACGTTTTAAAGTTTGTAAAAATACTTTTCTTTGGTATCAGGTTTTTTTTTTACTGGTTTTTGAAAAGAAACAACACATGTTATCTAGAGAAGAGCACAGACACCTCTTTAGTGACAAACTTTGCACAGACAGACAGTATAGTTAAGGTCAGACATTTTAAGGCACATAAACATCGGGAAAACACATTTTTGAGTTTAGGAGGACTTTAAGTAAAGTCCTCAAGTAAATGCACTCCATTATTGTCCAACCCTGCCACTAAGGCATGGGAGGCAAAGCTCAGCATCTAAGTAGCTGACCTACAGCACTGTCTGTTTATGTATGACACTAGTTTGGACAGCTGTGTGGTCTCTGAAGACACTCGACGTCAGAACAAGTGGAGCTGGAGCTGTTGCCTTGCAAAAATATCACATCCAGGCAGCTCCAGATGTTTTTGCACAGATTTGTAATGTCATATGCAAAACATTTCACGGCTGCACCAGCTAAGCTCACAAACTGATTACAGCAGAATGCCGTGGAATTTAGAGTGCTGTTTGTTCAAGTAGATGCCTTACACAAGCAACCTGTGCTGTGTGACCGAGCAGTGTGTTCAGGTTGACCAAAATCGCAAATGAGCTTACGGCTCTTCATCTTCTTTACATGTTTGGTGGCCACATGTATAGTAGACAGAAGCTCCCTCTGCAGCCTCATTACCAGGGCTACCACCACACGTACCGCACAGTGTGCGTCCTAAAATAGAACTCTGACAGCTTCTGCAGCATCAGCCCTCCAGGCTCCCTTCACTCCTGGCTGCCCAGCTTGTTACTACCCTGACAGTTTGTTGAGGTGAAAGCTTTTTGTTAGTTAGTGACTGTACAGAGGCCAGACATGCTGGATACCACTGAGTTGGCCAGCACCTGTGACCTGATGTTGCTCAGACTATTTAGCTGAGGAAAAGACGGGAGAGCAGCGAACAATAATGTTAAATGTATCAGTTAAAAGTTGTGTCTAGATAGATATCACAATTAGGCCCACTGAGAGGAATCACTAGATTATTTCAATCCTTATATACTTAATTTCATCTCAAAGGATAGAAATACTCAGATTTCACCCAAAACTGACTTTGAAGCCTCTCTCCACAGCTGAACACTGTCGCTCATACAATGTAACTGTCTGCCAGAGAGGAAGATCAAGCATGTCAGACACGTGAATAATGAAAATGTTAAAAACCTCTCTGACTCATCTGCTCCTCACTTTGTGGAGAGGCAGTGACGGAGTCAATCCAGGACAGCTACAATGTCAAAACTGCTCTTTATTTGCCTATGAATTCAACATTAGTTTAACGGAGAGTTGTCACGCAATTATTGTTTCGTAACAATAATTCACGCGATACATGATGTTCAAAATTTGACAATGCTTTATATTTTAAGAATTTCTGTACATTATTTTAGCTTGATGTGAACAGCAATTACACATTAAATCATTTCTGTGCATGAACAATGCATGAATCCTATATATGTGGAAAATCTGAAAACTCAAATCAATTATAATTAGAGCTGAATGATTCATTCATTTAACATTGAAATAGCAATTTCAATAAGTAATTGCCATTCTTATTTTCATTCATGTCTTCACAAGTTGTAAAAAAGTTTGACACTTTCTCGTTGATATGGCAGTTGTCGCATGCAACATTACTCTGCTAATAGGCCGTATTGCAGGGGTCCCCAAACTACGGCCCGCGGGCAGCTTCCGGCCCGCCAAAGCAATTGGAGTGACCCACTTAACTCTCCCAAACAATCCCTCTAAACATGGCCTGTGGTTTTTATTGCATTTATTATATTTTTTATTTATAAATTATCCACATGTAATGATTAAGGTAGGCGTTCTAATTAAAATTGTGAATGTTGTGAATTATTTTCAGTAGTAGCTAATTTTCACCCCCTCACACAATGGTATATTCCGATCTGAATGCAGAATCTATTTTCACCTGTACCTGTTACAAAATCATTGTTAACTGGCATCAGCTTGTGTTTTCATTTTCTACAAAATAAAAGGAATATCTGTGGTACTTCAAATAAACATGTGAATACTTTTTATTACTTTTTTGCAAACCAGCAGGTGGTGCCAAGGCCAACAAATGATCGTTATATTTACACAATAACACTGGTGGTCACTTTGGCCCATATCATTTCCTGTTATAGACTGACCCCGGCCCCCCATCACATTAAGAAAAGTTGATGTGGCCCCCACCGAAAAAAGTTTGGGGACCCCTGCCGTATTGTGTGAGGTGGCTAAATTAAGAAATAAAACCCCTGGCTGTTGTCAGGTCTGACTCTGAATGCTGTTACAATTAAAGCTTATTAGAGATGTATATTTTTTAAAGAGACATAATTTTATCATATTATTGTGATATTTTGAAGGTGGTTTTGTTGTTCATTCTAGACTAACACCTGGTGGTTTATAGCCTATTGTATCATTTTCACAAATGTCCTCCCTCAAATAATGAACCTGTTTTTTAACAGCAGCTTAAAACACTCCTTATTTACATTTTATTTTGTTATTCTGTATCTGCTGTTCTCTATCTGTGCTGTCTTTATCTGTGCTGTTTTTTTATCTGTGCTGTTTTAGCTGCTGTTCACCTCTAAAAATTTGATATCCCTATAGCATTCAACGTTTTTCTTTCCGAGGCTGTAGTGGACTCAGTTATAACGCTTCTGGTAAGATCATCATCACATGAAACTGCACAGCCTAAGAAACCATGTTGTGACATCAGGAAGGGGTTGAAATGATGCTTCAAAGTTAGGCAACATTTTAGCGAGGGAAAAATTGACATGGCTATTTTCAAAAGGGTCCCTTGACCCTTGACCTCAAGATATCTGAATGAAAATGGGCTCCATGGGCACTCATGACTTTTATTTGAATATTTCTGCATACTGGGGTCACTAAACAGTCCTGGAATTGCATGAATTGGGTGTCACTGGAAAGCTGACACAAGACTCTTGTGGATCCAATGATGATGTCATTTCATTGCAATGAGAGCATTTCTTTCTTTCTTTTAATTGACCTCACTGTGTCAAATGATCCATTGTCACCTTTCGGAAAATCACAGCCTCACGAAACAGTTTCAGGAACAGAAGTGCTCGCCATCCAATCCAAAAAGTAATTCTTGCAGAAATCTCCAAAATGTCAAAGATTTTGAAATTAAATCACATCATGGATTTTTATATGGGGTTCTACAAGGTCTTGGTGTTTTGGTGTGGTATTTGACCGTTTTTATCAAATCCTGAGTGTAGAAAAGGTCAAATTTTGCAAATGATATCGACCCAAAAATTGCTGTCACATCTAATGTGACATAAAGGAGCGGGGAACTGGACTTCATATACTCATTTAAAAAAAAATCTAAATCAAAAGATTAATTGTTTGAATAATACTACACCGTTCTAAGTAAAACAACTTGACACAGTACTGAGCTGCATCTAAAATTAATCTTCACACCACCTCCATGGGTCATCTACTGTTGACCTGCTATCTCCCTCTAAAAATCCAGCCCCCACTTAATTCTCTGTAGAAGTGGACAGAATGCTAAGGGCATATACAGTAAATAATAAATATATTATTTTATTGTAGATATTTCGTTATACAACCCTGTGTTGTAGGATGATGAAAATAAATGACCCTTGAAAATTGTAGCTTGAAAATCATGCATTCTAATCGTTGGTAAATTTAACCTGTTGGTGGTTTTAGTTTTAATAAAATCTGATCACTAATATAGGGCTAGGGTTGATGGATAACAAGCATCGGGTAAATGCATATTAGATAATATTTTCATTCAGCCTTGACCTAAACAGAACAAAAACCTGTACTGTACAATGGTTGATTTTAAAACTAGTTCATTTTATATATTTTCTACAGCTAGCAATTTAACAATTTCCAAATCTCTGTACTCACCAGTAGAAACGATTTGGAGCCACTCTCTCATGCACCACTTGCCACCTCCTCCCAAACTCCACCGAGCTGTAGAGCTGCAGAAAAACAACCAGGCACCAGTAAGTATTCATTCACATAACATCTTAACAGCCTATCACATTTACCATTTTGTACGACACAAGCTGTCCTACTACCAAGTGCTGTGTTTGCCCTAAAATGATGTGCATTTGCACAGGATTTTTCCCTGGGTTTGTTTTCACACTTTGATTTACTTAGTACCTCAGTGATCCTTTTAACAACCGCAGTGTAATGGGAAGTGGGAGACAAACTCTCTCACACTGACACACACGTACAAGTCCTTTATTTGAATCCACTAAATAAGATTAGAATTTACATAAGATTCAAGCACTGCAGAGGAATGGCTTAAGGACATTTAGGGATACAAGCATTGTCTCCCTTCCTACACGACTGCCCATTACTGCAGAGACCTTACAGAGATTAGTGTTACACACAGACACACAAAGCTAAGAATGGAACCACGATAGAAGATGTGCAGGGCATCTGTATACCTGCACCAGAGAAATGCACCTTGATGTTACAAGCCTGTGAATGGGAGAGGTTGATGAGGAGAAAAGTGCCAGCGTGGTGGGTGGTCTTAATACAGTCAGTAAATCACTGAATTGTTCAGATTTTACCATGCGACACAAACAGGGCAGGGAATGCGTATAACATCTCTGTGGAATGGAAGCAGCTGTTCAGGAAAATAAGAACCCTCATTTGTCTGATCCATTGAGATTCAAGAGGTCTCTGTTTCAGCTGATTTTAGTTGAACTAATAAACTATATAGTTTAATGAGTTCATTAATTGAGAGCGCTTTCACAACTCAAGTCCGTTTGGTAAGTCCGAATCAGAGTCAAACTGTTACTAAGTTCATTTGTATTTAGTCTGGTTTGTTTTCACAGAGCATAAATGCTCTAATGCTATGACGGGATCTCATGATTTATTTAGGAGCCCACAATCTGCTGAGTTTTGGTTAATTTCCTGTAACTGGGTCGGATTATGTCCACAGTGAATCGAACCCAGGCGGCAAACTCCGGTTCTGAGCAAGGAGGCAAACCAGGAAGTGCCATAAGTCTGCATTCTACTGAAAATTCCAGCAGGGGGTGCTAAGTTTGGCTGCAAAAACGTTTCTGTCCATTAATTTCAATGTAAAATGAGAAAACTTTTCACTTGATTTATTACCTCAGAATTTTTTTAGGACAACGCTGTAGTCTCAATCGCTAGAAAAAAATCTTCTTCAAGACAATTTGATGTTAATAGTTCTAACAATGGCCCCATTTAGAAGAAAACAGAAGATAAAGAATCGTATGATTTGGGGCGTGGCTACCTTTGATTGACAGGTCACTAACAAGGCGAGCCGTCATCAGGAGAGAAGCAGAACAATGTGTATTCACAGCAACGTGTCAATAAAGTTATATATAATATATTTTGTTTCATTTTATTTATCTCACGATGTAACTAGTTTTGCTTTGATTTGTCCAACTGAGATATCTGTTTCTGAGATCTCTGCATCCATTCCAAATTAGGCTAACTGACAATAATGGAGTTCCCCTTTTTTTGCTCACAGCAAAAAAAAAATCTATTTCAAACATTCATTAGAAAATTGTCTTTCCAGACACAATTTCCCAGATTTAATTGGACCTACTTTGTATGAATAAAATAGTCCCCATGACACTTAAAATAATAATAATAATAATAAGAAGAAGAAGAAGAATTATCATCTGAGAGTTAGTTAGTTTAACAACTTCAACAACTTCACTGATCAATATTATTTATTGGTTGATTTTAGATTATAAGCTTGCAATAGTGTAGCCTGTTTTATGACTACTGTACTGTTCTTATGTTTTATTCTCATTTTCAAAGTTCCAACCCTTTAAGTTCTGGTCAAGCAAAATAAATAAATCAAAAACAGGTTACTTTTATGGACCAAACCTTTGTTTCAGATCAAAGAACAGAGCTGATAGGATCGAGACATAACTTGCCAGACCTGAAGCAGGGTCACTGCAATCATGGTCGGCATCTTAATCTCTATAGTGCTATTTGCATTCTGTCTCCATATTCTGCTGGTTACCCAGTAAGTCAACACCATCACTGATATACTTGCTCGAGTCCTTTTGTCCCTAAACATACCTGCATCCTCCAACTTAGCCCAGTGACAAATCCGTTTACTCTGGAGCTCACAGCTGGAATTTAATGAAGCATAAAACTTACTTCAGTGTTTCAAGCTGGACTTTTTCCATTTTAAGCATGAGCAACCATGCGTTATGTGTAAACAATCATTTATTAGCGGATAACAAAAATGTGACTCGGTTTGTTTACATTAATTTATTTTCTAATTGCATTTATTTACTCTCTCCCTGAGGGTGAAGTGTAGGCCTGCATTTAAAAAGCATCCGTGAAAACCGTCTCTTCGTCTAAAATCCCATACAGATCATCTCTGCTGTAATATTTTTTTTTTCTGCTAATAAGACAGTTGAATTCCTCATTACTTTCTTATACTTCACTGTATTTTAACATCACAAAAACAAATATAAGAGTGACTTTAATAGATTATTGCCTGGGGGAAAAAAAAAACAGCGAAAGACTTTACATTTCCCTACAGCTTTGAATGGAAGCATGAGGCATGACCGTAATCTAGTCCTGACATTATGTGAAGCATATATAACTTCCTCCATTGTATCTGCTTCATCGGATCACTTCACAGTGAGCATATGCAAACTATATATTCACTGTGACTATTGCATCTGGTGTGTGTATATTCTCATGTCAGAAAGAGAGAGACAAACGGCACGGTGATGACATCTCCATGACTTCCATGCCAAGCTGTGCTAAGCAGATGCAAGAGAAAAGGGGGTGAGTGTGGGAGAAGGGGGAGGGGTACAGGAAATCACTTTGACTAATTATCCTCCTGCAGCAAGTTAGTATGTAGCCAAGCAAGTGACAGTGAAGAGGCAGAGAGCAGGAGTCGGGGGATGTGGAGGGGGTGGAGGGGTCGACGCAGCCTTTACAACCTCCAAAGGTCTCTCAATCAACAAATGCAGCAGCACTGCCAAAAGGAGGTACGGAAAGTGACAGGGAAGCAGTTTTGGGGTGGAGTAGATGTGTGCCAGTTAGGGCACGGGTGAGAGTCGGCACCTGACAGACAGGGGAGTGAACAGGCAGCATAAATAGTGAACTGCAGTATGTTTCGCTAAAACATCACCAATGTCCCCAACATGTCAAATAATCTGTGAATTTATGTAGGTGAGTGTCAACTGCAACAATATTTCAGTCCTAATTAATGTATAACTTATATTTACTTCAGATTATATAAAATATGGACATTTTTTCTTGGTGTTTTAGTGATATTTTTGGAGCAATTTTTTTTAACCGTTTATGACCAGACTGGTCCCGCCTCAAAAATGTCAATATAAGGCATTTGTACAGATAGCATAATACGACTCATAGTTACGTTTTAGACTGTCCTCCACCGGCATCTTGCCGATGAGGTAGTAATGATTGACAGTGATGCGGAGTTTAAATGGCGGATGTCACACACTGGGTGGGAGGGAGGTGCTCGAGGGGTTGATGACTCGAACAAACGGCAAAGTTTCACCCAGGAGAATGTTAAAATAATTGATTATTTTCTATGTTGGTAAATGATTTGATGCTTGATTTCTGCTTCTCTGTTGTCTGTCTCTGTTCTCTGTCTCTGTGCGTAACGCAGGTCACTGTCAAAGGTCACTATGTATGCATAATTCACTAAACCTTGGAGATGTTTATTTACTTTGATTACATATATTTCATTGTCTGTTTCATATTTTTTAGACTTTTAGAATCCATGTGAGACAGTGAAAATCCTTTGACTCTGTAAGACTTAATATCTTTGTAAGACAAAACAAGGCAGGAGGTTTTTGTTGAATGTTCTGGAGAAGAGGCCAGGTCAGGATGGCCTTGTCCGGGGCAGCAAGATCGTATGCCCAGCTGGCATGACGTGCCGTTTTGTATTGATTAAAACTGGCGAATCAGCGGATCAAGAAGGCGGAACTTCCTGGAAGAAATCGACCAGCATGTTTTGTAAACAAATGTTAGTATTTTAATGGGTTCAGGGAGAGAGTCGTGGTTCAGACTTCACGAACTGAAACCCGTCTGTTTGTATTCAGGGACATGAGTTTTTGAACCCGGAGAATCTCTGTAAAATGCACATTTTTTGACGTATTGTAATAAAACTATGTTAAACTGAGAAACTTGGACGCCTCCTGCTCTTCATTCCCCATCAACGATCTGCGCAGAAAAATGGTGAGGGTTTTTCTGTTGGTGACAGATTATTCAATTTTCAAGGTTTCCTCATGCAATTTTTCTAACAAGAACGGAGTTCGTGTTCTGTTATTTAACGTAACTTCTGCTATTTGTGTAAATTCCGTGGCTCACCCTTTGTGAATCACGTTTTCTTTTTTTTTTAATCTTACGTTTGATGTTACATAACTTAAGTTTATTTCATAACTTCCATGGCTCACGTCACCCTGGTAACTACTTTACTTCCGGCCTTTACTTACATTTATTAACTGTTTCAACTGTATTTTAAACCAGGACGTTTTTTGACCTATACATAGGTCAGTGCTTTTGTAGCCTAAATTCGCAGAAACTGCAACCTTTTTTACAACCGCGAACCGTATGTGTATATATAATGACATGCATGCTATTTTTAGAACACTCTGCTGTGTACTGACTGGTCATTTTAAGAAACACTCATACGTGTCCTTATGTGTGGGATCTTGTTGTTTATGACATATGCAAGAGCCAAACACTAAAGGTTTTTATAGTAGTGAGTACAGTGTATGGTGGTTGTGTGGTAATAAATGGTTATATAATAAGCCCCGTATTTCCAAAATGTAATTTTCAGTTTCATAGAAATATGATTAAATCATTATGTCTCTTGTTATAATGTCTTAGACAAACTAGAACAAGATACTGTGTGACAGTAGATTGGTGAAAAACCCTGTTCTCTCAAACAGTAATTAGTAGTGAAGGGACAACGAAGCTTTGTGAAGCATTTGCTTTATTTACGAAGTCCACTAGATGGTGCTCTTTGTTTAACAAAGGGCTGAAAACACACTCAATTACCATTGCTAAAGACTATTTTTAAGCCAAGACCGCCATCTAGTGGGGTCAAAAAATGAAAGCAAATGCTTCACAAAGCTTCATTGTCACTAGTAGTGAAGGGACAACGAAGCTTCATGAACCATTTGCTTTATTTTTTGACCCCACTAGAGATGCTCTTTGTTCAACAAAGGTCTGAAAACACACTCAATTAACATTTCTAAAGCTGTTTTTTTAAAGCCAAGACTGCCATCTAGTGGGGTCAAAAATTAAAGCAAATGCTTCACAAAGCTTCATTGTCCCTTCACTAGTCACTAGTAATTAGTATCACCCACCTATTAATGTCAGATGGAATAGTTATTCATTCTAAATGGTTATGTGGCTCAAAACTTGAAGGTTCATTCATTTTTCTCTTTCAATTCTTCAATAATTATGTGAAGGTATATATAAATGGTATAATGTATAAGGTATAACATAAACTTAATGTAAGAGTTAACTGGAGCACATGTACTGCGAAAGTCTAGTAAATACAGTTGTATGTAGTATTTGTAAATGTTCAGATGTATTACAGCATGCTGCCGAGCAGGGAGCCTACAGTTGATATGCTAATGGCACAGTATTCTGTACAACTTACATACATACAAAGTATGTAGGATAAACAAGCATTACTATTCATACAGCATTACACAAGTGTGTATATTTTAGGAATTCCAAAGAGGGCTGCCATGAATTTAGCCTCTCAGGTACCCACAGGCTATGTAACACCCCTAGCAAGCTGCACCAGTGTGAGGTTTCTGTGTAGGTGGTAGGTTATCTTAAGGCCATTGATACTGTTAGAGTCCACCAGTCCTTGCCAGATCCTTGTATGTAGCCAGTAAACAACAGGCTGCCTGAGATGCTGAACTCAGGGCACCAAATACCACATTCTTCCTTTAATCTTGGCAGGGATGTTGGGTTACTTGACAGTAATTCAAATGTTTTAACAACTTAAAGAAGTGTTCATTTTTTTGTTTAACTCAAATGCTAGTAATATCACATCACTTTGCCCTCTGTGTCATGTTGTTAAAAGTGAAAATCAGAAACATTTAGATAGTTGTTATTTTAGATAGCTGAGAAAGCATATTGATATATCAAGGGAGGATGAGAGAGTAAAGACATAACACACTCCACCATGTGGATGAGAGGATCCAGGGATCAAACCACCATCTTTGTGATTAATGGTTAAAGTCCTTTCTGGTAGTGAAGGGACAATGAAGCTTTGTGAAGCATTTGCTTTATTTTTTTACCCCACTAGATGGCGGTCTTGGCTTTAAAAAAAAGGCTTTAGCAATGGTTATTGAGTGTGTTTTCAGTCCTTTGTTGAACAAAGACCGCCATCCAGTGGGCTCCGTAAATAAAGCAAATGCTTATTTGTTTGTTTTTGCCTTAGTTATACATGAATGGCAACCACTGTAAATAAACTTTCACCTTAATCAGGGTTTTTAAGGTCTGCTGAGTCTGCCTACCTACCACCTTCCACAACACTTTAGTTAGACTACTTTACATTCATATGTTTATTACAATCTTGAGTTGTAAAATAACTTATAACTAAATCTGTCAAATAATGGAAGTGGTGGAACACTTCTACATCAAATGTAGTGCAGTAGAAGTAAAAACGGCATTAAAAGAAAATTATCAAGTCAAGTAAAAGTACCTTAAATTGGTACTTTGTTCTGTACTTGTGTTCCCTCACTGCTCCTGCGCCAGCATTTTTTATGAGCAGTCAAAAAAAAAAAAAAACCAACATAACAGAAATCTTGCAATTAAGTTAATGACACAAAATATACTTCAGTTTTGTTTTTCTAAAGGGACGATTACATTTTTAAATAAAGGTCCGCTTCAACTGATTCAATGTCTCCCTAATCCCTAATATAACCTGAAGGCATCTTTAGGTCATTATTTCTCAAACTCTCCACTGTTATCACTTGTACTACATGTAGGGCATATTATTTTTTACAGTAAAAGTCTCTCACAATATTCACTTTTGCTTTTGTCAGAGTTGGACTGAGAGTGCGAGCATATCCTGGAGGCAGGATGTACCAGATCCTGTCAGAATTGCACTCTAAAAATCTGTACAAACGATTTGTTTGTTCTTGCTAGCACTAGTCTTGATCCAATACACAAGTCAGGATTCTCTCATACATAATTCGTTAAATGCATAACATGTTGCAGAAACTGTGAGATAACTTGTGCACACCATTAGGTTTATGATTATCCTTTAAGAGTGTTATAAAAGCCCAGACTCATATTTACATTTATTGTGCTGTATTCAGTGTGAGATGTTTATAGCCAGTAAGTTGGAGGCACAGCTGAATTGTAAAACAGGTAAACTGAAGTGAAAAATGGATGAAAACACAACTTGCAGATGAATTAAAAATGTGATGGTGTTTATGGGTTCAAGGCATCTCGCAGTTATCACACAGCAAACTGTAGGACTGAATGGTGAAGGTGTGTGTGCGTATGAGGGATTATACTCGCTGCACAATGAAAGTGTGATGTTCCTTCAAGTAGGGAAAAAAGACTTAGAGGCAAGAGCCACACACACACACACACACACACACGTGTCTCCTCAGCAAAGGAGAATGCCTTCATTATTCATCACAACTGAAACATTAGACCCAAATGGGCTGAGCTGCAAGAAAAGCATTTTATTAATGCAAACGGTTATTTTAAAATGTCTATAAATTTGACCTCTCTCTTTCTTTCTCTCTCTTTATCTGTCTCTGCCTCACTGCTTCACAGATACAATTATTTTTGCATATCCTGAGCTGTGCCCTCTTAGATGATTATTTATTCGAAAACCATTTGCACTGTGTCTCTGAGCTCTCTGAGGGTAGCTCTGAGGGGGAGTTCACTGTGAAACATTTGACTGAGCTAATATCGCAGTAACAAAAACCAAAATGACACTTGTTTTTATAAATATAAAAAGCCTGTTTTATAAAAGGATTTAAAGGGTTTATATCTCCTTTTTCATTTGACAGAAGTCATAAAACTACCGCACCTTTGACACAGTAAAAACATTTATATTGCAGAGCTTTTTTCCCATTTCTTTTAATGGTGTGCTGCTATAAAACACCAAAAAGAAATCAGAAAACACATTGGCAAACCTTCGATTTAAATCAGGAATTATGTAATCAAAGAAAAATTAACAAAATTATGAATCTGACCCATCCAACGTCATCTCTCAGTAAATGACCTGTGTTGGGGCTAATGTGTTAGAATACTTGTAACAGGTAACTAAATGAATTTAAAGTTATCAATTATTTAGTTACATTTTCAAATCAGCAATCAGTTATTGTCACTCCTGTTGTGTCAGGGCTCATGTGTAGCTCAGCTTGTGAGATAGCAGAGAGGACAGCCTTTAAGACGTCAAAGAAACTAACTAACAACTGACCTAGTTAACTGGTTGCATGAAACATGATGTACTGTGAGCTGTACGAGTCTGTGTTTTATTGTTTTCACAGAGACAGCTGTTGCTCCTAATATGCCTCTGCAACAAGATCTCCAACCTAAACGACAGAAAAGGCTGTCTGTCAATACCTAAAATGACCCTTATGAGCCTTTCACTGGTTGAGAGCAGAGCGTTCAAAAAATAGTTTGCACGTCATGGCTGCAGCAGACGTGAAACTTCGTTAAATAGTTTAGAGCGAAAGTTGATTTTAAAAAAAGAACAACATTTGGCTTTACTCTCCTTTATCACCACCAAAAAGGATGTTTTAGCCTTGCTTCCAACAGGATTTGGCAAAAGCCTGAACTACCAACTAGCCCCGTTAGTGGCTAAGCTAATGGGGTTTAGCGAGACCCCGGTCGTTGTGGTCGTCTCGCCATTGATCGAGTGTGAAGAGTGTGCATATGTGGCGTGTCCTTCTTCCTCCATATATATGTTACACAAATATATATATATGTTACACAAATGGCAATAATCGTGTAAACATCGTCCTCGATGCTTCCCCGTCAAATTTCTGGCGCTCTACATACGTCATCTGGTATAATTGATATGATTGGCTAAGAGCTACGTACAGACGCTTATGATAGACATTCATAGCGCCCAATAAACGGCTCTGGACGATGGCAAACCAAACCTCCTCTACGGAAAAATAAATAGGTGGTCTCCGGACCATCTCACTTGTGATATAGTGTAATATGCAGAATTTGGACTGTAGAGAGCTGCAGTTTAATTTAATTCAGACTACAAAACAACTGACCTAAGTTTAGGGCAAAACACTTCCTGGATAGGTGTTATAAAAGACAGCAATAAATAAAAAACAGTAAATAAATGTACGTAAAGGCCAGAAGTGAAGTAGTTTTGAGGGTGACGTAAGCCATGGAAGTTACGTAAAAAATGTAAATTGTGTAAAATCAAACGTAAGTTACGTTAAAGAACATGATTAGAACATGATAAGAACATGTTACGTTAAAAATTGTTTACTTTTGTTATCACACGGTGCACGAACCCCGTTCTCCTGGGTGATACTTTGCTGTTTGTTCAAGCCATCAACCTCCCCTCCCTCCCAGAAGTGACGAAGACGTTGTGACTACTAGGAGCTGACATAGTTATGTAAAACGTGATGCACGGAAGTTAAGTAATGTTTGCATCATATGATTTTCTTTTGTTTTCACATGGGACATGAATGCTGTTCTCCTGTGTTTGTTTGACCCATCAACCTCCAGTCCATTCCACCCAAGGTGCAAATATTGTGCTAGACTGCAAAAAAGAAAAGTTGGGTGAACTCAAAATTTCAAGGCAACAAACTTTGATAAAATTTTAAGTTGGACAATTAAACTAAATATTTTAAGTTTGGTTTTTGAGTTTGCTCAACTCTGAATTCTGATTTTTGTCAACTCAACTGTAAGTTGTACTAACTTATAATTTTACATTTTAATAACTTTTAATCCTTACTTCTGCTAACTTCTGCAATGTGCTGAATTGGCATGATTGTAACGCTGCTATGAAATGTCAGCTAATGTTGTGACCACAATTTTGAGTTAGTATTGATACGCTAATGGCTACTCTTGTAGCTGTAACAAGCAGTGCCGCTAGCATCAGTTAGCCGCTAGCATCAGTTAGCCGCTTGCTTTCGCTAATGACCGAATTTCAGCGCTTCCCCGCATTTCACAACAAAGAAATAAGAGTTAGCAGAACTATTGTCCCTTGTTGTGAACCCCAACTTAAAGATATAAGTAACAACAACTCACAAACTTGTTTTTGAGCATACAACTGGCTTCCTTTGTTGTGCTAACTTACATTATTGCCCTAAATGTCAATAATTTATATTTCCAAGTTTTACCAACTTAAATCACTGTTTTAGGCCAAAAAATACAAGATGGCTTTTTTGCAGTGTATGTGCTCCACCTGGGCATCATTCTTAATTACTACGGCCACTAGAGGGTGGGGGAGGACAGTCTCAAATGTAAATATCGGTGATATTCAGCTGCTTGTAACCTATTTTAGGGGAGAACAGTTTGTCCTCTGCACAGTTTGCTCAGATTATTAGTTATAACTAAAAATGAACTCCTTGATGTCGGTTTTATCTTTTGACAAAGTTTTAGATTTCAATTTTGCTTTATTTCAGACAAATAATCATACAAATTGCAGTAACTGCATTTTGCTTTGACTGTGATACAGTGTAGTCTTGTATTTCTTCAATGTGTTGAATAGTGAAGACAAGAATGATAAAAAATTATAACTTTTTTTAAAGAGAAATTATTATCTAGATAGTGATCAAGTAAAAAAAGTGAGATAAAATTATATTAAGACTAAAATATAACATTACTTTATAATATTAAGTCTAAAATACACAA
Organism: Centropristis striata; assembly: GCF_030273125.1. Classification (NCBI taxonomy): domain Eukaryota; kingdom Metazoa; phylum Chordata; class Actinopteri; order Perciformes; family Serranidae; genus Centropristis; species Centropristis striata. The sequence goes on from NC_081517.1 coordinate 10,210,968, forward strand.
ATCTTTGAAAATAAATAGAGTTGTTAAATACTTTTAAATACACTTATAACAAAACCAATTTGAAAATGTTTATTCACTGAAATTAAAATATAAAAGCTGAAAGAAGACAACAACATTGTAGCTACTGCACTCTGTGTTTGCATTACTATTAGAACCTTTTACAGCAAAACCAGAGTGCAGTAACTACATTTTAGGGGTCAAATGTCAAATAAATCGTCATGATTTTTTAGCATAAAAATGACATCATCAATACATACGTGTCATATCACTTACCTACCTATAACTAATTTGGCTTGCCAGTTAAAATCTGTTTAAAAGCTTTAAAGCAGTTTTTTCCAGTTTTACCCTTTGTGTAGTTACTGCAGTTAAGCTTTGTAGGGCAGTATAGGTGGCCTCGGTTTCTATTTACTTTCATGTACTTCAAAGAATTAAACCTTTTGTTATTACAATTGAACTGCAGAAGGAACCACATGTTGTATGAACTCGTTTTTTTACATGCATGAGCCTCGTACCCTCTTGTATTATGTTTAATCAAACATAATGGAGCTGTAAATGTGATATTGTGCCTGTCATCCTGTTATTAGCCTGCAGAATTACAGGTTATAGGTCGTAAACAAGGCTCTGCTATGATGAAACATTACATCAGGCTATGTGCCTTCTTTACAATATAACCAACATCTGCAAGTGAGGTGGCTGGGTTTGCGTCTTTTGGTAACGCAAAAGTACTCTAACAGGTAACTTTCCTATTGTGTGACAGTGAGTTAACTTTCCCCAACACTGTAAATGATACTTTTTAATGCTCACACTGTCAGACATTTTTTAGTATTGTTAGTACTTGCTCATACTAATTTATATTAACAATTTTTTTTTTAAGTTATAAATTATTAAGTCAAAATACTGCCCACAAACCTCACATTCATTCATAAATCATGTTGTGAGTTTGACTTTATGTTTTATATTAGTATTCTTTTGAAGTGAAAAATTAAAGTTTGACTTATTAATATTTAATACATTGTTCTTATTCGATATGAGATACTGAAACAAAATGATAGGTCAGTAGCTCTTTTGGTCATGTTGATTTTCAGAGTCAGAATACAGACTTTCTGTCCCCTGATTTTTTTTTTTTTTTTACCTAACTTTGACTTTAACTTTTGCTACCTCATTATTAGAGTCCCATAACATTAAGGATTACAATTTTGACATCTTGTCGTTTTGACTTGAAAGTTGAATATTCTGATGTTTTATCCCGGAATTGTGAAGTAGAAAATCATACTTTGGAATTACATAAGAAGATTTTGACCTAAAAAATCAAAACTTTTCCATTTGCTTCTCTTTCTCTACCTGGTGAAAACCTGTGTCAGTGAATTTGGAGCAACCTGATTTATACAATCCAAGTGTATCCACCTCTCTCCCAAATGAACTCCATGAACTCTGACTGTGCGCTTTGAGTCTTATTCTTGTGTAACAGGATCTCACATTTATCCAACTCGCTCTGAGGCGCTGCATCCCCAGACTGTTGTATCTTATCTGACTTAACACTCAGCTTCTTTTGATAACTTTGAACAACCGAGCGCTAAACTGACCCTGCCTGTTCTCTCACCTTTTGGTCGTGGCTGTAGGCCAGAATCCAGTCCTCCTGCTCAGGATGGAAAAGCAGGCTGAGGATGTAGAAGTTGAGCCGGTACTTCTGGTAGGTAGCCCCTTCATCAGAGCTGATCAGGAGACTGCTCTCCACCTCTGGATCAGTCAGCAGCATGATCTGAAGGTAACAGAAGGATGAGAGACAATGTTAGCGGGTTGGTGGAGCTCCACTTTGTGGTTTGAGGTCTGCAGAGAGACAAGTCGATCAAGACTGATTTGCATATCTGAGATGTATTATTACAACTGCCTGTAGATTAGCATGTTAAGAATGTGTCATCTGCAATCACTTTTCCTCTGATGAAGCCATATCTCAAATAATAACTTGTATCTGTTAGGCTTGATGATATAATCAGTATGATACATCTTGCAGAAAATGTGTGTATGTTTTTCCTTTGTGCAAGTGGAGTGGATGAGTGTGCCTCATCATTCACATTTCTGCTGTTTGTCCCTCACTTCACTCTCTCTGCCTATGCTCAATCGGGCCTTGAAGGCAATAATTTCCCATGAGCTTCCTTCTTTTCTTAGAGGTCCAATATGTTGTTTTTTTTGTGCCAAATTCTGGCACAGTCCCCAGAAAAAAAATCACAAAACCACAAAGAAATCCCCTGATAATATCAGATGCAAATATAATTGAATCAGTGGACCCCAAGACACACAAGCGATCTCATCATTCAGAGGGTGAACAGTAGCAGAGAGTTTGTGGGTGTGGGTGTGTGGGTGTGATGCTGCATGCTACTACATGCATATGTGCTCATGAGTAAAGTCTTTAACCAGTACTGGCACTGGCAAATACTGGCCCCTGGTGTAACCCTCATTAAAGATGCATATTGACAAAGGAACGACATATAGATGTTTAGGAGTCAGCTCAAAACAGAAGAAAATGCCCAGTCAGCATCTTTTATTGTGATTTCCACTGGGGATGTTTATCATACTAACCCCCCCCCCCCCCCCCCCCCAACCGCCATCCTCCCCGCCCCCAGAACCTGTGTTCATTCCCATTTAAATATACCTCTTGAATGCATTAATCCTGGATTAATATTAAAGGGGCTTTTACATTTATTTTGTTTTGAATTTTATTTCTGTTCACAGTTTTAGAATAGCGGTCACGGTGTGCGGTAGGAAATGACGGACATCAATGAACATTCAGGTGCGCCTCGTAAATACAGAAGAATACTTAACAAATAAAAAGGCAATGCAGAGCCTTACTGGTTCTGACTAATAGCCAATACATGTATAGTCTTAAGTCTACATCTTACATTACCTCCGAACCTGCAAATTTAAAGTAGATAAACTTCAGTGTGTTTGTATACGCTGCTGCTGAACACAGCGCCACTTATTCTCACAGCAGTTCCATGTCATTTTGTTTAATGATATCTGTGCCAATGAAGGTGCTTGTAGATCTTCAGAAGTAAACAGCCTCCCTGAAACGAATCCATAGTGGTTAGAGGGAAAACATTTGGCCAGTTGCCAACAACATGGCACTGATGACACAGATAATGCTGGTGACAGTGTATTAAGAGGTAGATGAAAGAGGAGCCAATACAAAAGAGTCCTTCCAGCCAGCCTGTGCACACAAAAAGTGTCACTTCTAGCTCACAGACTCTTTTGTCCATGTGTGTTCACACAATATTTGCTGTATTGTAATTATTATACTTGTATTTCTATCTGCTCTGCATAAACAACACTAAACTGCCTGTTCTGACAGAGTGGTCCCTCCTCTAATGAGGTTTCTTCCTTTTCCATTGTTTCGAAAGTTATCATCCCAGTCAACAAAATGAATGTTGGCAATGTAGGTTTCTGCAAACCACAGATGAAGTTCTCCATTTTAAACCAAAATATGTTTAAAATGAATGTCTCTGGACTGCTGCAACCTCTTTTTATTTATGTTATGTTTCTTTATTTTTTTTATCGTGTAAGCCATTGCTTTGAACATGCTGCAAACACGTGATGAACACAACAACTTGGCTCTCATTTATCAAACGAGCCTACGACTAAAAGTGAGCGTAAAGTGGTCGTACGATCATTTCTATGCAAGGCTCGGCATTTATCAATTTGCACATGAGCGGAGGGTACGATCAGATCTCCCAAAATTTGAAATTTGAGTCAGCATGAAGACCACACGTCTGAGTCTGAGAATTGATCATAGACTATTGTATCAATGCCTGGAGCTGATCAAACTCTGTTGTGCTTTGTTTTTAATGGTGACAAACCAAAGCATGTTTAGGCTACATAATTTATCATTAAGACATCGTTTAGAATAAATACACCCTGCGACCGTGAAATTCTTTAAACAGAACACCAGTCGAGGATATTAAATGTTGTTGTCTTCTGCTATTTACTGTTATCCAGCTCCGACACCGGAGCGTCAGCGTCTCCTTCACCAGCGGTTCTGCCTGAATAGAAACATTTCCAATCAACGCTGCCACACACTCCTCTGACTAGGACAGAATTATTACTAAATGTAAAGTGGTGAATAATATCTGATCTTTACAAACCTCCTGGTCCCTCCAACTCCCCCTCCTACCTCCTCCCTCCTACCAACCCACTTTGTCAACCATTTCCTGAAAAAGATTGAGGACATACGCTCGTCATTTACCCATCCAGTCTCACAACCTGCCTCTCCTCCCTCCCCATCAGTGTCTCCCTCCCTCTCAGCATTCACTCCACTGTCTCCTCCTCAAGTGCTCAGCCTTGTAACCTCTGCCCGTCCTACCACTTGTCAGCTGGATCCTATTCCCTCCCACCTGTTTCAGTCTATTGCTCTGGATCTCCTCCCGTTCCTCTCCCATCTTGTCAACACTTCCTTGACTACTGGCTGCTTTCCTAACTCTCTGAAGGAAGCAAGGGTGAATCCTCTCCTAAAGAGATCCACCCTCGACCCATCCTTAGTGGACAATTACAGACCCGTCTCTCTCCTGCCGTTCCTCTCCAAAACTCTGGAACGGGCTATCTTCAATCAGCTGTCCTCCTATCTGCATGGGAACATCCTCCTTGACCCTCACCAGTCTGGTTTCAAGAAGGGCCACTCAACAGAGACTGCCCTTCTCGCTGTGACTGAACAGCTTCACAAGGCGAAGGCGGCCTCTCTCTCATCTGTTGTGGTTCTACTGGACCTTTCTGCAGCTTTTAACACTGTGGATCACCAGATCCTCATCTCCACCCTTCACCACCTTGGAGTATCTGGCTCCGCCCTCTCTCTGCTCAAATCCTATCTCAAGGACCGCACCTTCCGTGTAACTTGGAGGGGTTCTGTTTCAGAACCCTGTCTACTCACCACCGGGGTCCCTCAAGGCTCGGTCCTTGGTCCGCTCCTCTTCTCGATTTACACCAACTCCCTTGGCTCCCTCATCCACTCGCATGGCTTCTCCTATCATAGCTATGCCGACGACACCCAGCTAATCTTCTCATTTCCCCAGTCTGAAACACGTGCAGCAGCACGTATCTCTGCATGTCTGGCCGACATCTCCCAGTGGATGTCCTCGCACCACCTCAAACTCAACCTGGGAAAGACTGAGCTACTTTACCTCCCAGGGAAGGGCTCTCCCACCACTGACTTCCACATCACTGTCCAGGACACAGTGGTTGCCTCCACAGAAACCGCCAAAAACCTTGGCGTAACTCTTGACAACCAACTGTCCCTCTCAACAAACATCACCGCCACTACCAGATCTTGCAGATTCTTGCTGCATAACATCAGGAGAATCCGCCCGTTTCTCACTCAGAAGGCAGCTCAGGTCCTGGTCCAGGCACTGGTCATCTCACGCCTGGACTACTGCAACTCCCTCATGGCAGGTCTGCCTGCCAAAGCCATCCGACCTCTACAACTCATCCAGAATGCAGCTGCTCGATTGGTCTTCAATCTTCCCAAATTTTCACACACAACACCCCTCCTCCGCTCCCTCCACTGGCTACCTGTGGCTGCTAGGATACGCTTCAAGACTCTAGCTCTGGCGTACTCTGCTGCTAACGGTTCAGGTCCTACTTACATCCAGGACCTTGTCAAACTCTACACTCCTGCCCGTCCTCTCCGCTCTGCATCAGCCAAACAGCTGGCGACTCCCACCTTGCGTGGGTCAACTCGCCTCAAAACCACTTCCAGACTTTTCTCTGTCTTGGCTCCCAAATGGTGGAACGAGCTCCCCACCGACATCAGGACCTCAGACAGCCTGTACATCTTCCGCCGCAGGCTGAAGACCTATCTCTTCCAACAATACCTCGGTTAAGTCATGGTCACCTAACAGATATATATATTTAAAAAAAAAAATAAATAAATAAATAAATAAATTCTTTTCTCTTCTTTTCTTCTTTAACATATAGCACTCCTTAGCAATGACAGTTAGCTCTTAAAGTTATGTACTTACTCGATTCCTATGGTCTATGTCTAGTACCATCAGGTTGAATGCACTTATTGTAAGTCGCTTTGGACAAAAGCGTCTGCTAAATGACGTGTAATGTAATGTAATGTAATGTATCTCTCCATCATAATAATAACAATATTTGCATATTATATATTCTATTAGGCTTTATATATCACAATGTATGAATTAATTACTCAAACCTCGCCGGGAGTTGAATAGTCTACTACTCTGCTGACAGCACCACTGATTTCCTTCCTTTTCATTTTTTTTGCTGCCAAACAAAACCAGTTTGTTGTGTTGCAGCTGTTGGACGTCAGTGTTTCACTTTCTGCCTATGAGAAATTCCTCTTCTTTTGGGATTAATTCTGAATTTAAAACATTGTTTACCTCCTTCAACCAAAAAGCTGTGAAAACGTTTAAGTCCGTGCTCCAAATGTAAAATATTCACCAAACTTGTTTGAGTTTATAACTATAAGTACTTTTATATCACAAACCTCCGTCGCTGCATATTTCTGTAACATGTCTATTTGGCTCCAGTCTTTATTTGTAATGGTGTACTTTGCTAATAAAGTTGACTTTAGGGGGAAAAAATCCTCTTTTTGGCCATATTGCACCGCTCGATGACGTAAACTCTCGAGGCGAGCCATCTGAATCGGATATATATTACATATAAATATATATTAAACTCTACACCCCTGCCCGTCCTCTCCGCTCTGCATCAGCCAAACAGCTAGCGACTCCCACCTTGCGTGGGTCAACTCGCCTCAAAACCTCTTCCAGACTTTTCTCTGTCTTGGCTCCCAAATGGTGGAACGAGCTCCCCACCGACATCAGGACCTCAGACAGCCTGTACATCTTCCGCCGCAGGCTGAAGACCTATCTCTTCCAACAATACCTCGGTTAAGTCATGGTCACCTAACAGATATATATATATTAAAAAAAAAAAAAAAAAAAAAAAAATTTTCTTCTTCTTTTCTCTTCTTTTCTTCTTTAACATATAGCACTCCTTAGCAATGACAGTTAGCTCTTAAAGTTATGTACTTACTCGATTCCTATGGTCTATGTCTAGTACCATCAGGTTGAATGCACTTATTGTAAGTCGCTTTGGACAAAAGCATCTGCTAAATGACATGTAATGTAATGTAATGTAATATTATATTTATTAGGGCGTGGCATTTAAATTACGCTTGTTTCTACGATCATTTGATAAATGAGGGCCACTGTGTTTTAAACACTTTGAAAACACATTAAAACCACTTGGTTAAGGTTACGGATCGAAACCACTTGATTAAGATTAGGTAAAATAACAATGTTAGGCTTAAAAAACACTAATCCCAGACAAAACTTCCAACAATGGGGCCAAACCAGATATCCTGCTTAAAAGACCTGGGTTGGTTAGCTTCTCCTCCTGCCCTCCTGCCCATCCGACAGCAGACCAATGTGGCTTTTAATGTCATATTGTTTTGTCTTCGGACTAAAAAAAACACAAAATAACGGACAATGCCAGTATTTTTTACTGGTGACTGAGCTGCCCATTAAATATGACCAATGGCAGTTTATGTAAACTTAGTTTTCAAGTTTGGGCGCCAAACTTTGTGATTAGGTTTGCAACTAAAAACTGCATTGTTAGGCTTTTTGAAAAATGGTTTGGTTTAGATTAAATACATTACTGAACATGCACATGTCAGGACACTTATAGGATATAAAAATGACTTTTAAAATAACTTTACATTTCAGTGTTTTACAGTCACAAAGGACACAATCTTTCAGGTGACAGTTCTGTTCTCGAGGAAACATCCACCACTGCCATAATAACTATGGCCAATAGAGGTCAGTACCTAACTTGTACTACGTGAATATGAACCAATCACTCACTGAGAATCTGTCTGACAGCTTCTAATGCCTATGACAGAAAATGATGACTGTAGAAAGTGGCGTACATTGACTATTTGGTTCATTCATATTCATCAAGACCTTATAAAAAATAATACTTGGTAATGCTTTATATTAAGGTCCTTGTAATAACCATTAATTAACAAGTAATAAGGCCCTTGTAAGTCCTTACAAGATGCTTATTAACATTATTGTGTGTTTAAAAGCTTATATAAGTGTTAATAATGGCATTACAAACACCCATGACCCACCCATTATGTCTTTGCCATGCCTTTATTAATCTTATTTTGTTTGCTTATTGATATTAAAATATACTTTATTACTCATTTATTATAAGTTAACTATAAGTTAACTATGCTTTTTGCAACTACCGGATCTAAAGCGAGAACAATGCCTTATTACTTGTTAATGAATGGTTATTAAGGACCTTATTATAAAACGTTACCGAATACTTTATTCATTTGTGAAGTATCTGCTGTCTGAGGTAGGCTTATTGCACTTAATGTACATATAATTGGATAAAAATGGACTAATTTGACAAAACGGTCTTCAACTTGCTAGTTTTGATGTTAAAATTGTGAAAGTGCTTTGTTTCTTGTCAATTACAGGCCGCTACAAGGGCCGGAGCCGGAGTGCTGTCCCTGCGTCGCACACAGGGGCTTACATGTGGTTAGAGATGGCCTTTGGCATGACAATCTCTCTGTGCCCATTATGTCATCAGACAGCCGTGAGAAGGAGAATACACACTCCTCTCACAGTCAATATCCTTCTCAGTATGGCACCATACAGCAAAGTGTTTCTGGTCTCCCATGCTAGTGAGTCATTTGTCAGCACTCGCCTGGATAACAGCAGTTACACTAACACCAGTTCATCAATCACAAAAGGCAGATATAATGCCACATACGTGAGCCACATGCTGACCAATTCAATCAAATGGACTCAAACACTGTCTGAACCACAAATCCCAATTAACGCAGTGCTCACTCCCTGGAACTGCAACTCAGCTGGAAATGTAGACAACTTAATAATTGACTGATGTATTTCTGGTGAATGTGGGGTTACAGGAATATTATATGATTTGGCATGCTTACAGGAATGTGTTTTCCACTAATATACAACACGTCTATGAAGATTAATACTCCCTGGTGAGATTTGTAGATACAATATGGAAATTGCAAGAGGCTTTCTTTTTGGAATAAAAACCTTACATTTTCACTCAAAACAAGTAAGAGAAAAAAGGAGTGTGATACAGACAGGAATTCTGTGACATAATGTTATTCAGTTCCAGGAAATGGTGGTGTGAAAATATGGGGCTTTGCCTTGTTTCCATTCTACAGACATTCCCTTTCCTCAGTCGCTCCACACGCAGCTTTCCTGCATGCAGAAGTGGCTCAAAAAGAAACTATTGCATGTTGATGTTTACAGTTGATCGTATACATTAATTTTGTGCAGGCTCCTCGCAGTCCACACAGCATGCCAATACAAACACATGACAGGCCTGAATAAAAATACAAGCTTTTGAAAAGAGAAAAGACAGAAAAGAACTTGAAAAATGCAGCATATAAAGTTCAAACAAATCAGAAAAGATAAAGCTAGATACAGCTTTGCAGTTCAGAAAATGTCATATTCTTTTCAATCCATATTTTATATGTGAATGTATTTTAAGTTGTGTACTGGCTGTGTGCCCACGGCAGAAATCTCAGGGGAAATAATTATTTGCAGTTTTCTGCAGTATTTTAAGCTCAACTAATCAATACCTTTGATAAAAAAAAAAGATTGGCTGAAATGTACATGCCTCTGACGCATGATTTTTTTCATTTTGTTTTACATTTGCTGTATGCTTGACTCAATGCTGAACTGTAGTATAAGCGGTATGGAAAGCAATGATTTTGAAAATTAAGGTTAATTTTATTTACCTTGAAAACAACAATTTGACCAAACAACATTTAAGCTTTTTCCATCCTGTTGAAATCACATCAGGAAGCTTTTTGTAGAAAGTGAGATGCATGTAAAATGTCTGAAAAAAGTTCTCTAATGTTTAAATTTCATTATTTGTTTTGTTTGCTGCTGTTTACATTCCATCTCATGCATAATCAAAAATGTTTGTTTTGTTTCTTCTTGTGTAGCACACAAGGGGCTACAACAATCGATTTTAAGGTGCTTTTATTAGTTTTTAAGTGTCTTAACGGTCTTGGGCCATCTTATTTAACTGACCTGCTTTTACCATTTCAACCCTTGCGGATTCTGAGGTCCTCTGGCACCTCTTTGCACCCCGCCTTTTGATTGTTCCAAGGGTTCGGACTAAAACCCACAGGGAGGCTGCATTCAGCCATTATGGTCCGAAGCTTTGGAACAGCCTGCCAGAGGACATCAGGACCGCAGAGAATGTTGATGTTTTTAAAAGGAGGCTCAAGACTCTTTAATTTGGCTTTTAACTGACTTCGTTTACCCACTCTTGTCATTCATTCATTCATTCATTCATTCATTTATTTATTTAGTAATCTATTTATCTTTATTTTATTGTCTAAATTTTATTTTCTACTTTTTTATTTAGTTATTTATTCATTTAATTTTAGCTGAGTTTTTATCTATCTATCTGTCTATCTATCCATCCATCCATCCATCCATCCATCCATCTATTTTTTAGCGTTTTAGCTCCAGTGCTTCCTCATGGGGGCCTCCACACTGGGAGGTGTGTCTGGTCTGCCGGCTGGGGGGTCCTCCTGGAGGCCCCTCGGGCTGGATGGACTGGGGAGGCTCTGCCCTGTGTGCGGAGCCCCCCTGGTCTGCCCGGGTCGGGGGCTCTGCACCATGTGGGGAATCTACCGCGGTCTATCTGGGTCGGGGGTCTCTATGGTGGCGGCGCTCCCTGCGGCCGTGGGCTGCGATCGCTCTCAGTGTGGGTGAGCCCCCCATAGGTGGTTTTCCTCTCATGGTTCTTCAGTGCCCTGCCATGTTAATTCAGTGATAGTTTGTGTAGTGTGTGTGTGTGTGTGTGTGTGTGCGTGCATGCGTGCGTGCGTGTGCGTATATGTGTGTGCGTGCGTGTGCGTATATGTGTGTGCGTGCGTGTGCGTATATGTGTGTGCGGTGGATGCGTGGGTCTGTGTGTGTGTGTATGTATGTGTGTGTGTGTGTGTGGGGGGGGGGGGGGGGGGGGGGTTAAGTGTTGCATCTCTGTTTTTATATTCTGTACAGCACTTTGTGTTGCATTTATTGTATGAAAAGTGCTTTATAAATAAAGTTTGATTTGATTTGAACTGCATTTTGTTGTGCAATAAACCTTGAACATATATCACTTCTAAATATAACTGTCAATCAGATTTATACCTCCATATACTGTATGGTCTTGCAACAGTATAGATAACCAATTACATTAATGGTCACTGTACTCTCATCAATAGGTTTGCATGATATGTTATGAAAAATGTATCTTATAAAATGAGACATTTCTATTTAACATAGTGTCACTGTGTTATACATGTTTCAGGCTTCAAAACTATTTAGTTAGGTTTAGGGAAAAATAATAAAATAACTCCATACATAACTACTGGACCAACAAGATCTCCATCCTAAACCAGGGGCGCAGGTGGGGTTTTTGAACTGGGGGGGATGAAGCTGTCAGCAAATGATTTCAACTCAATGAGTTATTTTTCCATGCCTTAACCCAAATATGATTTACATTTACAAACATTTTTAAATTACCTGTAGTGAAAACAACAACCAACCTATTTACATAAATAAAAAGTAATTTGTACATGAAATTTCCAGTGCAGCCAAACAAATTTACTGACTTGAAGCTGACTCAATGAAGGACCTAAAAACATCTCTCCTCCTTTCATTACCCTGAACAGAATGTTGGGCAATTTCTTGTCTGTCCAGTCTGTCAAGCCTTTAGAATCAGTGTTTCCCAAAGGATTTTCTGAGACTACGATGGGGAGACCCAAAGAAAGTAGGGGGGTCCGTGGGCATTCTCCCCGGAAGAAATTTTTTGCCCTGAAAGCCTAAATTTGGTGCCTCTCACACATTCTAATGCCACTATTCCATCTTAATCATTGCATATTTTTAATTAATTATTGTTAAGGAGAATAAAGGTTCTGTTTTATTCAAGCATCATATTTTGGATGCTAACACATCCATGTGCTCTTATTTTGAAAGCTACATGTGTTTGCTTTAATTTTGAAGTCAGGTCTAACACGTTCCTAGCTAACACCTTATGATGTGTTTAATTTTACACTGAAAATCTGAACTTAACGTCTCTAGTGCCATCTGCGCGAATGTCTTAAACAAACGTTTGTCAATACCACCCATAAGGACACATATGAGTGTTTCTCTAAATGAGCGATTTGCTGCTCACGGAACTGCGGAGGGTTCTAAAAAATAGCAAACATGTCATACTACATACGTGTACTGTTTGCGTTGTAAAGAATGCGACTGTTTCTGTGGATTTAGGCTACAAAACCACTGACCTAGGTTTAGGGCAAGAACCTCCTGGTAAGGTGTTATAAAAGACAGTTTGAAATGTAAATAAATGTACGTAAATGCTGGAAGTGACGTAGTTACCAGAGTGACGTGACCCACAGAAGTTACGTAAAAAATGGAAGTGATGTTAAAAAAACGGAGGTTACATAAAAAGACATTTTCTTTTGTTTCACACCGGACACAAACCTCGTTCTCCTGGGTGAAAGTTTGCCGTTTGTCAACCCACCCTAAAATGATTTTCATAACTTCACCTCACTTCCTGCTCTGCTCTCATCATAATTACTATGGCCACAAGAGGTTTCTACGTGTCATCAAATAAAGCAGCATCTCCTGGCTCACTGTTCCATGCATTTCCAATAAAATTCCGTGCAATATCTTTCAAAGGTATACCTGGGAACAGTGGATGAGAACAGTCTGCAAGGGTTTATTAATAATGTTATATTAATGAACCCTAAGCAGCTTGTTTTAGCAGAGGTGGAACTGGAGCATTGTAACCCAAATGATTTTAGTCCAAAAGAATAACCTTTGGTTAAGAAAAGACATCTAATTGTTTCATGGAAATACAGCGTTCTTGGGAACAAGCCATAAAACTTTTCTTATCAGCACTGCATAAGTAAAGAATCCACACTGGCACACTTAAAGAGGCAGAATAACATTTGACTCAGTGGAACAGTAGACTGTGTGTGACTGTGCATGAGAGACTGTAAATTACGAGGCCAAAAAGGTTGAAAATGACAAAGGTTAATGAAGCGTATATGTGCCAGCTGGAGGACATTTAAGAAATGTGTAAGGAATACTTTAACCACTTTACAGTTAATTCCACTGACACTGTACCGTAAATACTCCAAGATAGAATATTAATAAAATTATCCTCATACTTTCCATTTCACACAGTCACACAGTAATTGGATTGTGGCTCATCTCTATAAATCTATGCCTAATTTCCCACCCTGGCATAAATAGATTTTGTGTTGTTGTCAGACTTTAAGAGTTCAGAATGGAAAGGATTGAAAAAGTGGAACAAAGAGAAAGAGCTTGAGATTTAATCTCTCTGGGGCAAGTCAATTTTGAGCATCGCCGTGACAGTGACTTGGTTGGGAATGATTTAATACAAGTAAATAAACTGGTTTCAGCCAATTCCTGTTTATTTTGATATTTGAACAAAAAAAAACCAACAACTCGAAAACAAAGAATGATCCACTTGAGGTTACAGTTTGAACTGGACTTAACAAAGCAGCATATAACCAGGAGCCACTCACTATCTTGCATTTGAAACCGATTTTACATGACAGAGCCGAGCTAAACTGCGACAGTGAGGGTGTGAAGGCCAGTTCACATTTATCTTGTATTCAGAGGTGCTTTCTTCAGTTCGTCATTGACTGTATGTCTCACAACTCCTACTGGAGCCAGTATATTTATTTTTTTCTTACTCGTCCTTTATACTGTCTGGTCGCAGCCTCAAGGATTATATTAATGTTCCATCTCTTTTCTGATTCAATGTACAGATGTTTCTCAAAACGCCAGCAACAGAATGGCAGGAAACGAAAGGGAATGAAGGACATTTCACTACGTAAAACCTTTTCCAACATATTTTCTGATTCTCTGTATGTGATGTACCGTATGTACGATAAAAAGGAGAGGATTCTATGGTTATTTTGAATAAGCGACTTGTGGATTATCCCTCAGCCGCATCAGCAAAACAGAAAAAGTTGACTCTGATTCCTACTTAAGCCAGAAACTACTGAGTCTCATAATTGAAGCTAAAGGGCAGTCAAAGGGGAGCAGGTCTAGCCAGGAGATAGTAAACTATTCACAAGAGGTTGATAAATGTCAGTTGTAAACATGTGCTGGACCGGCTAAAGGTCTCATCATCTCCTGTCGTCACTCTCAACCCCACAGCCAAACAGGTAACAAGGCAAGAACCCAGACAAGATGTATAGAATCAGTTCACACACACAAAAAAATAACCCAACAGACACCAGACATATTGTACCTGATCAGGCTGTTTGAACCTTTAATTATATTTCCAACAGTAACGATATTTAATGGCATGTTCACGCAGGACACAAGGCAAAGTTTTACCTTGGTTTTCTTAAGTGAGTCTGACCGTGGCATCACGTTTGTGTTTATTCGAGAAAAAAATACAACTCTTTTTTTACGCTTTAGACTTTCCTCCACCACCATCTTGCTGACGTATTTGTAATGATTGACTGCGTTGCGGAGTTTGAATGGCAAATGTCGCACAAACGGCGGACTTTCACCCAGGGGAAAGGGCTTTGTGTTCCACGTGAAAACAAAACTAAACAACTTTTTACATAACTTACGTTATTTATGTAATTTACGTGGCTCACGGATTGTGAATTAAGTTTTTTTTTACCTAACTTACGAGCCACAAAACACTCATATGTGTTGTTATGGGTGGTATTGACAAACTGTCTATTATGTCATTTAGGTTGGAGATCTTTTTGGTTTATTAATGTTACTTGCACCAGACACTCAGGAGCGCAGATGGGATTTTTACTGTTTGGTCTCTGACAAGCTAACCAGCTGTTTGGACAAGATAGCGAATATAATAATAGTTTATAACATAATCTACAATCTAAAAGAATTTGTAAGAGAAGAGACTGAAAAACACAACTAAAGGCTGTGAGGCAGACTTGTGAGAGTTGCCATATGTATCTGGCGTGATGACGTTTAATATCCCTAACCACCACTGTATTCTCATTTAGCCACTTGTTAGCCACCGTTTTTTTAAGGACCAAAAAACTTCAAAAGTGAGGGTATTTACTAATGGCGTACAACAAAATGCAAACATCTCTTCAGCTTCTGTAAACCACAGACTTATTTCAGACATCTAACCAAAAATCCATTCAAAACCCTAATTCAATTTGAGAGGTTCGACCCCAGGGAGCTAAAATGCAAACTTACTTCCTGGTTTAAGAGTTCATTCCTGTTGCGCCCTATAATGTTGCTGTTTGGCAGCATATCTACTGTACTCAACAAAAAAAACTGTTTCATTGATACAAAATATGCATGATGCAAACAGGTCATAACTAACTGCATTTTCTTTTAGTATTTTTCAAATGCTGCAGATAACCTGCAAAAGTTTTCTCTCTTTTCTTTTTATTTGAGGAGCTCTCCTTCAGGGGACCCAAGGTCATCAACATCACAGGATAACGTTTAAATCATCATGTGATCTCATCCAAGTACATAATTGGGCAGTCCGTGGCCTAGAGGTTAGGAATCTGGCTTGTAACTGGTGGGTCGCCGTCAAATCCCAGGAGTGACAGGACAAGGATTGAAGTGCCCCTGAGCAAGGCATCTAACCACACAGCTCCCCAGTAACACACACTGCAAAAAAAAAAAAAAGTTGGGTGAACTCAAAATTTCAACGCAACAAACTTCGATAAAATTTTAAGTTGGACAATTAAACTAAATATTTTACATTTTGTTTTTGAGTTTGCTCAACTCTGAATTTCCCTGGCACGATTGTAAAGCCATTATGAATGTCAGCTAATGTTGTGACCACAATTTTGAGTGAGCATTGATATGCTAATGGCTACTCTTGTAGCTGTAACAAGCAGCGGCGCTAGCAACAGTTAGCCGCTAGCTTTCGCTAATGACCTAATTTCACAACAAAGAAATAAGAGTTAGCAGAACTATTGTCCCTTGTTGTGAACCCCAACTTAAAGATATAAGTAACAACAACTCACAAACTTTTTTTTTGAGCAGACAACTGGCTTCCTTTGTTGTGAACTTACATTATTGCCCTAAATTTCAATAATTTATATTTCCAAGTTTTACCAACTTAAATCACTGTTTTAGGCCAAAAAATACAAGTTTGCTTTTTTGCAGTGCAGAAATGTGCTGTCCTCTGCTTCTAAGCATGGTGTGTTCACTGGTGTGTAAAAAGGATGGGTTTAATACAGAGTTTAAATTCCCCCATTGTTGGACTAATAAGGGTACTACATCTAATCTGAAACAATGTCCCACCTTAAATGGAAAAAGCAAATCTGTTTTTTAGTTTATTTTTAATTATGAGAAAGTTGCAAGGGGATACAGGCAGTATTACTAATATATTAGGTGTACCCCTCCAGTACCAGATGGGCCTCTGAGTATCCATGTGGAACCATGTTAACTTTGCAAACTGTCTGCATTGACAGCACGCAGCCAGTCAAAACACTCTCTACTTGGCAATGAATATTCATGGCAAGCACTAGCGGTCAAACTCTATCGTGCTCTAAGTGGAGAACATAAAAATAAAAAGAGTGTATACACATACTCATAATTATTACTTCTCTTTTCCCCCACGCCCTCCACTGCATCGACCAGGTGCTTTCAACTGTTTGATCCGTCTTATTAAACGCAACTCCTGTCTCTTGATCGGAGGCATTTAAGCCAGGGCTAATTGAACACTGCCTGACATTTGAGCTCTCCCAGACCCCTGCCAGACCTGACAAACAGTAACATGTCAGTTTGGGTATAATTGGGTTTCCATCTCGGCCGACGAGCTAGCTGCCCCTTATGGCAGTACATAAGTTGGAAGGCATGCAAGCTGTGTATGAAAACAAAGAGCTACTGATTCATTACTTGTGAATGAACAGAGACAAGACAAACAAGATACATTTAGATAATTTACCAGCTGCATTCCCACTTTCGACATCCCGATCCGTTGAAAAAATGAATTCTTCACAGTGATCATTAATAAGTAAAGTAACAGCATATGCCATTTTGTGGCTGGTTTTATTCTGAACACTTTATGTTGGCATGAGTTAGTGCTTTAGAAAGGGGGATTAGGTCCCTTGGCGTGGCAGTCTCAGGCCCATTGAATTGTATAGCTTTCACTCCCATGCTGAGAAAGTGGGCAATGTCCCGTAAAGGCAAGTAAAAGAATATTGATGGAATCCCACCGCTCACCTAGATTTACCCATCCCATCTTCTTTACAACTCTCCCTCTTCTATCTCTGTGTCTCATACTCTGTCAACCTGTCTCCGTCTGCCTCCACTCCTCTGTCCATCTGTGTTTGTGTCTCTCAGCCTGTCTCTCCTCCTCTGTCGCTGTGTCTTCTCAGAGGCTCCAGGGGCGTTTGCCTCTCTGCTCGTCGCAGCCATTTGGAGATTGTGCCTCAGGGCTGACAGATGTTGCGTCCCCTCCCAGCACCACCAACCCCCCCATCGCCCCCCCCTCAAACGAAACCATCATGCGCTTGCTTGTCCTCGATTGCGTTACAACCGCTGTGTGTGTGGCGTTCCAGCCAGCAAAGCATGGCTGATTCACTGTGATTCATTTGGCATGCAATGTGTCCTTAAAAAGCCGGTGGACAAAAAGACACTTCACCTCCCTTTCCCCTGCTTTATCCCTCTGTAGTGTGAGTTAAAGAATGTGTTGATATCAGTATGTTCTTGCAGCAGGTGGTATCGCTCCAGGTACGTCTGGTGTAAGTAAGCATGTGTCGTAATGACTCCTGACCTGTTTAATCAGGAACAGCTCCATAATTTTGCTGCTGGCTAGTTTATGTGTTTCATGTTAGTAAAAAAGTTACCATAAAAGGAATATTTTGCATTTTACATTTTGGATATTTATTCTTCATAAAAATGCTGCAACTCTTATATTGATGCCTTCACTCTCATGGGGGAAGACCTCCTCTTTTTCCTGTCACTGAAAATGCTGTACATCTGTTCAGTTTAAAGCTATCCTCCAATCAACAGACCAATTTGGAGTCTATGTCACGGCTACGTCACTGGCTGTTGCGTGCGCAGACTGGTGGCAAGAAACTCAGACGAAAACAATTGCGATGTATGAAAACAATAAGAAAATAGAGGAAAATGAAGAGTTTCAGGGATAACGATGTCTTGCTGTGCCGTTTGATGTCAGAACAGAAAAAGTTAAAAAAGCAGGCGTTCATTCATATCGATTACTTTTGTCAAAGATTCCCTTTGAAGCTGGACGGAGACATTTATGGTTGCAAACAGATGGACTGGACTGCTGAAATCATCCGAAATGTTCTGATATAATTATATATTATTGATGCATATGTGAGTGTTAATCATACCGGGTTGCAGCCGCACTGCTTTTCAAAGTTGATCTGTGTGTATGTATGAAATGAGCTCTGTGTAAATAAGAGAATTTCAGGTGATTTCATCGGCCCAGTCCGTCTATTAAATGACTTGCAACCATAAACTTCTCCATCTAGCTTCAAAGGGAGTATTTGACAATGTAATCGATAAGAATGAAGGACAATTTATTTTTACTCCTGTAAAAAAAAAAGCCCTGAAGCTCTTCTGTTTACCTCTATTTCCTTATTGTTTTCTTAGAACAGTCATTAATAGTCGTTGTTTCCCTCTGGGTTTCTGCCAACTTAAAGTAACATTTACATACATAGAAGCAGTACATCTGTCCATAACACACAAAAATCCTGGGACAAATCCCTCAAACTTTGGGCACTTAATGCTACGTTGGGTCCTTTGCCCATCCCAACAGTGAATACGGGTCAGGAAGTCTCACACCATTGTTAAGAGTAAGCTTACTCCTGTAAGATAATAATAGCCTTTTGCTACCAAACCGTAAAAATATCAGGAAAAACATCTGGTCGATTCATACTTTGATAACTGTACCCCTCACACCGCTAGGCCACTAGCTAACTGTTACTATCTGCCACAGTTTTGGCTCCGCCCACAAAATATGTCATCATTGTTGGTAAACAGCAAATTGGTCTAAAAAATCTTAGCAGAGTAACAGTCTTCAAATGGTCCATTAGCCAATGTGATGAATATTTTTCAGTTGTTGTTTTTCTTATGAACTTGTTCATGCAAAACGATCATTTAAAACACAGTGCTTATTAAAGACCAAAGCAGGTTTTGGCATGTAATTGAAGCCTGAGATTTAATTTAAATGATTTTGTCTCATTACTCTGTAATAGCTTTTCAGAACACAGAGTCTGGACTAAATTAAATGATCTGTCTGTCTGTCCTCTTTGAGTTTGCACCTGGATGATGAAGCAAAATAATAAAAATGATATTGACTAATGGTAAAAGCATTTGAAAAGCACTGCCAAAACCAAATTCATATTTATCAGCAGTATGAGACAACCAAAGTGTACTGTACCTGCATTCCGTACTAGGTTTGCAAAGTGGTGGAAAATTTCCATTAAATATCCAGATACTTTACATGGGAAGTTATTTATGGTATTTATGGTAATTAACTGGAAATTGTTGGTGGTTTTTTTTAAAGACAAATGTTATCAATATTATTAACAATGGGGTTTTTTTTAGTGGTTTTTATGTGTCCCTGCAAGACATGACAGTGTGACAGTGAGCCAGCATGCACATCAGGATGCAGACACAGCAGAGCTTAACTAAATTCAGCCATAATTAATTTGATTATTCATTAAGAGCCCCATTAGGTCTTTTGAGCTATTCAGGTTTCTTAAGTTTAGAGTGAATAAGGGGTTAGAACGTTACGATTGAAGTATGTTTTGGCCATTTAAATACTCTTATGTCTTGTAAGTTGGTGTAACCATGTTTGGTTGATAAACCAAAAGCCATTTGTTACAGACTTACTAACTTAGTGACGACTTGCAGACATGCAGAATTTAACCACTTTTGATTTTTCTTATTCTAGATAAACATAGGAAAAAATATACATCCTCTGAATGCCATTTGTCTCTGGTTCCATGAGGCTTTGATTAACCTAGAGGTCACGGTAGGTCATTTTTTACAGTTAAGATTCATCAAGTTCAGTCTTAGCTTTCAATTCATTCCCAATTTATGCCATCCCAAGACTGTTTAGGGACCCCAATATGCAGAAATATACCAATAGACCAGTTAAAAATATGCATATATAACACATTTGTACTGCATGGTTTTTGCCCCAAACTGCATGGGATGAGCAAAAAGTGGGCAAAAAGGGGAAATTTGTGGGTACCCATAGAACCCATTTTCATAGCTTGAGGTAAGGGGTCAAGAGGCCCTTTTGAAAAAGGCCATAGCCGTGTTTCCTTTAGAGGGAAGAGTGGCCACCGGGAAAGTCTCAGGCCACGCCCTCTCAAATGTCCACTCACTCTGCGTGTCTCCATTACAAAAAGGCCCCCAGAGGGATTTACGAGACTCCAGAGGTAACGTATGGTTTTCGATCGTCGCATAATTGCTTTGTGACAGTTTTGACCATGATCACATACGCGATGGATTAAACATGGTGCTTATTGTTACATTACATTTTACATTACATTACATGTCATTTAGCTGACGCTTTTGTCCAAAGCGACTTACAATAAGTGCATTCAACCTGATGGTACTAGACATAGACCACAGGAATCAAGTACATAACTTTAAGAGCCAACTGTCATCGCTACAGGAGTGCTATATGTTAAAGAAGAAAAGAAGGGGTGGTCGGTAGCGTAGTGGGTTACGCAGGCGCCCCATGTGTAGAGGCTACAGTCCTCACTGCAGCTGGCCCCGGTTCGAGTCCCGCATCGGACGGCCGTTTACTGCATGTCATTCCCCTCTCTCTGCCCCCTCCTTCCTGTCTATCTTCAGCTATCCTATCCATTAAAGGCATGAAAAAGCCCAAAAAAATACATTAAAAAAAAAAAAAAAAAGAAGAAAAGAAGAGAAAAAGAAGAGCTGTTGTAAACAGACAGAGATCGCTAAGTGAGCACCTCCAGCAGCAGCAGCACATACACACTGTACTGCTACAGAGCTAACTGTTACGGTGCGTTCAGACCGGACGCGTAACGAATATTTCGCGCGACAAGATTACATACAAAGCGAATAGACGCGAATTTTTGCCGGCGGTGCGAATCGCGGGTTTTGCGCGACGCAAATGCCGCGATTGACGCCAATGTTGCAGCGCGAATGAAACAACGCAAATTCGCGTGAGTCCGGATGATGCCACTCA
Organism: Centropristis striata; assembly: GCF_030273125.1. Lineage (NCBI taxonomy): Eukaryota > Metazoa > Chordata > Actinopteri > Perciformes > Serranidae > Centropristis > Centropristis striata. Next base: position 10,232,238 of record NC_081517.1, read on the forward strand.
CCCAGACACGACGGCGTGTTTTCCGACGTATCTCGGACTTCCAGAGCAGGTACAGGGACGCTATGCTTGTCATGGTTGATGACAGAATGAAATGGAGAGAATTATTTGGCGCCAAATAGTCTCTTGGGCGAAAATTCGCGAGTTATTTACTCGCGCGAGTGACGTGAGTAAATTCAACTACTCGCGCGATCAACTAACGCGACGCGAAAATTCGCTACGCGTCCGGTCTGAACACACGTTTAGCCTATTAGCTGCAGCTCGTTAAGAAGAGCTGCTGGCCCCCGCGGCTCCTTAAGAAGAGTAAGAAGGAGTCTCCAATAACACCAGAAAAAGTCGCTGGATTTGTTGCCAGTCGCTTTTTTGAAAAATAGCTAAGGGGGTCTGAAAAGTCGCTAAATATAGCAATAAAGTCGCTAAGTTGGCAACACTGTTGTTCTGGCGTCGAGTACAACATCACATCCTGCTAAGCGTTCTATCCAATCAGCAACCAGGCTTTTTTCAGGGGAGAAAATAGCCCTGCTCTTCAACAGGGCTGAAAGAAGTCCTGACAAAAGTTCGCTCCGGACAGCTCGTGTTAAAATTAGGGCCGTTTTGTCGAGTGAGACCCGCCTCATTCTGGGTATTGGGCGGTAGTTGAAACAGCCCTCATGTCAGTTATTTCCATTAGCAACATTAGCATTTAGCATGCAGCCCCCTTTCCGACAAGATACCATGACATTGGTTTCTTCTAGTCTCAAATGACATTAGTTTATTCAATGTGACATTAAAATGAGCCTGGAGCTGTCTCTAAAAGACAGAAAGTTGGCTGGGATCGTTGGTGCTACAATGGTTCTCAGAGGGTTACTATTAATCTCACTGTCTGATGTTTCATCTCCTAATGCTGTATCTGAACTATATGGAGTTACTGCAAATGCCAAGAGAATCATTCCCTGCTGTTGCTTCACATCAAAAGTATTCAACTGATAAAATACATGGTGGCTTTTATTGTGAAGGAGCCAAAAGAAACACATACTTGTTACCACAGTTAGCACCTAGTTTTTAGTTTGGCTTGTTTGAAACATTGAGTCAATAACATGAGTATCTGTATTTTTATAAATGCAGTAATGATGGCAAAGTCCAAGCAAAGGCAAATATTTTAAACCACATTCAAATCAATTAAGAGATGTTTTTGGTGACATCAGGTTCTGTTCAAAACAAATCGAGCCTAACCTTCCTTTATGGAGACACTCACTGTCACTGCAGGGAAAGGGATCAATATAATGCACTTGTGAGCATATACATGTAGAAAACTCCTCTATGATTTGCATCATGCTGTACGTCTCTGGACACTCCTTTCATTCTGATAGTTTATGGATTCTGTTTGTCTTTATGCAAGACTTTTTTGTCATTGCCACTTTGAGGACAGTTTGAGGATATGAAATATTCAGTTCACTTTTAAGTCTGAGCTTGTATCCAAAAGTGAAACAATAAACAAAAGTCTTTGAAGCTCGACAGTGGGAGAGGTCTCATCTGAGGTGAATTCATATTCCACCCACCTGGTTGTTGTTGCCGTCTGAGCCACACAAGGCCATAATTGTTTTTGAACGACACGCATGCAAACACATGCATGCATACACATAGATGCGAAGGCAGACACACACAAAACACAATTGAGGTCTTTGCAGTGAAAACACTTGAGCCCAGCAATTGTTTTAGTCAATACATTCTTGAGAAAAAACAGTTATGTATTCCTTAAAGAGAACTCGCACACTGAGTGTAGAGTAGCAGAGACGGAATCCATCTGTCACTCATATGCCTTCTCTGGAAAAATCCACTTTGTTTTCAAACCATTAGAGGCATTACCCATTTGTATGAGACTGTCAGTTGTTTTTTTAACCAGCACTCACCATCCCCAGCCATTTACTGTAATAATGTACTCTAACAGAAAATCTCAGGCTAAAACCCAAAATCGTTTCCCTAATGTGTGCTCGAGTTGTGTTCTCTCATATACAGGCCCAGCATGAAGCCACAATATGAAAATTGACATAATTGCTGTGTTGTCAGACTGATTTCTCCATGAGTGACCCCTGGGCCATCGCTCTACTTTTTTGCTTTGTCACTCTTTTTTTCCCTCCCCTCTCCACTCTTCCATGCTCACTTGCTCTCTGTCAGTTTATTTGCTGTCTCTTTCCCCCTCTCGTATCTCCTGCTCTCTCTTTTGCTCTTTGTGCTGTTTCTCCCCCGTGCTCTCTCTCCGTCCTCCAGTGCTTTACTCCCTCTATTCCCCGCAGCCACAGAGGCCTGATTTACTTCCACTACTGGGGGAAGAGAGGAGCTTTTGTCTGCCACCAGCAGCAGTCACATGGCGCCATGCCGGGGGTGACAGCGAGAGTGACGAACCTGCAGTCTCTGCTACCCTCCATCACAAACATGCAAGTGTGTGCTTGGAATTAACAGCAAATGGATGGGAAGAACTGACTTTATATGTGCGTTTGTGAGTGCTGAAAGTTCTTTCATGTTTGATTTTAGCCACACTAGGATGACAATTTCCTTTTCTCTGCCTGTCTGACGAACTCAGGTCAACAATGTCATTAGATTTGCAGTAAACATTCATTGTCAACACCAGATAAATGCCTATATCTTTGATGATCTCCTGATTTTTCATTGGGGACCACAGTTTAACACTTTTGGCACTTCAGCTGATGTCATTATACAAACTAGTTACCGTAAACCTCAGCTCTATTTAGAGAATATGGCAACCATAATATGTCAACATGCTAACAGATTGCTAATATAATTATCATGACATTTACAACTAGTCATTTAGCAGACGCTTTTATCCAAAGCGACTTACAGGAAGAAAAAAACAAACAATTAAGGTATAGTGCAATAAGAGCCATTAGTGCAGCAATAAGTGCTAGTGACAATTCTTTAAGGAGTAGAATTATCTTGTGGTGCTAGGAGAGAAGATGCTCTCTGAAGAGCTGGGTCTTCAGGAGTTTTTTAAAGGTAGAGAGGGACGCCCCTGCTCTGGTAGTAACTGGTAGTGTGTTCCACTAACGGGGAACAAGAAATGCAAAGAGTTTGGATTGCCTTGGACCAACGGGGGGCAGAGCCAGGCGCCGTTCATCATCATTAGCATTACATAGTAGCGTGCTGTTTTAATTGCTTACGTTATCACTTATGTTTTAGCAATAGCATTTTAACGTACCAGCTATGTTAACATGCTAACAGAATGCTTATATAATAATCATTAGCATGACACAGTAACGTGCTGATTTAACTTCATATACCTATAGCATTAGCTATCGAACTTGGTATGATACCCGTTTTAAAGTACCCAAATGCAGTAAAATTACCTACCAAGCATCAGCAAAGTAATGTGAATAGGGTGCTGCAATCTGATCTCAAAGATTTTTTAATTTAACTGATCAGTATTGGCTATTTGTGCTATATTAAGCCTGATCCTATCCCTGGTTTTATGTCAGCTGTCAAACAGGTGTTTTTACTTTCAAAGCTTTCAAGAACACTAATGGAAAGAGTTACTTGCAATTATTATAGCCTTTTGGGGCTGCTGGTGTAGGTAGAATTTTAGTCTTGTTTCTATTTTTACAAATGTAATCCTTTGGCAACATGAGGATACTATGTGTGTGAAAGAATGTGAATGAGAAATAAAAACCCAGGGATGTGTGAACATGTGTGTGAATTATATTTGTCTCATGAGGCAAAGATAATTGGAATGCTTGCTTGCATGTGATTGTAAGTGAGGGTGATAGGAGATAGACGCAGAATAGTGTATCTGAGAGCCTTATGGTTTGCATGTGTCTGTTGTTTTGTTTGTATCCTTGTGTGTAAGTGAGAGTGTGTCTTGGTTTGTATCCCTGTGTGTCTGTGAGAGAGTGTGTTTTGGTTTGTATCCCTGTGTGTCTGTGAGTGTTTCTAAGTGTTTCCTCTGTCCCTGTGTGTGTGAAAAGATATTAACAAGCCGTCAAGTTGTTTGCAGGTCTTCATCTGCTCGCTGTGCTGTGTGTTTAAACTGAGGCCTGGTGTTGTTGAGCTTACGGTTTCCTGGACTCAAAGGCTATTGTGCTTTCCCAGCGTCTCTGCAGAGCTGCCTCATTAGAAAAGCTTGAAAAGCTCTTCACAGGTTTTGCCAAGGTCTCACAGAACATGCACTGTTAATCCAATCGACAAGCATTGGCAACAAAAGGCAGCAAAGAAGGACATTTGTACCTCAGTCTGCCTATCTCTCACTTTAATTCAATTCAAAATGGGCTGCTTAGTGGCACGTTTTAGAGGCTCCACACTTAGTCAAAATAATGAATTAAACTAAAGAGCTGTTAGCTGGGATTAACTCCAGCTTGGAATCCTCTAAAGGATAAGCGGGTATAGCTAATGGATGGACAATCAAAACTGTAAACAAATCACAGTGAGTATGTGCCAAATAATGCCAATGTAAAAGCTACAAGGGAGTTAAAACATCTTTGAGGTTTTGGTGTAGTCCCTGAGGATCAAGGAGAAAGCACTTTTCTGGATCTTTCAGGACTGTTTTTCAAAAAATGTCTCACAATGATGAAGGATTTATCCATTGTAGCAGAGGCAGGGTTTTTTTCCTCCTTTTATTGGAATGTTCAATTCCATTCAAATCAATTCAAGACTATTGTCATCGTATAGCATACAACGAAATTAGGAGTGCAACTCCAATGTTAAAAAACTGTCACCCCTTCTGTTATTGTTCTTTCCAGCAATGAAACCCAGATGGATGCAACAAGATCAGACTAGGAAAAATGAGGTCATGCAAAGATGTTTGCACCCATGGCCTTCTTAAATGAACCCAAAATGGACATGGACAAATGACTGAATTTTACGGAATGTTAAGAGATTAAAAAAAACACACAAATGCCCCAAAAGTTTATGAATCAGGACTAAAATGGAACCAGAGGACTGATCCAAATGGACCTGAGTGCAGAGAAATGAGTCAAAACTCACTATTTGATACTGTGCTATCTCGATTTTAAGCCTGCATAGAAATATTGCCCCTGTAACCTAATCCAAATCCACACCAGATGAAAAATGATTAAAAACTAATTGACTCACATTAAATTACATTAATCCGTCCAGGTTCAGTTTTTTCATGAGGATGATTCATAAAACACTGACATTTATACAAAAAATGTCAACTGTGAAATTTTGTAGTGTTGGCTAAGGTTACATTAAGACTGACTTCAGCCCTCCATTAAAAACTGTCAGTCCTTTATTAATTTGATTGGGGCCACATAGATCCATAGCTCAAACTGGGCTTCCAGGATCACATTTCTTTGTCTTACCTGTACCTTAAGCAACACACAACCGAAAAGGGAGGTTTTGGTCTCAACGTTGAATAACATGGCGGAAAGTCAATGGCTCCCATGGCTTTCTCTTGCGCAAAAATATAATAGTTTTAAAGGCACAAGCACAAATTCCAACATGATGAAACATTTCAGTCAAAAACCTAACTAAGGCCACCAACATGGTGGTCCAGGGATTAGATGTGCCGCAGGGTGAAGAGTGTGAATTTTTCACAGTTAGTTTGGCATCAAAGCTTTTTTTATATGTGATGTTCAAATGAAGCTTGATGAAACATTAGTTGTCTTTGTTGACCCCACTTTTTGCCTAGAGGGCTCAGAAAGTGAAGAAAATCGATCATGAATCTTCATACGGCCATCATTAGTTTTTTCTGATCTCAACATTTCCAACTGCACTTGAATGTAGCTTCGAAATTCCCCACTGAAAATACATATTCATCTATTTCTCACGGAATTAATCTATGTTATCTCTCATATTGAGTGAAACTGCGTCTTAATTCTCCCCAACATAAGGACATCCCAAGCTTGCTGTGTAGCCCCTGTGTTCATGTTCCACAGTATCTGTCTCATCGGCTGGCTCGACACCTCTAACTGACCTCAGGGATGTCCCAATCACTGACAGACCACCTAACTGGATCAGGTGGGCGGCTGGGATTCTGAAATGAGGTGGGGCAGCATTTCATCTTCATTATTAGACAATAATTAACTCAGAGAAAACGACCTTCCCTTATTAGAGTCATGTAAGGTGAGAAAGGGGAAACTGAGGAATGAACAGAGACAGATGTTTCTAACTATCAATTGACCCAAACCCAGCAAAATGCTAGGGCACCGCCTGAAGGAATAGCTGCAAATATGAACCCATCTTTTCCCGTTTCCCCTTTTGTCTGGCTTATAATTGATTTAGTTCCAGAAAGACAGAAAGAAAAAGAGCAACTATAGCCAAGCTATTCATTTTAGAAATTGGAGAGTAGTTTCTTTGCTCCCAGCTAACTGTCTATGTGGATTTCACATGGTAATAAATGATCCACTGTTCAATGCATCTTACTGACATTGCAGAAAGTGACAGAGAGGGAGACAGACATTAAACACAGAACTATGATTCATGCCTGTATTTGACTTTGCAACTTTGTATCAGATCAACAGTGAAGAGGAAACAAGGGCAACACACACACACTCAAGAAGATTATCAAATTTGAAGGAAATAACAGAAGAAGAACATTACCTTTCTCTTGTTGTTAGGGCTCACATACAAATAACTGAGGATTGTCTTGGCTCCTACTTTGTCATTCAGTTTCTGGTACGTTGCTCCGTAGTCGGTTGACCTGAAATTTAATCAGAAAGGTCTGATGAACACTTGATGAATTACTTGTTGCAATTAAAAGTCCCCCTCGAGACTTCAGTGAGAGAGGGGGAAGAGCACTGACGTTATTAAGTCCCTTTTGTGCTCAACGCAGCAACATGAACCCCAGCGGGAGAACAGGGGCCACATCATTATGGTCAGTGTGAGGTGACTTGATGTTAAATCAAGAGTGGCATCTAGTGGGGTCAACAAATAACCAATGGCTCATGAAGCTTCAATTGGACATCACTAGTAGACATGACCTGTAAATAATAATAATAGTAATAATAATAATAACAAGAAGAAGAATTCTGGATTCTCTTAAGTATCATCGATATATGAAAGCAAGTGTGTGTGTGTGTGTGTGTGTGTGTGTGTGTGTGTCTAGGGCATATCTTGCTGACCGTTAGTCAGACTGACCTAAAATTTCATATGTGGCTTGCGCATGACACGAAGGTGTGCATCCTCGATTTTGAAGATTTTTGAATTCATTTTTCAAAATATCATTATTTACGTGATATTATTGTGTGATAGGCCTACACCTGGTCAGTAACCCAATTCACTCTGGATTTCCACGTCTGACTCATCTCATCTGTAAGTCTATTTAGCCTACCTATCTTTGGGTGTTTTAAAGTGTTCTTCAAGGTTCGATTTCCAATAATATTCAAATAGTTTCCAGTGAATATCAATTTTGAATGTGTATGTGTTGGATGGTGTGCGTACCTATGAAAAGTAAGTGTTTTATCTGCTTAATCTCCCACTATACGAATAGATACTTCCTACTGGCACTGCACTAGTTATTCTAAAATTTGAGGTCAGTGGCTGGAAAGAACAGTAGCAAAATGGTGTTTTAATTACACTTTTCAGGTTCAGTAAGCTGCAATGTCAAGTCCCCCAGTTGTGGAAAAGCAACAATATGCATGACCAAAGCCTTTTGGTAATGAAGGCAGATCACGACACAAATTGGACACTGAGGCTGATGCCTCTTGCCCAATTGCAATTCGATTGCCACTTGGTACGGCTGTCATCATTTGATCATAGTTGGCAGAAGTAAGTTGAAGCCAGAACAAGCTTTCAGGATTTTAAGCATATTTCAGGAAGGATTACTTAACATGAAGGCAGCATAGGGCTTGTTCAGCAGAGCAAACATAGCAACCAAAATTGACAGTGCATACTAATAAGAAATTGAGCAGTATAACAGAAAACTGAAGAGAACAGGTGAGTTGTCAGTGGAATTATCACCAGTATGAAACAATATAGACAATGAAACATTTTGTCAAATTATAAAGGTGTCATTTTCTGGTTTTCCATCTGTTCAAAGTAGTAGTTGACCCATCACATTTTTGTTTCACCTAAAAATGCCGCTGCACAAAAGTACATACTGTAACAACCCACACTGCAAAAACTTAAACCACACTAGGAATATGATGTACAAGAAGGCAACAACTGGAACATGAACATGGGGACCACAAAAAGAAGATTCTGTGAAGATGAGAATACTATTATATTCAAGATTCAAACTGAATTTGTGTTAATTTGTTTGGCTAAATGATGTGCTCATCAAACCAATTTAAGGCAAAGAACAATAAACACACTCTAAATGTGTATTATTTACCTCTGTATGGATTTGTGTAGACGAAACTTAGAGCATTACAGTGAAAATTAGCTCATTGTCTGTATTGCTTTTTACTTTGTTGGATAGTACAACTGAATTATGTTTCCAACTTGCTGAGATGCAATTTCTAGACATGCAGGAGTGACTTTAGGCACACAGGAAGGGTTCACATGCCTCCCCATAGTGGGCATCCCAGGCCCATGTCTTTTTACTGTGTATATCTCAGCCCTTAGGCCATAGTAAAAGAAAAGGTTTATGCTACACGATAAAATTATAATTTAGACATGCTTCCAATGGTTTGGGGAAGGCCCTTTTCTGTTTGCCCCCGGTAATACAACACCAGGATCAAATACATTTTTTTCCCAGTTTGGCCTGGAAGAATTTTACTTGTCCAACCTCAGCCCGGTCCAAAACCTTTGCTCCTGTAGCTGAATTTAGGAAAATCCCTGCAGCCAGGTTCCAAAATCTGGTAGAAAGCCTTACAAGAAAGGGGGTGGTTGGTAAAGCATCATTTTCATACTAATACCCATTGTTCTTATGTTCAATCACATCAAGGTGTTATGTTTAGGTATCGTATCAGAGATAGAATATACATAGAATTTGCATATTAATTTATGAATTATATGTAGAAATACATAGAAATACACATGTAGTTTTGCCAAAGAGGTTGGAAAGACATCACAGGATGTCACCATTCAACTCTTGACAGTGGTTTGTGTGTTTATTCTGCAGCAGCCTGAGGCTGATTGTCCAATGATATAATGATGAATCATTGTGAGGAAATTTAAGTCTTCACATTAGAGACTACAGACAGAGTACACGTATCTGTCGTACTGCCTTCAGATAGCTGCTTAATGAGCTCTTGAGTCTTTCATAAAGATTAAAAACAGCTGTGGATGACAGATACTGCTAACAATCACTGATTAATCAGCATATACTGACTCGTTTGAAAAATATCAGAAGAAAAGGTGTTTTATGAGGGTGTAGTTGTATGTAGTACAAAATATTTTGTGTTTAATCTAATACAGATATACATCTAGATTTAGGAAACTGTGTGCCTTTTTGAGGGCATTTTTTACTTGAGAGGAGTGAGCTCAAGCATTTAATTAAATACACAAATACAAATCAACTTCAGTATTGTGTGTGTTAATGGTGTATAATTAGTCCTAAACAAAAACCTGCACTGGGTTGCACCAGCTATGCTTAAACTGAATCATAATCTATAGTTATAACATTATCTCTACTGTAGTTCAGAGTTACATTCTACTACCATTTTTAAGGTTGCACCAGCTGAACTTAATCATACACTGAGCTCTTAGTAGGTGTAAAACCCCTTTAAAATAAGAGATGTCATGGCACATTTTCTTGGAAAGGCGGTATGATTGGATTGGAGGGTGGTGAGGAGCATATTAAAGCAAGGACTGATCATTATTCATCCCATTAATCTGATACATAGATAAATACAATGGAATTACACACTGTAAAAAAAATGTTTGTTGAAATTACAGTAAAACACTGTCAAATTGCATCAGAAAAAGGGCATAGAATAAAAAATTGAATATCACCGTAGGAGATGCTTTTGATTACCGTAAATCAAGGAATAGAACAACATTTCTAAACTGTAGAAAACTTTTTTTTTTCATGTAAAATTAAAGGAAGAATACCATAATGTCACAAGGACACAATTACCATAAAACTCAGTCTAAATTAGAGTTTTGATCATGTCTTTGGATTGTTTCTTGGACATTCAATGTTGACTTTTATTTATTCATATTAATAATAATAATAATAATAATACATAACATTCGTATATATATTTTCCAGATACTCAAAGACACTTACACTTATACTTCACAATTATTTTACTCAACAAATAATTTTACTCAACAAATTCACCACTCAGTGTCACTGTTGTTATTCTGAACTAGCTGTAGATTAAAGTTTTATAGTTATCACCTCATTATAATGCTTTCTCCTAATTTTTTACCTGCTTGTTTGCTACTTTTAGCCATTAGTCTCTTTGCTATTTAGTAGTGCTTTCCACTGACTGACCACGATACGTTTAAAATGTAATTTACATCCTGAGTGGTACAACAGGCTGCTGGACTCTGAGCAGGTATACGAGATCTATGATTAAAATGATATGACTATATTGTATTTCCCATGACCTCTTTGCCACCTGCCCACACTACACATGCAAACATTTTCATTTACTGTGTGTTAACATGACTATTGGCCATATTTGTATATTTAGGATCCACTTCATGCCACCTTTGATGTTTTCTCAGCACATTCTACTTTGAACTGGAGTCATTTGTCTTGTCTAATATGACTAGTAGTAAGTACTTCATAACTTCTTTAACTTCATATACATTGAACATAGTGATGAGCCAGCTTCAAACAGTTAAATAAAGACCAGCATGTGACCGGTGAGTGCTGAAATATTCAAATGTTGGTCAAACTGCTAATGCAAAATTTGTGTTCAGTTGAAATTTAGCATTTCAGACTGTCTCCTAAAGTTTGAACGACTTATCTGAGCTGTCAGGTCTAATTTCTTTTGAGTCTGATGCTCAAATCGACTCATTGAGCTATTCTAATTTCACATGCAGATAGAGAAAAAGCCCAAAGCATGCAAATCTTAAAAATGCAGCAAAGACACCGCAGAATGCCTTGTGTGACTTCAAATGAAGCAATCACTCAAATCGACTGATGTTTTTCTCTCTCTACCTTCTTACCGTGTAGCTGTTAAATCCTGACTAAAGTCCTTGTTTGAAGGGTTTTGAAGGAGTTTACTGAGAACTTCACACTTGAAGTTTACAAACAGCCGTGAAAATACAGAAATATTCACGGCACACTGGCAATATGATTAATTTACCACTCTTTGAGGATTTTACCCAAGTAGTGTATTTCACTTATCTGCTGTATCATATCAAATTGAAATAAAATAAACATGATTTACATAATTTTATGGAAATATACATATTTTGCCAAAGAGGTTGGAAAGACACCCCTCCCCCTGGTATCCTGGTGTTTTATTTATCACGGGCTGGTTCCATGTTGAGCAAATCCATTGCCACGAGGCGAACTCTGCTGGATGAGTCCTGTATAAATCATCAGAAACCATCAACACCCAGGACCATGGGACAATGACATCATCAGGCTATTGATCGGCTCCTCAGAGGCCCTTGTCACAGAATCATTTGATTTAGGGGCCAATGACTTATTTTTAGTGTCACAGCAACTTTCAACATGAACCAATAAAATGGCCCAACCCCAGCAGATGTAACCCCCAGGATGATGGAAGTTACATTAAATGGAAAATGACAGTTTCTCAAGGACGATGATCCTGAGTGAAACTTGTCCGTGTTGCTAGTGGCTGTTGAGTTCCATGGTTATATGTGGGTGTTAAAAATGCAGTTCTGACCAGACTGCTTCATCTGTTGTAAGGATGTTGCCTTCATAGGGGCCGCAGCCAGTGATACAGAGCTATAATGCTACAAACTGTCCACATGTTGGATTAAACAAGGGGGAGTTAATGAAACACTGTGCGAGGGCACAATAAGGATATCAGTCTTATTACAGTGATATGGCTCACTGAGGAAAATGGATTCTGGATATGCTAGGAGGACAATTGAGCTATTCCCATTACATCTTGAAACATACTCTCTCACACACATGCACACTCACAACCAAAACCCTCAAACCCCCCTTTCTACTTTCTCTGAGATAGATTAGAATTGTGTCTACGGTCACTTATTAAAAGGCTTATTAGATAGAGTTTCAATTATAATTTCCAGAGTCTACTATGCATCGATAGGCTGATACTACACAGCTTTTACATTCTCTTCAGGGGTTTGATTAATCATGGTTTGGAGGATGAGAGCTGCATGCATCTCAGAATAGTTAACTTGAGGTCACTCACTCCATTATAGCGCAGAAAACACCAACAGCACAGCTTCAGATAGGATGAATTTATAACTCTCAGCAAGCTCAGACAGTGTATCTTCTGAGTAGCAGGCTAAATCATGCTCCTCACCCCCCCCAATTTGCCCTTCAGGTTTGGTGGCACACCTTCACTCTTAAAGCTACACTAAACAAATGGTAGTTTAAAAAAATAAGCTTGAAGACTGCAACCTAGAAGAGCATCTCAACATCCCAACATGCAACATCTCTGAGAAGCCTGAAGGCTGTACCGAGAAGCAGGTTTGACAGAGCTTGGGGTTCTTTGCGTTAGTTTGCTCGACAAAGCCTGAAGCCCAATCGGAGTTAAGGGGACCATGAAAGTGGTAACTGTCTCTGTTAACCCAGGCTTTCTTCCTCAGGCTCTCAGAGCGTTCCTGTAATCGGGGACGTTTGGAGCATCATTTGACTCTACTGGCAGACAAACTGATTGCATTCTGCCTGCTTCTAGGTAGGTGTGTCCCAAATTTCTTTCAGTGCTGACAGCTATCGCATCGTTAGACTATCAACAATGGATTCGTGAATTACAACAGATTATTGGTTTTATGCCCTAATCCAGTGGTAGGCTACCTGCGGCTCCCGAGCCAGATGTGGCTCTTCAGGGCCATCTGCAGTGGCTCCCTGTGGCTGTGACAAAAAATATATATATGCAGAATTAAACAAATTAATGAAATGAAGGAATCCTTTAAATTTTAGATGTCATTCAATTGGTGTAGGGTCAAAGCAATTTGTATTCTACAATTGTAAAAATGTGTGGCTAATATATGGCATTAAAAAACTACAGCCCAGCACCTTAACCTCTAAATTTTGCCAACTTCATATCTAGTTTTAAGTTTCAATTCTTAATCTCTAGAGTTATTTCTTTGGTGACCAGCCACTCCTGCAGGGTCCTTGCTGCATTCTGATAAAATCATATAAATAAATGCTCGTTATGACCTATTAGTAATGTTAATAGGCTGTTTTATCTTCATAGTAAGTAGTGTTGGGACAACGAAGCCTCATGAAGCATTTGCTTTATTTTTTGACTCCACTAGATGGTGCTCTTGGCTTTTAAAAAAATAGGCTTCAGCAATGGAAATTGAGTGTGTTTTTAGCCCAAAGAGCGCCATCTCTTGGGCAAATGCTTCATGAAGCTTTGTTGTCCCAACACTAATAGTAAGGCTCAAAATAAGGTTTGTGGCTCCATTCCAACAATGGCCCTTTTCTGCCCTAACCACTTTCATTTACATTTTCCAATTCAAATTCTTCTTCAAAAAAGCTACATGGTATCAAATGTGACATATTATTTTTGGAATGTACCACACTAAGGCCTAAACAATGTATCTATATTGTAATAACAATAAATTACTTCACCACACAAATTGTTATTAAACAACAACAAGAAGCCACTTAAATGGCAGAAGAGTACTTTACATAACATCTTGAGTTCCTCTGAGTTTATGAGGTGCACCTGAATGCACCATGAAGTCCTTTGGGATAGCAAAAGTTCCACTTCAGTGAAGCATTAAGACTATTGTTTTGTTGTTGTTTCCTGACATCTCTGACTTCAGCAGTGACCATGATGGTGTCTGTAAAAGGGCAGCTGCAGAATACCTGCTAGCTATGTTGTGTCCTCTTTGAAGGAAAAGAAGAAGAAGAAGAAAACACTTCAGACACCTGCCTGTCGGCGAAGGTAGCAGGTCTGGTTATTTACAAAAGTGTTCCATTAGCCTAGCAAGCTAATTGTTAATAATGGATGAAATAAAGCAAAAGAATAGCCTCTGTTATTCAGTCAGATATGGGTCTCAGAAAAAAAGTGAATACAAACTAAATAAAAAGAAAACTGAAAAAGAGAAAAAAAAAAACATTCACCAAAGCTTATCAATGTGAGATGTTTTGCTTCATATGGCTTTCGGCATAAAGCAGTGACAGACAGGTTGACAGACTGTGCATGCTCACATCTTGCCACGTTATTTCTAGGTATAAAAGTTTCAAGCTGTTACCTCATGCTGCTGGGGACAAGCACAGTGTCTAGTTTAGCTTCAAACTCCCCCTGAGGAGTTCTGGATTTCTGGCAGACCAATTGGACATCTTAAATGCAGTTATCAGTTGCTTTGCTGCTCTGTCTATCTTACTGGCTATAAATTGACCACTAATGTTCTGTCATTATCCTCTTCACTCTCTCAAAATGTATATCATCTGTTCACTCATCTGTCTATCTGTCTGCTAGTCCCCATGCACCTTTAATCACCCATCCATCACTAGATGCTCTGATTTTTCAAAGTATCAGATGTAATTACAAGAATGAAACATCAGTTCCTTAATTATCATAAGAGCATAAGAACAACAGCTTTATTTGGGCCTCTATGTGGTAAGTGCAATCATGTAATGTGACATTTGCAATGGCATTCAGGTGGAAAAAAATGGTGAGATGAAACAAGAAATGACAACTTTATAATTTCACATAATACGCTATTTCACACTTTATACACAATTTAACACAGGTGATAATCCAACTGGGCACATACCTCCTCAACCCACTGTTTTACTGCTAATTTCTCTGTCATTTGGTTAGCTTGTTCTGCCGAGCAAGCCCAGTTTATTGCATGTCTTGCTGCTTTCATGATTGGTAGTGATGGCCAAATGAAGACTCATGAAGCCCCATGTACCATATTATGTAGTGAAGGGACAGCAAAGCTTTGTGAACCATTTCCTTTATTTATGGAGCCCACTAGATGGTGCTCTTTTTTCAACAAAGGGCTGAAAACACACTCAATTACTATTGCCAAAGCCTTGGTAATTGGGTCAAAAAATAAAGCAAATGCTTCACGAAGCTTCATTGTCCCTTCACTAAGATGTATTACCTGAGCCCACTAGGTGGCATCCTCTGTTCAACAAATGCTTAAAAGCACAATGAATTGCCATTCCTTGAGCTATTTTCTTTCTTCAAACCAAGAGCTCCATCTAGTGGGGTCAACAAATATAACTAATGGTTTATTAAGCTTAATCACTTATTTTTGGTAGAACTAGAAAGTTGCTTGAGATCCTGAAAACCTGTTCATAACCTAGTAGCATCTCCTCAGAATAACATACACAGGAAGCAAAAAAACATCAGAAATACAGTAGTGTTTAAAATAATAGCAGTCCAATGTGAATAACCAGATTAATCCAGGTTTTTATTATATTTTTTATTGCTACATGGCAAACAAGGTACCAGTAGGTGCAGTAGATTCTCAGAAAACCAACAAGACCCAGCATTTTTGATATGCACGCTAATTGCCCAATTGCAGAGCCTTAAGAGCGTGCATATCACGAATGCTGGGCCTTGTTGGTTTTCTGAGAATCTACTGTTGTTTGCCATGTAACAATATAATATATAATAAAAACCTGGATTCATCTGGTTAGTTACATTGGACTGCTATTATTCTGAACACTACTGTACTTTTACAGGTCCACAAATCCCCTGGTAAGTATGTAATACTTTTTAAGCAACATATTAAAAATGTCTTTACATTTACTTCCAAATTACCCCCAAATTTACCATAGAAGTTTCTCAAAAATCACCCCAACATTATTTCATATATTTTACATTTGAATATTTCCCAATAAGTATGGAAGAAGAAGCTGGTAATATATTTCATACTTTTCCAGGAAACTAATATGAAGTTAAATGACAGACATGATTACAAGTCTTTTGTTCATCGTTGAACAGTTTCCTTGATGATGATTAGCAAGCAACTTTTTCTTCTAAGAAATTACAACCACATAGTTCAATAATAGTAGTCTATTTCCCAATAAGAACTTGCAGTTGGTGGCCAATGTTTTAATATAGTTCTACCAAATGACCTGAATGACAAAATAAGGCTCAAATTGAGTGGATATTGAGTATTCTAGTTATACATACCATGGCATAAAGAGTTTTAGCCAGGTATCGTGTCATTATTTTTTTCTCACTTGTGTTAATTCTTTTGGAAAAGTGATCAATCAAACGGTGGAGCTGTGTCATCTCCATTTTGCTAACCCTCTTTTTACCTTAAGCATTAGGTACAAAATGTATAAATCTGTCAAAATTGTATTGCCTTACAGCTTAAATATTAAACTTGGAAGCAGGAATTAACTGTTCAGACTTGCAAAGGAGTCTAAAGACTCAACGTTTAATGTAAATAATTAAGCTGACAAGCAAAAACCTCAGTATTAAGCTCTCATACATATTTTACCTTCCATATGCCTACAACTGTGTTACCCCTTTACACTGCAAAAAAGCCAACTTGTATTTTTTGCCTAAAACAGTGATTTAAGTTGGTAAAACTTGGAAATATAAATTATTGACATTTAGGGCAATAATGTAAGTTAGCACAACAAAAGAAGCCAGTTGTCTGCTCAAAAACAAGTTTGTGAGTTGTTGTTATATCTTTAAGTTGGGGTACACAACATGGGACAATAGTTCTGCTAACTCTTATTTCTTTGTTGTGAAATGCGGGAAAGGGGTGAAATTCGGTCATTAGCGAAAGCTAGCGGCTAACTGATGCTAGCGGCTAACTGATGCTAGCGGCGCTGCTTGTTACAGTTACAAGAATAGCCATTAGCATCTCAAAGCTAACTCAAAATTGTGGCCGCAACATTAGCTGACATTTCATAGCAGCGTTACAATCGTGCCAATTCAGCACATTGCAGAAGTTAGCAGAAGTAAGGATTAAAAGTTATTACAATGTAAAATTATAATACAACTTACAGTTAAGTTGACAAAAATCAGAATTCAGAGTTGAGCAAACTCAAAAACAAAACTTAAAATATTTAGTTTAATTGTCCAACTTAAAATTTTATCGAAGTTTGTTGCCTTGAAACTTTTCTGATTCTGCAGTGTAGACAACAGTTGCAATTTAAAAAAAAGTTGGTGGAACTAAGATTCTACACAGTAATGAGAGAACGCAACCTGAATGCCACATGTTGCCTTGGCCTTATTGTGAATTACCCATGCACTAATTTGGGTATTCATACTGTATGTTGTCACACTTTGACAACATGTAAATAGCCAGTATAGACTGATATTAACTTCTGGAAATCTTGACTTTACCTTTATATTACCCCTCACCCTTGTTTAACTTTCTACACAGAAAAAAAAGACACATTTCTGCACTGACACCCACTATCACATATACAGCATTGGTATCAGCTTGTTTCACCACTTCATTGAAGCTCAATGATGCTTATAGCAAGTGAAATATTCAAACCCAAGACGCCATGTTTTTAGGACTGCACCATTACATCAAATGGAAATCATCTAGATGTCTAGTGCATTTTTATATATATGTTTCCCTCATAATTTTGTCTGACATATATGGTATCCTTTCAAAGTTTGAGGTCTCCTCTAGAATTTAAAACCAAATGTGCAAGTTTGAATAAAACTTGCAAAACAGAACAGCCTTGGGTACAGCACAATAAACACTGAGCCAGTGGTGGGGATTGAAAAGTTTAAAAGATTAAAGGATAAAAATGAAAACAGAACTGTATTTGATTTTGATTTAGTTTTGTAGGTCACATTGTTGCTTTTCAAAACCTTTCAGTTTCAATGTTTACATGCTCTTTTTTGTATATCTCTTGGTTTTAATGTTGTATGTCTCTTTCCATCTGACCCATGGCACTTACTTATGTGTTGTCTTTTGACTTGCTCTTTGCTTGTGTTGTATAAACTCTCAAATGTGTGTCACTTTGGTTAGAAGCGTCTGTTAAATGACACTTTAGAATTGACCTTTTCCTGCTTTCAGACATGTTTCCACTTATGGCTCCTTCCATCTTCAAAATTCAGTTGAACAAAGCTGCAAATCTCAAGTGTTCAAACAAGTTAGATTGGAAATCACATAATTCCCTAGAAAATTGAAAGTGCCAACTGCTATGACAATTAAATCAGCTTTTGGAAAAAAATCTTTCATAAAGAAGTGATTTCTCTCATTTGGACAACAAACAGTTATTGCAAGCAATTTGCAGAGATGGCTGTCATAAAACTTCTAATGTCTTTCAGCAATATTTAATTGTTTTATTTTAAAACGGGGAGATTCAACACCATGAGGCTGATCAGTCCTTTTCCTTTTCAAAGTAATTTCCATGTAGTTCATCTTTATTCATCCTTGTTCCTGCTTCTGATTTTCTGAGAGAGCTGCTGATGTCTGTGGTATTACAGTTCATAGGAAACAATCATATAGCAAAATACATTTCATAATGATAATTAGTTGTGCGGATTATCTTGTTTATGACTTTCTTTTTTTAAGATGTTAATGCGGTCACATTCCTCCCTAACAGGCATCTAAAAAAGTTACATCAGGATCAAGTCAGAATTGAGCCTAGCGCTGCAAGCGAATTACGCTGAGTTCAAGGCTGGTCAAGGTAATTTACTGGATAACTTTGCAAGCTCCAGTCCAGTTGATTAGTGGCTTTCATGTGAGGGATTTCTAGTGCCCACAGACATTAAAACCGATTGAAGACAGTCGGCTACTCCGGCTTGCCATTTGAGAGATCTTTTTTGCCTGTTGCCTCTTTTTCAAGCTCTGAATGTTTCATTAATTCACATTATGAGATCCTTGTGAGTATTGGTATTCTTTATTCCTGAGAGCAGCGCTGGAAGCAGTTCATAGCACAGGAATAAAAACATCAGAAATATATAAAACCAAGTCCAGCAGTCCCCTCTGAAACATTTACTGTGTCAAACTCATAACTGCTTCAGGCTTTTCTAGAAATGTCAGGAGCTCATGTAGTGTTAGACGCTTACCTCCATAATGAACTCTCAGTCACACTGTTGAGGTTGAAGTCAAATAGTTTGGTCAGCATCAAAATCACCTGTAGAACAAGACAAGTACTGTAATCAATGCACAGGCCTATTGAGTAAATGTCTGGTTAAACAGTATCAAGGCATAACTGACAGGAACAACAGTCAAACAGCAAAAGACTCTTGTATTTATCATGGTAGAAGCACAGTTCACTCGCATATTAAGTGTCAAACAAAACCATGGATTCATTTTTTTCGTCTGCATGAATTTTGAAGTAGAGGTCTTCATGGTCTGCATGTTGCTTGTAACTGGGACCCGATCCAGGTCCTGAGTCAGCCTCAGCCAAAATTAAATTTATTTAAATTGGATGGATGGGTTTAGTTAGGGTCTTATTCTAAGGGTCGTAGTAGTAATAAGTAGTTAAGTTTTTTCTAAGTAGTTAAGTTTTCATCCAAATTTAGTGCAAATGTTACCTGGATTTTTTAAGGGAATCTGCCAAATCCCAAATCTAAATGTGCATTTCCATCCACAAATGTGTGAATAATAGGAGTTAGACAAATCAACATGAACTGTTGGTGATGTTCCCACAACAGAATAAGGAGGCACAACAAGATGAAAGAATTTAAAGAGTGGAAAAGAAAATAGAAATCATGATAAATTATGACATTATGTGTGTTTTTATGAAGTCATTTGAGTAAGTCTTCTCAGCGATCGACACAGATCTGGCTCAGGAGCAGAGTGACGATAAGTAAAAAGTGTATTACATTATTGGGAAATGCACTTTATTACATTATTGGGAAGTTATTACATCATCAGGTTCTACATGCCATGTTGACATTTCTGTTATTTACACTCTGAAAATCCAGTAGTTCTATACGGTCTGAATTCTCTGGTGAAAATCTCCAGTAACACGCGTTGTACAAAAGCAAGTATGTGAACATTCCTTCCTTAATAATGCAGCCAGTTGTGTCCACGTACGCACGGTTAAACAGGGAATATATCTCCATGTTTAGGCTTCCTGGCCACCGGATGTTGGACCTACTTGGCTTTTAATATCATATTGCATCCTCAGCATACAAAACAAAACAGAAACACATTGCAGATGAATGTATCTGTGGCTTACAGAAACGTACAATGTCAAACTTTTTTTTGCCTCGACTGGGTTCTTCCACTATACTCTATTATAAAAACTTCTTTACTTTTAATTTTACTTACAGTATTTCAAGTCTATTTATCTAAATTGAGAACACATACTGAACTAACTGTAATTATTTTATTAATTAATAAATAATATCCCAATTACCCACAAATGTCATGCTGATGGGATCAAAGACAATGCTGAGGGTGGATGATCAGCCTAGCATCATCACTATGTCTTAAGATGGGATGTTTTTTGTAATCATTGGAACTATTCTATTTTATTCCAACATTCACTTTTGTATTATGTTGTTAGTTGTTGTTGTTGTTAATAACTTACATAAATATGATCGACAATTAAATAAATGTTCAAATTTATTGTAAAGTAGCTGAGCAGAAAGTCCCTAAATAAATATCAATATGCATACTCTTATCTTTGGTGTCTGTGTGTTAATGTTCCTGTAAAACATTAAAATGCATGCAGCGTTTTCCAATCTAATGAGATTTGGAATGGCCAGCTTACCCCTGACCTCCACCACCATTCCACTGGGCTATAAAATCCTGAACATGTGTCTTTTGTTCAATGCCTTGATTAGTTTTAATTTTATGACACCAATCACTGTGTAAGACGAGGTGTCTTAAAATGTGTGTGTAAAATGTCTTTGCCAGAACGAAACTCAATTCAGCTGAAAACCAGCGATCTACGCCCATGTCACCCTGTGACTGTCTTAAGCCTCCAACAACATGCGTGCATA
This sequence comes from Centropristis striata, assembly GCF_030273125.1. Classification (NCBI taxonomy): domain Eukaryota; kingdom Metazoa; phylum Chordata; class Actinopteri; order Perciformes; family Serranidae; genus Centropristis; species Centropristis striata. The sequence continues at coordinate 10,253,108 of NC_081517.1, forward strand.
GCTTAATGTGATCCTCCTCTAATTGTTTCAAACTCATTACTTAATCATATGAGATTTAATCTAAACACTCCACTGTAAATTTCCTTATACCGTTAACACCCTCAAGGTGCACGGGATGGGGGAAAGTGGGTCAGCCAAAATCTTCAGGGAAAAACAGAGGCAGAAACATCACATTTCGCTCCGAGCATAAAAGAAGTAAAGCAGCACGGAAACTCACAATCTATTTACTTTGTGACTGGAGGTGTATTTGAAATGAATAAAACTCAGAAGAAGCAGAAGAGGCAAGAAAATCTTCACAGGGAATGCTGTAGTTTCAATTCAATATAGTCTTTTTTAACAGTTGTGTGGTGTTCTTACTCATCTTGCTCATGAGTTATGTTTCATTTTGATAACACTGTGTGAAAATCCCCAGGGATATTTTGTGGTGACTTTGACAGTTATCGGATGACCCCTTTGCATTGTGGATAACCTGCAGCACAATGGTCAGGTGATACGGCGTGGGCGAAGAGGAGACACTGCCAATGCAGAAACATCTATTCACATAAGGTATTGCTTGTGATTCGCTGGTACATCCTTATCTCTAGCTTTGCTATCAGGAAAAATGGCTGTATGTACAAGGCAGGCGATGCACTCAGATATTTCCCAGTGCATTGAAGAAAATAAACAACCGGAGTCTATACACTTTATATTTGTTGCCTTTAAGTTGTCTGCCATGCTGTGCACGGCCAACATCCAACTGTTTCCCCTTGGCCTGGCTGCCTTTTGATACCCCGGCTGCCTGTTATTGAGGCAGCAGTCGAGCCACTGTATGACTTGTGTGACTTTGTGAAACAGTTCCGCCACCATGGGGTTCCTGTGAGTACAAGCAGAACAGATGCACCTTGGGTAGCAGAATTACATTGCGAGGTTGGGGCTCCTGTGATCAAGCTTATTAAGTATGCGGCAACATCTGCAGCCTCCGAAACGCTCGAAACGTGCGGTGCACCGGGCCGACCCGTGGCTGGCAGGGTTTTTGAGTGGTGTGGAGGGTTTGTTGTGGAAAAAGACCACCAGGACAACAACCAGTAGTAAAAAGGCATTGAATAAAAGCAATACAGGAAGTAGCTGGACGTTTTCAGAGTTGGGAGGATTAGCCTGGGGGATGAATAACCTTAAATGTCCGGACGAGACCTTTGCATGCTAATGACTGACCAAGTCCATTTAGCTGCCCAGCTGGAGGCTGAATTCACACTCGCACCACGCAGCTTCTCTCTTTCTCTGTATTCCCTGACTTTCTTTTTTACCCGGCCACCCTCTTTATTTCTTTCTCCGTCACATCCCAACACCATTTTCTCCTCTGAGTCTAAATGTGTGTGTTTCTGTGTGTGTGTTTGAGAGGATGGGGAGGGTTGAGGGTAATGGTGCAATTATGTTTTTAGCATCACTGAGTCACTCTGCTGTGTGTGTGTGTGTGTGTGTGTGTGTGTATGTGTGGGGGTCAGTGTATCCGTCTGGATCTAGGTGAAGGTGAGGTAGCAGTTATGCTTTTACAAGTCTGTGTTTTCCCTCACGGCTTGTGTGTATGTATTTGTGTGTTTGTGTTTGTCTGTGTGCCCACTGTGAGAGGAAGTGCTCTGGCTCCGGATTCTGGATAAAGTCCTCTAAAAGGCTGAGGTATAAGCCGGGTGACTTGGCTTCATTAGTTGAAGGGCAGTGTGCGTACGGGCCCTTCTGTCTGCCACATATGGAGACTATGTAGGCAGTCATCAGCGAGTGGCCCTGTCAGATGGGCTCCCACTGGAAAGTGCATATGCTCCATCACTGACCATGCCAATTAGGCCTGTGGGCTTCTCCTACTGTAAATACAACGATGAGGCAGCAGAGATGGGCCGATGGACAGACACACACCCGTTTCCGACAGTTTAGAGATGTGCAGAGGGGCATGAAGGCATCAAAATGAGATGGTGGCTGGTGGCCTGAATGGTGTTACTGTGAGATGAAATTATTACCACATGCTTTCAAATACTACAGTTACATGTAGTTAAAATGCAGTCTTGCCATTACAAAACACTGTCCTTACTGTTTATATATTTCATAGTGAGTTGCCATGTCTGTGTGTTTGCATGGAGGCTGGATTGACCAAAAGAGGGAAGATTGCATTGCAGATGTATTTGCCCCAAACAACAACCAGAATGATATCCACTGATGAAGCAGTGGGTGCCATAGTGTCAAAGACATCGAACTATGAAACTGCAGCTTCGGGTTCACCAGTCATCCCTGCCTGCTACAGTCAAGGTAACAAGAGAAACAAACAGCGAAGAACATTGTTATCTTTGTGGCAAGTTGCCTTATAAAAGTTAACACTGCAATCTGGAACTTTCTCCACATTCGAACTACAGTGAAGATGTCAGAGCAGCTGCTGTTGCATGTGTGTGCTTGTTTTCTGAACATGGTAGTATTGTCCCTATTATGTTTAGGTTTCTTTCTTTTTCCGACTATCATCATTCCATCAACACCTAAGTTATCCTGGCACGTGCACATATAGACCTCAAAGGGGGGCTGAGCAACTGCAGTTTGGTTTCCTAGAAAGACAATGCCCATTTAATGGGGTGTTTTGCTTTTGTTTTGTTTTGTGTTGTTTTTTATAATGATGCCCTCTATTGCCCCTCCCTACTGCTTTTCTGTTGCAGCAGCAACATTCTTTGGGTACCAAGTGGTGAGTAACGCACCTTTGCACTTGACACTTAGCATTTGTGTTGACAATAAGCCATAAACCTTTGAGATTTATACCTGATCAGAAATTTTTAAAATCATTAATTTCTACCTCTGATAAGGAGCACACAGACACTTAGCTAAAGTTTGTCTGCAGAGTCTCAAACAGGATTATGTGTCTGTCAGACGGTCTGAAGGAAATACAATATGTATATATGTGAATATGTGCCACATGCACATTAAAATATGTTATTTCTCCTCTTGTCATGCCTACATGTGTGCTGACTAGGTAGTGTTGATATTAAATGAGAAAAGTTGATAAGCAGGAGAATAAATATTAAATATAAATATATAAATAAGTATTACAAAACTCACTGCACTATATTCTATAACAGGGGTCCCCAAACTTTTTTCGGTGGGGGCCACATCAACTTTTCTTTCTGTGATGGGGGGCCAGGGTCAGTCTATAACAGGAAATGATATGGGCCAAGTGACCACCAGTGTTATTGTGTAAATATAACGATCATTTGTTGGCCTTGGCACCACCTGTTGGTTTGCAAAAAAGTAAGAAAAAGTCTTCACGTTTATTTGAAGTACCACCGATATTCCTTTTATTTTATAGAAAATAAAAACACAAGCTGATGCCAGTTAACAATGAGGTGATGTGATTTTGTAACAGGTACAGGTGAAAATAGATTCTGCATTCAGAATCTATTTTCCGTTTCCACATTTTGTTGACCGACTCTCTTCTGTTAGCTTGCGTTGTCCGCGAAAACTTGACACTTACGGCTTGGCATCACGTAGATCGGAATATACCATTGTGTGAGGGGGTGATAATGAGCTACTACTGTAAATAATTCACAACTAAGGTCAATTTTAATTAGAACGCCTACCTTGATCATTACATGTGGATATTTTATAAATAAATATATGATAAATGCAATTTAAAAAAAACCAGGGCATGTTTAGAGGGATTGTTTGGGATAGTTAAGTGGGCCACTCCAATTGCTTTGGCGGGCTGGAAGTGACCCACGGGTCGTAGTTTGGGGACCCCTGTTCTATAATGTATGCCCTCATATTAGCCTTTATCACCTCTTGCCTGGACTATTGTCTTGGATTCCTGTCAGGGGTTCCTAGCAAATCCCTGAGCAGACTCCAGTACATCCAGAACTCTGCCACCACAGTTCCCACCAGGTCTAGACCCTGGCAGCACCTCACTCCCACCCCTATCCACCTTTATTGGCTCCCAATCAAATCATGTGTTGACTACAAACTCCTCCTCCTGACCTACAACTCCCTTCCTGTTTTAGCCCCACCACACCTCACTGGTCTCCTCCATCCCATTCCTGCAAATTAACCTTAAAATGCCTGAAAAACATATCAAAGACATCACCAAAGTATATGGAAATGGAAAGCTCTTCTTGAATAGTTTGGAGTAAATCTGTGGCTTTGGTCACATTTGAAAGGTAACAAGCTGCACTGTGTTAAATTATTCTGTAGTCATTTCATTTTACTTAATATATTTGTTAAGACATATTAAATATAAATGCGTCCTTGATTTTGAGGAAGTTGTTTAAGTAACTTTAATATAAAAATGTTTGAGATAGAATCTACTTATTTTGATCACATTAAATATAATCTTTATGTGTTTGTAATTCTAAATCTAGAGAATTTTGAATGAATCCAACACAATAGAATCAGTCCGGTTTTAATTGATAGGCACTTCCTGTTAAGTTGTTATTAACGCAACTTGTAACATAGTTAGATTTAATTAATAATATTGCGTGCAATCTGTTGCCTCAATTTTATTGAGTAGCTATTATTTATCTTTTTTTACAATGTGGAGTTTATTTCCAAAGAGTCCGAATAACTGTAAATGCTACTGTTAGTGAGTGATGGAATTTGAAACACACTAAAAATATGTTTTTTATTGTTCGCCTTAATATTTTTGGTAAATTCAGGCATGCCGATCATTAAAGCTGGGACTTGTGGGCTTGAAAACACAACACAATTACCTACACCCAGCTCAAATTTGATGAAGATATCTCCCCAAAAAATTACACAGGTTTTTATAATTATCATGATAATAATTATGATTATGTATTTATGGAGGCTCCAATAGCATCCTTGGTAACCATGATGACATACCAAATATCAATACATTTTGAACCCTGCAACCTACAGTCTTCATTCTGAGCTCTAATGAAAGGTGAACATTTGAGAAATCATATCCCATATTTAAATTTACAGTCAGCATAACTGACACAGAGTTACTGTTGAAAGAAAACACATTTTTGTGCATGTTTTCCACTTTGAAACTAAAAATGCTCGAAAAAGTTCGACTTCCTTGTTGGTGATTTAAATCCCACCCCTTAAAGCCGTATATCATTGTGTTCGGAATTGTATTGGCTATATGAAACACCATTCATCACTTCACTGCACTAAGAGTGGTTCATCCTACAGCGGACCAAAGGTGGACAGGTACTTCACTCAACACGGACCCTCGTTTGCTATCGTAGATTGTTGGTTGGACATAGAAGTTCCTAATAGGTTATATGAGGTGTCAATCGAAAGGTCAGAGTTCAGCAGCCATTTTGATTTAATATGCCGGCATTATTTACAAGCGATTTTTGAGTTATGACAGAGAATGAGCTGCAAATTAGACATATCTACGAAATTTTTGAAAAGACGAAACAACAGTCCGTGGGAAGTTATGAAAATATTAATGTTACGACTAGATTGGATAAACTGGACCTCTGCCAATGCAAAGTGACAGAATTTTTGACAGAATATTATTGATTACTGGATTACTATAAGGCTTCAAAGGTAAGTTTGCCCTATAATTTGTTTGCCTGCCAGAGGTGTCAATACATTTGGCTGTTGTGTATCTTAAAAAGTTCAAATGTGGTTTTTAATCAATAGAATCACAAGAATCGTAGCTTTTCAATGATATGCAGCTTGAATATCAACTCAACAACTGTACATAACGTACCTAGCGTAACTGTGTAATAAAACACCCATTAGCGTTCCTATGTCCTGTGTCATAGGGACACTAACAGGTGCCCTGTGCCCCCGAAGCTGCGTTCCTCTGATGCAGATCTGCTCTCCACCTCCATACCAAACTGCAAACTTTTGGAGCCTGTGCCTTCACCACGCAGCCAACTACCCTTTGGAACGTTCTTCAAATCCATAATGCTGCATCTTTGGACATTTCAAAAACCTCCTCAAGCACCATCTGTTCTCCAAGGCCTTTGGTCTCAGTTAACCTTCTCAACCCTTTCATCAGCCCTCACTGTGTCTTTCATTTTTCAGTCCGTGCTTGTTATTTCTTCTGTCCCTTGGGTCCTAATAATAAAAAATTATTTTCATTTTTCTTTGTTACAAAACAACCACATTTTGATCTGTTTTTAAGCTTCTACAGTGGACGTTATTTTGAAGGATAAAGAGAACAGTTCAAAGGGAAAAAACTTGGATGCATCTCTGGAGGTTGTTTTAGAAGGTTTCCAAATGTAGAAAGAAAAAGTGCAGTGATATTAGTCATGCAAAGGGAAGCATCAGCTGCGGGTGGGGATCAGTAACAACTGTGTCTGTGCAATGCTTTAGGTGTTTAAAATATCTCCCCATTATTTCTTTTTAATCAAAAGTATGCCTTTGCTGCTAGCAAACACTGTTATCTCCTATACTGTTTGGTAATTGTCCTTGGATGGAGGAGAGAAAATATCATCATGAATCAAAATACCCAAACATGCATATACAAACAACAATTACCATTTCCTGGGGCGCAAGAAGGCGGAATAAACAAATATGAAATGGAGAGTATTAGCACACATTCTGAAGCTCCCAAAACAGGCAAATGTGCTGGGTTCATGTTCTGCAAGGCATTATGAAGTATTTGTTTTTCTCACATCTCATTTTTGTAATCACGTGAGACCAGATTTCTCCAGGGGACACGTCTTTTTGCACCATTTCATTACAGGAAAAAAAAATTGAGAGGGAATAATCGGAGCACAGAACGTAATGCTTCAGAGGAACAAAAATAAGAGTTCCTTGCCGCATATAGATGTATTTAACGAAACTGATTCTTTTTAATCAATAGAGTCATACTGCAATGAGGAAGGGGAAAACACTGCAATACACACATATAATGATGTAAACAAGTTTTACTTGCCGACATTTCTGAATAACTCAAACTGTCAGGCTCATGGGGGATCATTGAGCCAGGAACGCTCCTCTCTGTGGATTAGCCTGTCACATCTTCCTTTGGAACATTCAACACTTGTGCCTATCGCTAATATAAAAGTGAAACATACCTGGGAAATAGGGTTTTCAGGTGCCTGTCGCATATCTAAAAATAATATGTCTTCATCTGGATCAAAATTGATCAAGACCTGTCAGAGGTGCGTTTCCCAGGGAAGTTATATATGCCATTGCATACTAATATTCAACAGTCGGAGCTGCTTATTAGCCAGCAAACGATCAGTCATCTGTGTCTTCATTTAGCCTGATTTCTATGAGTGTTCATTAAAATGACAGAAGCTGCAGAAAAGTATAATTTAATCATGTACCCTTGAATGTGTAGAGTTATGTCATCAAGTGATTAAAATCTAATTTCTCAGATTTCTTTTTTTTCTTGAGATAACATACACATTTTCTATTTCTGATTCCAATGGAGCAGATTATATTTGGAACTGTGAAGTTTGCAGAGATGCTCATAGAATACTGAAAGGCTTGAGCTGTTGTGACTACCTGCAGTTTTCATGTGAAGCCTGTTTGATCCATGCAGACCTGTCACCTTTGTTTTGTTTGTTGTTGTTTCTTGACGATGATGTGATCTTAGGGTTCCCGGAAACTATTTTCCTTGATCTTTAGCTATTTGCTGCTCCTAATTGGTTGTTAACCCACTTTGGATCGAGCGCATGAAAATGATTGCAGTTAAAGAGCCGATCTCTCAAGTGTGGAGCTGCTAATGCTTTTTAAGACATGAAAGGCTTAAGGAAGACATTAACGGGATCCTTACTGCTAATAAGCATTAAAAGTATGCGGAAAGGAAGAAATGTACATACTGATTACATGTCATAGAGATTATTTTTTGTGATGTGACACGGTATGAGCTACAAAACTTCCTCTTCATTCAAGTTCAAGAGTTTAGCATTGCATTAATATTTATGTGAGAAAAACTGTGTACGTCCATGTACTGTATATAGGGTGCTGTGCAAGCTATACATTCATTCCCCTCACATATTTATGTTCTCACATTTTCCTCACATGTACAAACAGTACATGCTGCTTTTAAAAAACAAACACATTTTCCACACTGACTGTACACATGCACATTTTCTCTTCCTTGCATTGATGTATATTTTCCTTTCACACTTCGACAATATGTTCATATCTTTACATCACTTTTTCTCTTATACAGTCTACAACTCTGCAAGTTGGGTCACTGTTTAAAACGTAGATAAAATGATCTACAATCTATCACATTAGGAAATCAGGATGTTTAATCACAAATAGTAAAAGTTTATCAGTTTAAATATTAAAACCCACCTGCCCAGGTAGGGGAGGGGTAAATGTTAGACTAAAGAAAATACCATGCCAAGACTTTCCAAAAAATAGTGCCTCTACTGGTTATAGGAGATCAAAACATCCTCATACATAAATGGAATGATCACCATTGTAAGAAGGCTGCAGTTTCATGACGTCAAAAAACATTTCTTGGGCAAAAGCCGTGTTTCCTTTAGGGGGAAGAGTCTCAGGCCACGCCCTCTCAAATGTCCGCTCACTCTGCATGTCTCCATTAGAAAAAGGCCCCCAGAGGGATTTACAAGACACCGGAGGTGACGTATGGTTTTCGATCGTCGCGTAATCACTTAGCGGCAGTTTTGACCGTGATCCATGATCACGTACAAGACGGATTAAACACGGGAGACTCAACTGTGGCCGCCGTCGCTAACTGTGCACAACGTCAGCAGCTGATCATAAACAAAGCAGCATGGCTAATTATGCACAGCATCTCCGCTGATCATAAACATCGTGATCGGGAATTAACCGGCATCGCTAACTGTGCACTACTGAGTGTCTGGTGCTTGTTGCTTGTTGTAGACAAACAGAGATCGCAATTAGCAATTTGCAGACTGGACGCTAAGGGGTTAACATCCCCTGTCGGCTCTGTGACTGCAGCTGGGAGAGACTGCTGTAGGAGGACTGTGTTGTTTCGACTCGTTAAGAAGAGACGCCGACCTGCGGCTAAATTGGCAACTCTGCTTCGCCGGCTTTTACAAATGGGTACTACGTCACGTCCTGCTTAGCGTTCTATCCAATCAAAAAGCAGGGTTTTTACAGGGGAGAAAAATGGCCCTCCTCTTCAACAGGGCCAAAAAAAATCCTGTGAAAAGACCGCTCCGGACGGCTCATATTCAAATTAGGGGCGTTTCGGCGAGTGAGACCCGCCTCATTCCGGCTATTGGGCTGTTGTGGAAACACCCTTAAAGTGACGTTGTTATGAGGATGGTGTGAGTATCACAAGTGACATAGTAAATAGTGATTATGTAAAAACATGACCCATGGAAGTTAAGTTTCGTACTTAAAATAAAATTGTCAATGTTTATTTCCACATGGGATACACGAAAACAAAAGTCCTGTTTTTATGGGCAACTTTTCGTGCGTTATGCTCCGTGTCCTTGCTTCCTGTCTTCGCCTTTAAACTTCTTAACATCACTTCCGCCTTCACATGTTTATAATTACTTACATAGTGTTATGTGTTCTTCCCGAACAATTCAACCTTAGTGTTAGTCCACAAAACCTTTTCCCAGGAGCTTTGTGAAGTGTCAGGGTGCTCTTTGGCAAACATCAAGCATGCGGTGATGTTCTTTTGGAAAGCAGCGGCTTCCTCCGTGGTGTCCTGCCATGGACGCCATGCCTGTTCAATCATCTGCGTATGGTAGACTCATGAACGGAGATGAAAACCAGTTCCAATGATTCCTTCAAGTCTTTACTTGTTACTCTGGAGTTCTTTTTTACCTCACTGAGCTTTCTGCGTTGGGCCTTTGGTTTCAACTTGGCTGGGCGCCCACTTCTGGGGAGAGTAGCCACAGCACTAAATCATCTTTATTTGTGGCCCATTTGTCTAACTGTGGACTGGTGAATACCTAAATTATTTGAGATGACTTCATAACCCCTTCCAGTCTGATGCAAATCAATAATTACAAAATATGAGTGATAATAAAAAGATTTTAAAAAATGATTGCACTATCTGCACTCACTACTGAAAAGCAATTCAGAATTCAGTCCATGCCACTTGTTCGTGTGTTGTTTGTTGACTTCATCCTTGCTTGTGTTGTATTATCTCTCAAATGTACGTCACTTTGGATAAAAGTATCTCCTAAATGACATCGTAAATTTGAGATTGTAGAATAATTATTGATCTCTCTTTTTTGCAAGGCATGGTTCATTTCAGCTCATGCTTCTTGTGGATAGCTAAATCAAAAGGTTTATTGGTCAAAGTAGCTCTACGCCTCACTCAAATTTTGTTTTCATTGAATGATTGCTTATTCCTGACTCCAATTAGCTCTGAGTCATTAGCCTAATAGTTCACTTACTTTTTCCACCAGCACTATGAGAGTTTCATGAATTTGTTCAATAACAACATGAAATATTATAATTGTTTGTGTGGTATTATCTTAAGCAAATTGTGTTTGTCTATACTTGAGACTTAGATATGGATCAGATTTTTCAATTTAATGACAAATAAATGTAGAAAATAAGGTAATTTCAAAGGGTTCACATAATTTTTCTTGCCATTGCCATCTTACGGTAGCTCTACTGACATACTTATGGCCATGCATTTATATACAACCCAGATTACAAAAACGTTGGGGACACTGTAAAAACAGAATGCATCAAATTCAGAATTCAGTATATATTTACAAAAACAAAGGTTTAATAGTTTAATAGTTTAAAGTTATCTTGTCTTTGTACCTTATTAAACTGAAAACATGTTGAAAGGATTAGCAAAAATGTGCATTCTGTTTTATTTTTGTTCTAGAGATCGTCACAACTATTTTAGACATTGGATTATATACTGAACTGTAAATACTTTTGTTTCTATCCCTTTATCTTTTTTTGGTTCCCTTGACTTTCCCTTGACAGTGAGTATTTCCCCCAAACCAGGAAATACATTTGCTCTGCTTGTTTAACTTGTGTTCCTGCTGTGGAATAGCTTTTCTCTGCAGTGATGCTATTAAGAGTAATCCTGCTTGGGATATTAGACATTTTAGTGTCTCAGAGTGCTTTAAAAAATGCAAACAGAAGCTAGAGATTCTTTGGTTTGTAAGAGACTACATGAAGAAGTTTGCGATGACATTCAAACTTTAACTGGATTTCTGTTCATCTGATTAAGATCTGTTGAAACACTGTGTGGATGTCTTTCTTCTTTGCCGACTGCTCATGAGAGTAAACACAGCCACGCAGGAGTTATGTCAGTTTTGTCCTGTCGCCTCTATCCGTCTCGACATCAAGACAGATCTTGACAAAGTAGTTTAGAATCCTATAAAATCCTTTCAAAATTATTTTAACACTACAGCTGTATTTGTGTTTCTTCCATCCAACCTGCACCAGCTTCTCAGCCAGTTGGAATGCAGTAAATGACATATCTTCCGTTTCCACTATCTTCTAACATATACAGGCCAATTATTTTTTTATAGTATGGTGAAGGCCTGACCCACTCTACTCTGCCTCTGACTGGTTGGTTCTCATTGCTTCCGTTGGTGTGGGTTGGTTAGGTTTAAGCATGAATAGTAAGATTGGTCAGGTTAGAGTAAGAACATATCATTCTCTTAAAAGCATCTGTACACTTTACTACATATTTTATTTATACATAAATACATTCTCATCTTACATATACAGTATATATACTGTGCTTAACAAATTTATTAGACACCCAGTTTATGCCACAGCTGCTAAATTAACAGCATTAATATATACCAAAATCATTTATGTTTTCTGTAATGGTTAATACACCAGTATGTAGAAGCTCTTCAACCCAAATGATAATTTTTAAGCCAAAATATAATTATTATTGTTATCCATGAATTTTCAAATTCACCATTTTACAAAAAACTGTAAAAAGTGGCACATTATTATTTCTTGACTAAGATGTCAAATGATAGTTATTTACTTGCATTCCTAAGCAGAACAATTAGTTTAAGCAGTTGAATGTTCTGCTTGATTCATTTCTGACTTCTCAGAGAAGCCCATTAAGCCAGCTCAAATCTGTCTATAAAAAAGGTGAATTCTACGAGGGCGTATTAGGGCCAAGTATGAAATATATATATATATATATATATATATGGACCCGGGGGAGGGGGGTAATATTTCGAGAAAAAAGTCGCAAATTTACAAGATTAAAGTGGCAAAACTACGAGAAAAAAAAGTCACAGATTAACAAGATTAAAAGTGGCAAATCTAGGAGAAAAAAAGTAGCAGATTTATGAGGAAAAAAAGTCGGAAAAATAGTGTTTTGTCTTTGTAAAGGAACCTCAACACACCACAGACGCTGCCTGGAAAGCAGGGGATGCTACACGGACACGTTAGTGAAGAGGTGCAACAGTAGCCAGACGCGTATAAATTGGACAATCGGCTCCCCAAATAGTTATTTCTTATTATGGAGCTAGTGAGGCCCAGGTGTTAGAGGGCTGCTCCTATAGTAGTTTCAGAATGTAACTAACATTCTATTTTGTATAGGCTTCGCCCTCTAACCGTGTGTTCAGACCGGACGCGTAGTGAATTTTCGCGTCGCTTTACTCGCGCGAGTTGATACGCGCGAGTATTGAATTTAATTCGCGTCACTCGCGCGAGTAACGCGACGCGAATTTTCGCCCAAGAGACTATTTAGCGCCAAATAATTCCCTCCATTTCATTCTGTCATCAACCATGACAAGCATAGCGTCCCTGTACCTGCTCTGGAAGTCCGAGATACGTCGGAAAACACGCCGTCGTGTCTGGGTGAGTGACATCATCCGGAGGCGCACTCAGCACGGAGAGAGGACCTCTTCCACCTTTTTCCTGTCCCTCCTGCCGACCCACTCCTCCTTCCTGCCTCTTTTCTCCTCTCTCTCATGTATGTATCTCGGACACTGTCGTCCAGAATCTCAACGCTGATAGGCTGTCCCGACACAGCGTCACGCGAATATTTCGGCAAAGTTGAATTTATTGAACTCACGCGAATTCGCGTTGTTTCATTCGCGCCGCGACATTCGCGTCAATCGCGGCATTCGTGTCGCGCGAAACCCGCGATTCGCACCGCCGGCAAAAATTCGCGTCTATTCGCGTGTTTGCATTGACTTTGTATGTAATCTTGTCGCGCTAAATATTCGCTACGCGTCCGGTCTGAACGCACCGTAAGAGCTATTGCTGTTGGGTTTAGGGTGAAGTAGGATATGGTCCATGCTCACTGGGTCCATCCAGTACCAGCAAGCACAAACACACACACTTCAGAGATGAATAAAGAATCCCGCAAATCTGCAACTTTTTTCGCGTTAATCTGCAACTTTTTTTCTCGGAAATGTGCAACCTTTTTCTCAAAATATTAAATAATTTCAAACAAGTCTGGCTAGGCTGGTCTCTCCTCAAAAACGTCAATACAAGGCGTTTATACTTCACTTCTGCCATTTATGTACATTTATTTACTGTTTTCTGTTTTGTTTTATTTATTTTCTGCCCTAAACCTAGGTCAGTTGTTTTGTAGCCTTAATTCCCAGAAACTGCAGCCTTTTTTACAACCATATGTGCATATATAATGACGTGTGTGCTATTTTTAGAACGATCCGTGGTACCATGAGCCATGAAATGCTCATTTTGACAAACGCTCATATGTGTTGTTATGGGTGGAATTGAATATTGTCTAATCTGTCGTTTAGGTTGGAGATCTTGTTGGTCTGGCCATTCTCCTCTGACCTCTGGCATCAACAAAGCATTTTGGCTCACTGGATATTTTCTCTTTTTTGAATCATTCTCTGTAAATGTTAGATCAGCAATTTCTGAAATACTCAGACCAGCCCGTCTGGCACCAACAACCATTAAAATCTCCTTTTTTCCCCCATTCTGATGCTCGCTTTGAACTTCAGCAGATCGTCACCATGTCTACAGATCCTAATGCATTGAGCAGCCATGTGATTGGCTGAGTCGATATTAATACAGTTGGTGTTTCTGAAAGTATAAATACAGTAGAGTGAAAATGTGTGTCTGTAAGAAGGATGTACACTACCGGTCAAAAGTTTTAGAACACCCCAATTTTTCCAGTTTTTTATTGAAATTCAAGCAGTTCAAGTCAAATAAAGAAAGGTAAGTGGTGAACTGCCAGAGGTAAATAAAAAAAGGTAAGGCTAACCAAAACTGGAAAATAATGTACATTTCAGAATTATACAAGTAGGCCTTTTTTCAGGGAACAAGAAGTGGATTAACAACTTAACTCTATGGAGTCTTGGGCTATTTTGTCCATTTTTGAATTCTTTTCATGTCTTTGTAAGTCATTTTGTGTCTTTTTAGTCATTTTGTGTCTTTTTGTGTCTTTTTTTCGGTAATTTTGTGTCTTTTTTTTAGTCCTTTAGTCCAACATAAAATGTGATTTTGAATCTTTTTTTTAACTTTCAAAACACTATCATGCTCAATAAAGAATTTAAAATGTTGCAAATGTGCATTAATTTCAGAGTACACTGAGACATTAAACTGCATAATTTTCAATTAAATTCTGGAAAAGTTGGTGTGTTCTAAAACTTTTGACCAGTAGTGTATGTGAAAGAAGAATGTATATGTGAAAGGCCCAGATTAATGGACTCGCATAGGTGTACCTGCCTGTGAAAAAGTTTCAAAGTTTTAAAGAACGATGTGTCTGGATGGAATGTATATTTTGGTGATAAATCACTGTTTAGCGCTTTGTCATGAGGAGGAGATAACACTTGACACAATTATTGAGAAGAAATTCATGGACACCTGCTGATAACAGACACAACATCACTCCCAAGTGCACTATGTGCTCCTGCACTGAATGAAAAGCTCAACAACAACCTTGTTTAACTTCCAAACTGGGTTAGTAAAAGTAAATCATCCTCCCTATTCTGATCATTTGAACAAATGCATTGAATATATGAATTTTAATCACATGTATCAATTTTGCTGTTTCCCAGGGATGTTTTTCATGTCGTGATAAATAATAAGCATGGACCCAAGTGCGGCTTCTTAGACAATCAACTCTTGTGAAGTTATTGAGAAGTGCTGAAGGCACTGCTCTGCCCCAGAGATAGATGTATTCCTCCGCAAGCTGTGCCGGCGAGTTTTAATGTAACAAAGAGAGAGGCTGCTGGAACCTGGAAACTAAAATCATCTCTTATGTCATCATTTCAGCCTATTTGAACACATATGTATAGTTCAGACACTAAAAAATGAACCAGAGGAATCTTGTTTCCAATGTAGATTAATTATTTTAAATTGGCATTGTCAGGAGTAGTTAGCCAATTGTTAAACAGGCCCATAAAGGAATTTGCAATAACATGCTCCAGCTAAGCTGCAGTGGTAGCAGAGGAAAAATAGAACGTGTCAACTTTCTCAAAGCCTCATTGATTTTGCTTAATTTTATTCAGTTCGGACACTTTAGGGCTGGTTAGCTGTTGCCCAAGGCGATGCTATTTTAAAAGAAGCCCCCTTAGGAGCAGCCTGAAGTGCAAAGCGATGGTGGTAACTAACAAGCTCTTATGTTTCCTCCCATCTTTCCCTTTGTTCCCATTATTCTGAATTAAAGATTCCCTATTCTCACCATTTGCATTTGATTAAAGGTGATTAGACAAGGCTGTGATGAAAAAAGAAGCTTCTCACCTTACCTCCGCTACAGCTTAATCAACACAGACAACAATGCAGGGCTGACATTGACCCTCTTTTGCTTTTTGCCTACCTTTCCTTCTGTATCATCAAAGCACTGTGTTAACTGCTCTCGCTCTTGCCAGAATTACAGATACACGTGTGGGATGTCTCTATTGAGAGATACTGATCAAGGATTTGACGGATGATAACACAAAAGATGAACACGAGGAAAGTGGACAGATCTTTTCTAGTGAAAGTGCTGCAATGAAAGTTGGTATCACGCTGACCAAGACCTTGTCTCAATAGGATGGTGATGAGATCACCAGGAAGCAGTGTTTTTGAATAGAAAAAAGTGTTTTATTGTCATTGCACAGAATACAACAAAATTGGATGGCGGTCGTCTTGGTGCTTCTACATGGACAGCTGTATCAGTATCTGAAGCACTAGACTAGACAAGACTGTTCTTCCCTTAAAAACGACTCAATAGGTTGTTTCTACAAGCACCTCAATACAACCAATATAAATAACCTGACCTCACAAAATTATGTGAAATGACAAACACCAAATTCAGTGCTGGTGGCACAAAAATTGATTCACAAACCATGAGCCATGTAAGTTACACAAACAACGTAAGTTATGTAAAAAGTCGTTTACGTTTGGGTGAAAGTCCCCATTGAGGAACAGACCCCGGGTAAAGTCCAGAACATGTGAAAACAAAAGTAGACAATTACACCTAACCAGGACGTTTTTTGCCCAAAGTCACCAAAACTGTAGCCTTTCTTAAAAAAAACAACAACAACAAAAACCTGTTCTATGACTATTCTGTTGTTTAGGTTGCAGATTTTGTTGTCTCAAGGGATGTACCCTATTTGAGTATGTTGTTTGGAAAGTAAAACAACTAAAAGAGTTAGGACATGGAAACTGATAATTAATTTACACGAACCATCTCCTTATTGTTCCTGGGATCTGGAAGCCATGTGACATGTCTATGCGTTAGTCATGTTCAGATCGATTCATGTCATTGTTCACGGCCACGAGATATAAATGCTCTGTTTGTGTTTTCATGGTACTTTGATTTCACTAATTAGTCACTTTATTTGCTGAACATTATTGAAAAGTGGTCATTGGATTCTGTAGCCACCCTGTCAGTGTGTGTGTGTGTGTGTGTGTGTGTGTATGTGTGTGTGTGTGTGTGTGTGAGAAGGTCAACTATTGCATCTAAAATTAATCTAATTCTCGATAACTTATTAATAAGGAAGGTTTACTCAGTGTCATTGTTTTTGGGTCGTAACTCTGAGAAGGAGGAGGATTCATGTGCTGGAGAAGACAAAAGCCTGGTGTGGCCGCTGGACTATCAAACCACATAACCTCTACATCAAAATTAAGCTTACAACATGTAGTTCTTCTTGAAGCCTATGTGTTGATTTCCCATTTAAAACCCAGTCAAAATGTATAATAAATGCAAATGCAGCATCATTGATTGGAATTTTAAATTTGTCCCTTAAACTGAAGGATATTTTTCCATTTATTTACTGTAAATCATTTTTTATGATACCAAATGGATTTTTTTTTACTTTTAAACATTTTTTTTCTGATTGTTCAGTGTCCCCCAGTTAAAAGCTGGCAGGGTGGTGAAGTTCAGACGGTTTATAAAACATTAAAAAAAAAAGAGAGAGAGAGAGAGAAATTAAAGGTAAAGTATGATGATGCGAAAATATACAACCCCAATTTATTATGCTAATTGAACTATTTGATACTTTGAAGGCACAAAAGTTGCACTGCCAAATAATATTACATTAGCAAATCTAGTAAATCTTTCTGTGTAAATCATGACCCCTTCAATGTGAAAACATACATATATGGATAACTGTGTTGGTGAACACATACAGATCCACATCTCTGCACATAGCCACATCACTAATGTAAATGGTAAATGGACCTGCACTTAAAGCAGACTGCGCTCATTCACCCATTCACACACACATTCATACTGGTGGCAGAGGCCAAACGGTGCCACCTGCCACCATTCGGCAATTTGGGGTTCAGTATCTTGCTCAAGGATACTTCGACATGTAGGCTGCGACGGTCAGGGATCGAACCACCGACCCTTCGGTTGAGGGGCAACCCACTCTACCAACTGAGCCACAGCCGCCACAGTATGTGTTGAAGCTGCTGTTTTAAAATACACCAAGAGATGCATCTTTTAGTCAGGAAGGTCAAAACCAAAAGGCCACACTTAACATGAGTTATGGTGACTCAATTGAGTTACTGTTGGCATATGATCCATCACCTCATGATACCAGTCCTGACCAAGAATTCAACCCAGCCCACACAGGAAGTCATTCAAGGCCAGGCTGTCAAGCCAGCCGCGGCCTTGGCTGCTGAGTGCATGTACAAGCTGAGGCAGAAGGCATGCTGGCTCCCCTATTAGAGGAATAAATCCAAGGACAAATGAGCAAGCTTGGCAGGACTTGAAGTGAAAGGAAAGCAGGCGAATCAGAGGAGTTGAGTCGTTCCTCTCTTTAAGTATCATCTGTAGAAGCTCAGTGGCTTCTAACCACACAATCCATTTACAGACGGTGGAGTCAGAAGCACTGATCTAAATGGGTGTCATTACAAGCAGGTTAATGGAGACAACATGAGTAAGCATGATCAATGTCTATCTGCTGAGGGTTGTCAGCAGGGCGTAAACGACCAGAGGCCTTCAGTGTGAACCTCAGTTCAATGCAAGTGATTGGCTTCTCACACAGAGAGTATATGGAGGACATCTTGTTGGTCTTTATCTTCACCAGGTTGGCTTTTAAAGTAATAATCCTGAAATTATCATAGGAAACATTATTTTTGATACTATTTATGTCTGGAAATTTCCAACAATTGCATAAAAAAGTAAAGTATTTCTACTCTGTAGCTGCCTCTCTACATTTTAATCTGATATGAAATGACACTTGCAAGTGCTGGACTTCATGGGAAAAACAAATGCAAGTACATGTGTGCACTTTATGTAAAGTGGAAGATAATTTTTAATCTTTGGTTAAACACTTTTGTTGACTGCCTACTTTAGTTAGCTTATAAGCGAGATGTGATGAAGACATGCGTGACATGATGTAACTAACCCACTCAGGCCATCTTTCACTGGCTGTGCAGTAAACATAGTCGCTCTTCTTGCATTGCATTAAAGACAGTTTTCTGCACCCAGTGGTTGATGCATTTCATTTGAAATTTAACTCTGTAATACTGTGATGCACTTACTACCAAAAATCTGAGGTGTTGCCAAAATTACCAAGACTATGATTTCTACATTACAATTTCAATATCAGACTACATTTTTGATATTTCTTATGGCTGGCATTTTTCAAAATGTTGTATCGTTTAATCTCACTACTCTCAATTTTAATCTCTCAGAACCAAATGGCATTGCCAATCACAAGAGACTGACCCAAAATGATGCATAAATATACATAAATGGATGTCACAAAGACATGACAAAGGCATGGCTCGACAAAGTCAAATTAAAATTAATTAATTTGTCTATTTGGGTGTGCCAAACAGATAAAATGTTACTTTTCTGCTATTCCATTTGTGGCAGAGTCAATGCTCAAGGTATGCTTGCATCCTCCTTTGGTCAATACATGTTATTTTGAATGGAATATCTGGACTATGAAAGCGCACTATTTACCACCAGTAATCCACATACTGAAATCTTAAAGACCTGTTGCGACCTCTAGTATAATCACAGCCTCATGAAACTTACAACCATAGAGACCGAGAGAGAGAAACCCATAATGATAACTAGATACTTAACTAAAAAATGCTCTCAGACTTCCACCAAGGAGGCAGTTAACAAATGTGAATACCAGAATGCATTTTATTCCTCCTCACATTTTCAGAATTTATGTGAGCCGGGCTGGAAGGCCACCAGTTGATGACTGCTGATGTAAAGCCTTCATCAAATATCAGCAATGATTTGTCTTTGGTGTCTACAAGGTTTTGGTATTTTTGGTGTTATTTTTTGAGGGAGTAATTTTTTTAATAAATTCTTTGCGTTATAAAAGCTAATTTTAGCACCAAATTTGTCTGTAACAAATGGTATCAACCCAAAAACTATTTATTTTACATATTATTAAGCATGAAATGGCAGTTAGAGTACACAAATAAGGGAAGAAAGTTCTGACAAAAAAATACTTAATTAATCAAGTTCAAAAGGTTAGAGTTAGAATTATGCAACAAAACTTAATGCTGACCTCTAGGTGTGCGCAGCGTTGAATTTTATACGAGATTAATTATACATTATAAATAATTTATTTAGTAAAACTTGGGCTGGAAACAAACAGACAAATTCCTATTAAAATATAAGTAAAAGGAAATGAAATATGATGCTGTATGGGAGGAGGCCTCGTGGTTGAAAAGCGAGAGTGATGGATTGTTGACCTGCTTCTGCCAGCTGCTTTATAGTTTTTAATGGTATTCCTAACACCATCCAATTACTTACTGTGGTATCATTTGAGCTTGCACCGCCGAGTGGATGCCATTGGAAATTTCAAACTGGACTTGTTCCAAGTTAATGCATAAATTAATAAGGGGCTGACTAGGAGGGGAATATAGAGTCTATTGCAGATCGTAGGGCACCAGAGCAAACTCTAAATACAGCTCTGCCATGGAAAGCAATAAACCACAGAGTTATTGGTAAACCATAACTTTCTACTCTGTTATCTGCACATATATTTATTGCTCATTGTGGCTTCCAATAGCTGCAATACAAAGGCGCAGCTCACCTTTGCTCACTAGAAAAGAGTGTAGTGAACCAGTATGGATTCTCTGTGGTCAGCTAAAACTAGCAGAGGAAAGGAGCCCTCAGGGAGATTGGAGATTGGAATTACCAATTGACACTTGTATCAGTAGCTCTAAGTTTTTTATCAATAATGACTTATTGACCAAGGCTAAGATCCATAATTAAACTTGGATCCTGACCTGGTATCAAAGACTTCTTTGTTTCGAACAAAGCAGAGGGATGAACAAACATAGATGCTTTCCACAAAAAACAAATATGCTATAGACTCGTCCGTAAAATAACTGGAACCTCTGGACAGGAAATTGTGCCTTTGTCTGACTAATGCATTGGATTTGTTGGAGTAGAGCTGTCAGTTTCCATCAATACTTGATGAAATTTAACTTATCTGGACTATAATCAAATCAGGAAGTGAGTCTGTAAAAGGTCATCGCCTAATTTATCAAATAGTTATGAGCAGATTGATATGTGAGCTTTGACAATCCTTGCAAAATTTGCACATTTCTGGTGAGAAAATGACATTTTTCAATGTTCTCCGTGGTTGGAGAAATATAAATGAAGGGGCTTTAGTGTACTTCAGTTTCAGTGTATTCAGTGAAATGTAATTACAGTTGTGTATCCAGGAGATATTGTGATTAGCAAAGGACGTACAAGCGTCTAAAGGAGCAATGGCCTGGCTCAACATTACAATTATTTTCTCCCACTTGCCAAATTTGCCTTATCAGCACTTTCATGTAATACATTTGCCAGATCAATTTCACTGTCTGCATATTTACCTTGTATAATTAAAAGTGGCCTACCACTGGGGGATGTAATTGTTACTCATGAGCGAGACTACATGGCAAACAAGGACTTGTGTGAGAGAGTAGTCAAATTTCAAAAATCCTTCTCTGATGACTTCATAGTGTCAATAAGGCTGTCAGCAGTAATGTCCTCAATTCCCTGAGAAATTACACTTAAGTCCAAAATTGTCACAAACCTGGCAAAGTACACAGGCAGCATACCAGAGCAAACACAGATAATGTCCTACACAGAAATGTCAGAGAAGACTTTGCATAATTTTTTGCCATTCTTACCATTTCTAGTCAACTGATCAATCCCACAGAAGAAGCCCACAGAAGTTTGATGCAAGTTTACAGGGTGTTGTGTGGCTATACGTTCGGACTCCAGGCAAATCCAATTTGCTTCTCAAATGAGATGTAAAGACATGACCATCAGCACTGTTATTTTTGTGTCAAGAAGTATGTGGCTAGGTTGGTGATATGACCTTCTGACACGGAAGTATAAGCTAGCTGTTGAGCTAACTAACTAGCAGTGGACCAAGTCTATAAGGGTGTTTCCACTACAGCCCAATACACGGAAGGAGGCGGGTCTCACTCACCGAAACGCCCCTAATTTGAATATGAGCCATCCCGAGCGGTCTTTTGACGGGACTTTTTTCGGCCCTCTAGAAGTGCGGGGCCGTTTTTCTCCACAGAAAAAAAAGCCTGGTTGCTGATTGGATAGAATGCTAAGCAGGATGTGACATAGTACTTGACGCTACAACAACATGCTCCATTTGTAATAGCCAGCGAAGCAGTGTTGCCAACTTAGCAACTTTGGTGCTATCTTAGGCTAAGTGACTTTTCAGACCCCCTTAGCGACTATTTTTCAAAAAAGCGACAGGTGACAAATTCAGCGTCTTTTTCTGGTATTTTTGGAGACTTTTGGAGACTCGTTCTTACTCTTCTAAACAAGCCACGGGGCCGGTGGCTCTTCTTAATGAGCCGCGGGGGCCGGCGTTTCGTTAAGAAAGTTCGGTAAGAACGGGTTGAAGCGGCACAGTCCTACTGCAGCAGTTTCTCCCAGCTGCAGTCACAGAGCCGGAAGGGATGTTAACCCCTTAGCATCCAGTCTGCAAATTGCTAATAAGCTAACAGTTAGCTCTGTAGAAGTACAGTGTGTATGTGCTGCTGCTGCAGGAGGTGTTCACTTAAGCCTGATTTCCACCGGGCGCGTTACTGCAGCGTCACGTCAGCGTCACGTCAGCGTCGCGTATGCCGTTGCAAATAGGTAACACTCAATGAGAATCAATGAGAGCATTTCCACCGGGCGCGTAGCGTAACGTTACAGCAGCGCCACGTCAGCGTCTCTACGCGAGCATTAGGTAGGACTTCTATTTCTCCGCGAGACGCTGCCAAATCGCGTGAATCTCAACAGAGCAGATCGCACTAGACAGGAAGTCCGACTCAGAATCAGCGTAAAACACTTCCGCCCCTTTCAAAATAAAAAAAAAGCAAATCCCTCTGGGTCCTTTTTGTTATGGAGACACGCCGAGTGAGCGGACATATGAGAGACTGAGACTTTCCCTGTGGCCACTCTTCCCCCTGAAGGAAACACGGCTTATGTTACAAAGATAAACATCAATCTAGTTACACGAGTGGTTTGTTTTTCAGGGTAATTATTGCTATTTTAATGTTTTAATAACTTTTTCTGTTTTATGTGGTAATCCCCCCCCCCCCCCCACTGTTTTTCGGTAGCCTGGGTATACCCATGCTGCCTTGTGCTCTCGATTTCGTTTCGAGCTGCAAGGCAGCATGGTGTCCATGGCCAATTCTTAGCCCTGCTTTTGGATTCCAATTACAGAATGAGGAAGGACGGCAAGACGATGATGCGTACTATTCAACAGAAGGAAGCTTGTAGTTTGCTTATGGATCCAACATGGCTGCAGCAGACGCGAAGCTCTCTTTCGATCAAGCTGTAGACAGTGTTCTAGATAGTTTAGAGCGAAAGTTTATTTTCAAAGAAGAACAACGTTTGGCTTTACTCTCCTTTATCACCACCAAAAAGGATGTTTTAGCCTTGCTTCCAACAGGATTTGGCAAAAGCCTAATCTACCAACTAGCCCCGTTAGTGGCTAAGCTAATGGGGTTTAGCGAGACCCCGGTCATTATGGTCGTCTCGCCATCGATCGCCTTGATTGAGGACCAGATAAAGGAGGCAGCCCAACTCGGTATCTCCGTGGCACAGCTGGGTCCCGAGCAGGAGAATGCAATCAAGAGTTGCCGATATCAAGTTCTGTTTGGCAGCCCCGAGGCCTGGCTGAGCTAAGAGTACAGAAGCTAAGAGTACGGAAGCTTATAATAGACATTCGTAGCGCCCAATAAACGACTCTACCTTTAAATAACATTAGGCAACATTCACTATGACTGTCAAAAAAAACACATCATGTAATATTGTAATAATTTCAGACTGAGTAAAGTTACAGCAAATGTGATGGGTTGATTTATAGTAGTAGTACTATAGCAGTGACAACTGTGTTGCAGTACTTATATTGTATTAGCTGACAGTTAATCTAGCATTTACAGCTTGACCACACAATAGCACCATCTCCACCTTTCATCCCCTGGCCACAAGTCCCTGGTTCTCTGCAGCTCTAATAATTGCTGATAATTGAGAAAATGTGACATAATTGGTTGTTTTTCTCACCTGCTGATGAAAAGGTTTCCTATAATGATATACTGTAACTGCTGCAGCAACACTGATTTGTTCAAAAATGTCAAGGGTTATAAAGGGATAGTTTTTAAGTATGGTTGAATGACATACTTATCCATAGTCAGTGTATAATGTATAACCTACAGTGGATGGAGGTTGGCACACCCCCAGTTTAGAGAAGCAGGCAGAAGTACAGCCACAGAAGCTAAGCTATGGACTGTTGTGGATTGAGGCAGCAGCAAAACTTATTTCCGCCACCTCAAAGAACTTGGTTTATCCTAAAGTACACTATATTTAGAACAATTTCACCATTTTATCTTTCCGTCACACCACCATTATTTATGTTCTCTTCCAAGCCACCAGACACCTTTGACAAAAACAGTACTTTTACCTTTCAGAAAACAGGTGTTGCTGGTCCACTGGTGCCTCAATCATTGAATTTATTTGAGATACTGCCCGGCTACAATCAACATGGTCTCACAGGACTCCGTGAAATAGCCACGAATTCGCTTAACTCAAAATCCGTGGAATAGCCACGGACTCACTCAAATTTCCGTGAAACTGACACGGATTTCGCTACAATGCAAGTTAATGACCTGTGGCTATTCCAACATACAAAGTGATTATGTTCATTCACTGAGTGAATATTTAGAAAATAAAACATATACTTCTCGCTAGAAATGTGATCAAAATCCATTTTTATGCAGAAACTAAGTCAAAATATTGATTTTTTCACTAAAAATTAGAGAACTGTCCGCCATGTTTTTTGTTCTGACCTTGAAAGTCACATGACTTGGAATAAACCAATAGGAAATATCCATGGAATAGCCATGGGATATGACTGTCATTAACTTGCATTGTAGCGAAATCCGTGTCAGTTTCACGGAAATTTGAGTGATTCCGTGGCTATTCCACGGATTTTGAGTTAAGCGAATCCGTGGCTTTTTCACGGATTCCTGTGAGACCAGGTTCGCTACAATAGCTACATGAGCAGCACGTGTGCATTGCAGAACTTCTTGGTTTTTATTTCGTTGGCCATGTTATGACCAGCCCACTGCTTGGCTGCCTTTTGGCTGCAGCACATCTAGAGATCAGGGGTCTCACATATTTTTTCTGTGTGACGCACATGGTTTTCAGCAAAAAAAGACAAAATGATGTGTTGACAGTTATACTGACTGTAACACCAACAGCACACCTTTCACCACAGTTTAAATGTTTACATCTATAGAAGATGCCACAGGCATGACATAAAATATTTTAACACTTACTGTTTCTGCTTCAAAAAAAGGGGCCCTGTGTGGCATTTCTTTAGACAGAATCCCCTTCATTTGTTATTACACAGATGTCTGCAGGATTGTCTTGTGAAAAATGCAGTGAATTGTTTAATGAAATATTGACTTCTGGTTGGGAAAAAATAGTAGAAATGAAAAGTTCTGATATTTATGGCTGTTATCAGAGGCAAACCCAATGTCGATGGCAGGCAGGCTGGCAGGCTTAGTGTCATGAGCCTAATTGTGTGATTTTGGTATTTTAAAGGGTTCGTGGGATTGATTCGAATGGAGCACACATAGATGTAACAGCTTCAGTTCCCTATCAGAAAGGGCTGTCCAACGGCAAGGGAAATCAGTGAAAATCTTCAAAATATAGCATACATTTAAAGGGATGTTGGTCTTTTTTATGATTTTTATTTAAGTATAGCTAATTTAATGAGTGGAGCGGTACAGTTTTTCTGTCTGCTTCTCCTAAAAGGGGCATGCAATAGGTAATACACTGAATATGGGTACCACTTACAATGGTTGCCCTTTAGACAAGCAGAGCTTTCAGATAGGATGCCTTTTGTTATATTAAAGTACTACTACTATTATTATAATAATAATCATTATTATAATCATAATTATGATTGCAGGATTGCCGTGTACAGGCACAGGTACTGTCAGTCCTCTTCCATAAGAGTGTGACAGCCTACTTCCTGAGAGATGACAGTCGATGCAGATTTTTTTGTTTCTTTGTTTTCTTTCCCTTAGTTTTTGCTGTCGGTGTGATTTGCTGAAAGTGACAGAATATTAAAGTTGTTTCAGTCACCTTTGAGGTTATGTTTACCTTCCAGATACTATCAATCAATCATATACCGCAGTGATGATATAAAACAGAATGGGTGTCAACATGTTTGCTCACTGTTAGTCGTCTGCGCTATCAACTCAAATGTAATGTGGACATACAGGATAAATCAAATACATTGTGTACAGTCACACATCCATGGATCACATATACATATATATTTGTCCAATTTCAAGCAGATCTTTTTTTGCAGCTCCTGATGAAAATGAATCAAGAATTGAATACAAGAAAAAAAGTTTTTTTTACAATAACCATCATTTATAAATGGTAAACAGATAGTTTATTAATGTTTAATCATCATTTATAAACCATATATAGGCCATTTAGAAATGGTAAATACATAATTTATTAATGTTTAACTAACTAAATAATTTATAAATGGCAAATATATGGTATATTAAGGTAAGTTATAGTTACTTTACCATTAACAAACAATTAAATTATAATTAAAAGCTCATTAATAGTTTTAGTTGCACTCATTATAACATTTTTAACACCATATTAAGTATGTTAATGATATTGAAATGATTCATATACCTTTAAGAAATTGGTTGAAAACATTTAAAGATTAAATATGTATAGCACTTTCTAAATGGTTAATAATTGGTTTATAAACCATCTATAAACATTGTTTAGTTGGTTATTGTAAAGTGTTACCAAAAAATCATACAAATATCCAAGACCTGACTGGAGACAAATGATGTAAAGTAAAAGTAAAAATAAAAATTGTCAAAGGTGGGATAGGGTTAATGTTACATAGATTTGGCAGAAAATATGAATAGATTTTCAATAGATTTGATGATTTGCTTTTCTTACCAATGTATCTATGTATTATTTTCACAAGAGCTTAAAGCAAAAAGTGTTTTGCTCCTACATTAGTGTGGGTAGCACTTTGAGGCTTACTTAAACACATCCACAGTCCACCTCTCCACGGTACAGAAAATGGATGAGCAGCAGATGGTACAAAGCTGTAAAAGCTGTTCTAAAGTAACACTTAATCTGGCCATGATAGGATGGACTTTGCATATTTAGGGTGAGAAAAATATCCAGTTATTTATTTAAAGTGTTGTAAAGTTGTATGTTTTTCTCTTTTCTGGAGACCTGTTTTTGTGATAAGGGAGGTTTAAGGTCCACTGGGCTCATGCAGGAGACTGGACTCATCTGGTCCAAACATGTCAGTGCTCCCCTGTATAGTGAGGAGTAGCTGGGGGGTTGTGGAGTGTAGGTGGTGAAAGATGGGGAGGATATCTGTCGGCTTTTTTGTTTCTCTCTTCATGTTCACAATCCGCCATGTACATTCCCTGCTCTGCAATCTAGACTCAATCTTCACAGTATGTTGCAACTCGTTCTCCCCCCATCCAATTTCATTTAAGGTAGCAGCTCTCCTACGTGTTTCGAGCAGGTTTCCCTCCACTGTCTACCAGCTTTCCATCCAATCATCCCCATCTCTTTAAACAGAAATTCAATGGCAGGACGGGACCATTTTTTACACTGATGCTTGGAATTAAGCAGACTTCTGTGGTGAGCTGGAGGCAAGAGCTTCAGTAACAGGAGCAAGCAGAGCACAGCCCGTCAACATAGCACAATATGATCGGTCTAAGGACCTCTAGTCCCCATGGTGGCTACATGTGACTTGGCTAAATGAGAGGCCTTAATATATATCTATGTGTCTTATAAAGGTTATGTTCTTCAGTACATAAGGATTTGCTCTTAACTGAAAGATGGCTTTAAAGCTGTACTCATCAATATTTTTTTTATTATATAAATTGATTGAAATAAATTGAGCGATACCTGCGAGCTGGTTCAGACAGGCAACTCGTGCTATGCTGCCATTCACATGACATGCCCCACTCCTCATACTTCCTCCACCAAAACACAGCCTCTATTAGGCGGCAACCTCCGGGTCTGAGCAGGGAGGCAAACCAGGAAGTGCCTTAAGCTGCATTCTGCCGAAAATTCCAGTGTGGCTGCAAAAACATTTCTGTCCATTAATTTCAATGCAAAATGAGAAACTTCTCACTTGATTTATTACCTCAGATTTTTTATAGGACAACACTATGGTCTCAATTACTAGTAAAAAACTTGATGTTAATATTTCAAATAATGGCCCCATTTGGAAGAAAATAGAAGATAAAGAATCGTATGATTTGGGGCGTGGCTACCTTTTTAGTGACAAACCATCATCAGGAGAGAAGCAGAACAATGTGTATCCATAGCAACGTGTCAATAAAGTTATATATAACGTTATGTACATATAAAAAAGGACATTTAGCGGTTTGCTCTCATAACTTTGAGCCTTTCACACTGTATTTTCACTTAATGACAGTTAATTTGAATGTTTTGTTCATTAAAAATGTCTTGTTCAGCGTTTGGTTGGACTAACAGACACTCCAAGAAGTCGCTGTCTATCGTCTATTTAAGATGAGAGTAATCCTCAAGTTCTCCCTCTGCCTGCCAATGCTGCTGCTGTATCTGTATTGCCGCTTGCTTTCTCAGCCTGAGGAGTGATGAGGTCGGAGCCTAGACGCCAAGTCTAATATGTTCTGCTGTTGCAATAAACATATACTGCATAATGTAAGTTGTCTGACTGAACTATGTGTAATGTAAAAAGGATTACTCAAAGGGACAAAACCTAAGTTCTCCTGAGCTCTACAAATATTTTTGGCTTCATTAAGCTTGTTGTTTTGGTTTTCTTGATCACAAAGTTGACTTTTCAACAACCTCAATAGCACCAGGCAGCTGTTTTCAGTAAAAAATGTTCTGATGAACCCATTGTGTGATCCCTGCCCAGCAGTAAATGACAAAGTCAGCACCTTGCTAGTGCAGAAAGTGTTTAGAAGCTAAAGTGTTACCTTCAAGATTTGGTGGAGACCAAAACAGAGCAAAAAGCAAACCAGCGATAACATTGAATTCCTACATTTCTGAAACACAAATATGTTGAATATGAAAGTTTTAAATACTTTCAAACACTTTAGTTAAGGTTACTAAAACACTTAGAGGTCGAGGTTAGGTAAAAAATAGAGGGTTTGGTTTAAAAAAACTGACATATGAAGCACTAAAAGTAGCAAAAATCTACTAGGGGCCTTTAAGTTCTTCAATAACATCAACGATCAGAAGTAACATGATAATTAAGTCATGGTTTTGCCTGTATTAATTTTCCTGTTGAATATGAGAAAGTCCAGTTAACATAATGTATTAACTTCAATACAGTTGAAATATGCTACATTGAAATCAAATAAAGGACAATTAAACAGCACATAAATACAACTAAGGAAGATGGTTGTGTTATTATTATTATTATTATTATTATTTACACATTTTCAGGTCTGCAAAATAACCAAGACGTGTGTGTGTGTGTGTGTGTGTGTGTGTGAGAGAGAGAGAGAGAGAGAGAGAGAGAGAGAGAGAGAGAGTGTGTAATTATGAAAGAAAAATAAAATTACATTACCAATACAATTAAACAAGATTTAAAAAATGGATTACTATTATTATTGTTATATTGGGTAATTGTCTGATATTCCACAGATAATTGAACAAATTAATGGAATGCACGCATTCACCATCAAGATAAATATTCCCATTTTGCTGGTTTAAATAGTTTAAATGTGTTTGGAAGCAAATAAAATTGTTTTTGATAACCTTTTATAAATGAAAACTGAATTGAAAACATGCCGCCTAGCCACAAACAATCTGTGAAAGGAAGATAATGAACCAAATTAGTCCAATTAGGGTTAATTATGTAGACTAATTATCCGAATTAAATTATGTCATTGAAAAGGTTTTTCTACACTGCAGAGAATGTGAAATTCTACGTCTCAAGCTGTTTAACCTTCTTGCAACTTTCTCCAAACATGATCTAATCATTGCAGTCATAAAGGCAGAATTAATGAGGGGATTTTCAATGCCGTCTGGCAGAAAAGCACTCTCCTTTAAATCAGGATCATTTCCAACTAAAAATAACATGTAAGCAGCAATTAGCAAGTGATTTCACGAGAAAGGACTGATGTTCTCTATTATTACCAAGCAGCTCAATGTCCATGAACAGAGGCAGATGATAAGGAAGGATATAATGGAGTTTTACCTTCACAGGAAACCTTCAGTTAGCTTATTTAAACAGTTATACCTGTTTATGTGAAGGGAAAAATTTAGATTTAGTGTGAATTCACGAAAGAAAATCTCATTCATGTGTTCTTTTTTAGCCGTTTCCAGTAACAGAAGGCCAGCAAATAACATATTCAGCATCAGACACCATGAAAGCCCTTCAGAACATTATACCTTCATGCAAGGTCTATTTATTGCAACAAAGTGTCATTCCTCTGTTCATTCTCCTTCCTTAACCCTTTGTGTCTTTTACCACTACCACGGCACATTTTTAAATACGTGTTAAATCCATTGGCTGCGCTTTATGTAGCGGCAGACGCTCTCTTGTTTCACTGCATAGATCTCATTACTTAAAATCTTCAGCTCTGAAACAGAAGGTCAGGGATCAGCAAATCCTCACTTCTGGCCAGGCTTATGATTCCATTCTGATGCAATTTTCCCTCTCCAATTCCCTGATTATCACACTCCTGCCCACCAATTTGATATCTCATCTGTCTAAGTTCAGACACATTCACTCTGCTTCAATTTTCACCAAGCTCTGGCACTGACAAAGCATTCCTCGGGCTGCATCTCCAAACAAATTATAGCTTGCATTTCTTTTTTTCCTGTTGGCATACAGTCGCTGTGGCACGCTCCAGACATGGATTGTACATCTGAGAAGCTGACCCATTAAGTATTTCATTTTTATTACACAAGACAAATTGTTGCCACCAACAATATGGCGAAAAAGATAATAAAATGAAAATATCATGGTATGTATTAAAACATATTTATACATTTTTTAAAAAATCATCTGTTCCTGACTTTGTTATGTCTGTAATTGTTTACAA
Organism: Centropristis striata; assembly: GCF_030273125.1. Classification (NCBI taxonomy): domain Eukaryota; kingdom Metazoa; phylum Chordata; class Actinopteri; order Perciformes; family Serranidae; genus Centropristis; species Centropristis striata. The sequence goes on from NC_081517.1 coordinate 10,283,960, forward strand.
TTTTGAATATTTTTCAATATAATACAATACAATTTTAATAAATTCCTAAGCTTGAGGGTGTAATTTGATTTGAAGTAGTAGTGTTGTGTTAATAGTCAACCAATTTAATTGCCTCTGTAGAGGTGTGGTATAAATTATTTCATGAGGTTTTGGGGAATGTTTGAAATGAAATACTGAAATGATGGAATTGATCATTACTATTGTGTGAAAATAAAAGTTGTGCTTGGAAGATAAGTTAATGGGGTTTTTTTAGTATTTACAGTAAAGGTCCGCACATTTTTATGGACAAAACCAATGTTAAAAACACAATGAATAAAATACTTTATCAACAACATTTTTTTTTGTTTAAAAAGATAAAACTACATTAAAAGTAAGGAAAGGTCATACAATAACAACAAAAAATTGCACCATATAAAGTGTAATATTTGTAGATTAACATGTATGTTAAAGAGATTTCTGGATGTTGTTCAGGATTTCACCATAGACAAAGTTGAACTGTTGCTCCTTTGACTTGGTTCCAGCATGTATACATATATGGTTGTTGAAATTTTATATATATATATATATATATATATATATATAAAATTTCAACAACCATACAGTGGTGTGACATGATGCTTTGCTCACAGGGACTGGTTACTAAACAACTATATACTGAACAGACATATTATAAACACTAAAATTGCAAATTCATTTTGGAACACAACATAACAAAATCAGAGCAGTAGCAGGCATGGTAGGAAATTTGGCCATCATGACAATATTTTAGCACAGGGCGCTTTTTGAGAGGAGCCTCTTTTTTTTCCCGAAATGACAACAATAAAGTCAACTTTTTGTGTTCGGTAAAGTTGTAAAGATATTCATAGATTGGTTGTTCCTGTCTCAATAAGTCATCAGAGGAACATTGTTTCAGAGAAACAGCATCTATCTAAACAGTTAGGTAGACTGCAAGCTACAACCTGATTTTCATCAATGGTATAAAATGAGCAATAACAGCAATATTTAAGGGTGTATTCTTGGTAGTAGGCTACTATGGGAATTTTTGGAAAATCTGCTTTAATGTAATGTATGTGAGTTCTTGAGACATATATAAGACATATTGAAGAAAATCAGGTTGTAGCTTGCTGTAGTCTACTTTACCAAACTCAAAAAGCTGACTTTCTTCTGCAAATTTTGTCTATTTTCTCAAAGTGCATAATGACTAATTTCCCCCTCCTTTCATTATTTTTTTATCCTACTTGGCCCTACTCCTCTTCCGTCCATTGGAGAACAAACTGGTGCATTAAAAAACATTTGAGGGAATAAGTAGTAGCCGTAGTAGAAAAAGTTCTGTGTTTTTTGTTCAGTCCCATCACAATTACTATGGTAATAAGAGGTTTTCATGTATCTACAAACATAAAAATGGGTTGAAATAAGCCACTGGCAAAGAAAGTTAAGTTCTCACTTCTGCATTAGAGTGGTAATGCTGGTGGGTTGATCCACCAAAACTAGGCACTATGATTCTTTCTGTAGCCAACATGTTGGAGGGACACAGTGCTAGAGAAGACTTAAGTATGTAAGTAAGTAAACTTTATTTATATAGCACCTTTCACAGACAGAAGTCACAAAGTGCTTCACATAAAAATCATAAACATAACATAAAAAATCAGCCTATATACAATCAAGTTAAAATTAATTCAAAATGTATTTTACCAGACAGTGAAGGTTTCAAATGATCCAGTGGAAGTTTCCAGCTACACAAGCAATTCAACCGTCAAGTGAATTATTCTCCATGCACACAGGATAAACTGATGGACAAGCACACATGGTATCACCACCAAAATCTAATGCAAATCCTGGAAGCCTTTCCAACATTTCCATAATGTTGTCACCAAAATAGCATCAGATGACTCGTAATTTGGATCTCTCTGTGGTGAAAAATGTCCCCGCAGCTATACAAACAGGTGGCAAATGTGATTACAGTGGTGTCAAGGTGGGAATCTGTATCACGTTTGAGGCATTCTTGGAGGCACTGCAGATATGATTTATAGTGGACCTATTGAAGAGTGTTCACATGATACAAATTAATGTGCTGAACCAGCATCAATAAGAGGCTCTGCTATCTTGTCGGTAAGTTGCAGGACAGATCATTTTGGGGTTGCCTAAAGCGTCAGGAAATTATGTTCTGAGTTGTTATACATATTTGGACACCATTCCTACATCTTCTCCCTCTGAGCCAATACGAGGTAATTAAATTGATAAATAAAAAGCAGTAAAAATAGGGTTAAGGAATACGTTGACACATAATATAGGGGTGACAGTACACATTTAAGCTGCTGTTTATCATCAATGCACAACAAGAATTGCAGCATGCATAAATGCAACTTTAATGTTGCCTATTATTCCACAACCCGATTCCTTTGATGCAGTCTTTCTTAGGGACCTTTAAAGAGAGCTGCTTAGTGAGAGCCATAAAGATTCAAGGGTGAATAATGTCCCGACTTTCCTTATCAGGGTCTGACACGCTAGCTGAAGTATTACCATAACAAGCTGCAGTGCATTTTCATGACTTAGCAGAATTGTTGGTGTCAGCAAAAGAAAATATGGCTACAACAACATGCACACCCCTGATCTTAAGACATTAAAGGGAAAAAATAAAAGTGAGCAGTATGATACAAGAGCAGCAGCCTTTGAAATTACATTCATTATGTATTTGATGCTAATGTGTATCGCTAACTCCTCAACAATAAGGCCACGGAAAACATGCTCCGGGATCCAAATTTAGAACAAAAACACATTTTATAACCACGCTGGGTGTTTCCATTACAGTATCAGGCAAACAATCTCTAATAGCCTTCATGAGCTGGTATTTGGGGAAATGTAGAACATTAATAGATGCACCTCCCCAACCCTTTCAGGGGCATCCAAAAATGAAAAAGGAAGCCTTTTCCCCTGTGAGCACTGGGCGAGACATGACTAGGAGTCGTGCCAGGCACTTGCAAATGCGTTCTGAGCCCCTCAATAGTGATCCTTTAAGCTGCTATCAGCACAAATAGAACAGAAAGCTACTGCTTTACATTTTCATTGATTGAGGATTAACCTTTTTTGTGATTAAAAAAAAAAAAAAACTCTTTCAAAGAGGGATGCCTCAGTGTGGCCATTATGCAGTATCTTGCCTTTAACTCCCCACCACCAGCAGCTGCAGCCGCCATTACTGTCAGCAGATCTATGAGATCCACGAGCAATGCTTCATGGCAGGCTCGACCAACAGGCCCGAGTGGACAGACGCTGCCAACACCGTAACTGATGCTTCTGTAAAGATACTTCCTACACACACACACACACACACACACACACACACATATATAAATATATATATATATACATATATATATATATATATATATATATATATATATACAATTTTAACAACCATACAGTGGTGTGACATGATGCTTTGCTCACAGGGACTGGTTACTAAACAACTATATTCTGAACAGACATATTATAAACACTAAAATAGCAAATTCATTTTGGAACACAACAAAGCAAAATCAGAGCAGTAGCAGGCATGGTAGGAAATTTGGCCATTATGACAATATTTTAGTACAGGGCGCTTTTTGAGAGGAGCCTCTTTTTTTTCCCGAAATGACAACAATAAAGTCAACTTTTTGTGTTCGGTAAAGTTGTAAAGATATTCATAGATTGGTTGTTCCTGTGTCAATAAGTCATCAGAGGAACATTGTTTCAGAGAAACAGCATCTACCTAAACAGTTAGGTAGACTGCAAGCTACAACCTGATTTTCATCAATGGTATAAAATGAGCAATAACAGCAATATTTAAGGGTGTATTCTTGGTAGTAGGCTATTATGGGAATTTGGGGAAAATCTGCTTTAATGTAATGTATGTGATTTCTTGAGACATATATAAGACATATTGAGGAAAATCAGGTTGTAGCTTGCTGTAGTCTACTTTACCAAACTCAAAAAGCTGACTTTCTTCTCCACATTTCATCTATTTTCTCGAAGTGCATAATGACTTATTTCCCCTCCTTTCATTATTTTTTTATCCTACCTGGCCCTACTCCTCTTCTGTCCATTGGAGAACAAACTGGTGCATTAAAAAACATTTGAGAGAATATATATATATATATATATATATACATGGTTGCTTATACGGTTGGAATAAAATATTTTTTTTACCTATTTCCATGAACTGATTGTGACAGTGTGAGATTTCTCAAAACTTTATTAATCAATCTCTTCTGAACATATCACAATGAAAATGAAACCACAATTAACAGAGGATTGTGTCTGAAAACAAATGTATTCCAACTTTATGGGCAACCGTGTAGACTGTATATATTGGACGGCAGCCAGCTTGAAGCAGGTTCTGAGGCAATGACCAACATTGCACAAATGCTCATGATTTGTCCTATTTACAGGTGTTCCTATCGAATAAATCAGCAAAAAACATTGGTTACTTTTGAAAAAAAATGTGGCATGTGACAACTGCTGTCTAAAATGTTGCTGACACATGACAGCAACACATTGTTGACACATGATGGCCGTTGTTATACCCTACATGACCACTGTTCTTTAAACATCCTGATCACTGTTTTAAAAAGTATAGCCATCAAAACCACTATCCTAAGGTTTGGAAAAAAGAACAGGGCTAGGCTTAAGATACCACATCTTCTGGATATAACTTCCAACAATGAGATCATGAACTCTGGTCGCCTGGGGGACCCTAATGTAACTTCCGTGAGTCACACTGTAAAAAAAAAAATCTGTTTAATTTACAGTAAAATACCGGCAGCTGTGGTTGCCAGAACTTCACCGTAAAATATACAGTGAATGGGTTTTCTACGGTAAATTTAAATGTAAATATCAGCAAAAACTGTAATTTAGACTGAATCCTGTTATTTTGGGGGTCTTTAATTTTACATAAAAGTTTTTTTTATATTTTTAAAGAGTAAGTTTTGTACTATTCCTTGATTTAAGGTACCTGTGTCTATTATGGTGATATACAATTTTTAATTTTACACCCTATTCCTGATGCAATTTGACAATGTTTTACTGTCATTTCTACAAACTTTTTTTTACAGTGCACCTCACCCTCCTAACTACTTCACTTAGGGCATTTACCTAGATTTATTTACTGTTTAAACTGTCTTTTATAACACCTAATCCGTTTTTTTGCCCTACACTAGGTCAGTGGTTTTGTGGCAAAAATTCACAGAAACAGAAAATGCAGCCTTTTTTACAACCGCAAACCTTACATGTACCATGTATAATTAAATGTGTGCTATTTTTAGAACGCTCTGCGGTACCGTGAGCCGTGAAATGCTCATCATGACAAACACTCGTGTTGTTATGGGTGGTCTTGACAAAGGGTCTATTCCGTCGTATAGGTTGTAGATCTTGTTGTTTCACCAGACCTCTGGGAGATATTAATAGTAAAAGTTAGCAATTGTAGCCCCAGATGTTTATCTTGAAAAGCCACAAAGCATGTAACAAGCAGAAACTGACACGCTTTCCCTGACACATCCTAAACACTGAAGGGTTCTTTGTGGGCCCGTATCTGATGGTGAGGGGCATTGATATCTGGTTGGTGTCGAAGAGTTGGATGTGTTGAAGATTTTCTAAAGATGCATGCTCGGGCAGGTCCATCCTTTCCTCTATTTCCAATTCATGCAGCATATGTATTTACCACAGTCTATCCCCCTTCTGAATGTTGCATGTAGACATAATTGTAAACAAGCTCCTGCAGGATCCATTATTTCTCAATGTGCACAAACTGCTCACACCAGGCAGTTGTGTGCTTGCTTCAATATAAGTAGAATGCTCTTGTAGAGACGGGATTTTAATATGTAAAATGTGTAATATATGCAACCCATTTTATAGTAAGCTGGGGATGTAAGGTGGACCTGAAATTGCCGGTGCAAGCAGAAGATGCACAAAATGAGCACGGCTAAGCTGGCCGTTAGCTCCCCGCTAATCATCCTGCATATTTTTTTTAATTTGTTCACGAACTAATAGGAAAAAAGATGTAAAGAGAATTAAAGTAATGCAACAATAAATGAATGGTATGCAAGAATCTTTTCATCGTTTGGATTTGCAAATCTTGTGTATGTCTAGTAATGTAATTGGCTTTATTAAACGGGGGTCAAACAGTTCACACGTTTTTATCTTTATGAAACATTAAAAAATCAGCAAACAAACAATCTCAGAAACAAGTAAAAGTCAGACAGCATTATGTTGCAGAAGTTTGGGAGCTTTCCGCTTATACTCAGATTTATTACCTGCATATTATTGCTCATGAATTAAACATTGCAGTACATTTGGAGGCAATTTTATCAATTTAAGGATTATGGCTTAGTTAAAATTCTCCAACTGATCCCATAAAACAGCTACTTTACATGCATTGTATAGGCAAAGGAGACACTGCCTTTCTGTCACTTTGCAATTTCCAGGTAAATGTGTAATAAAGATTAATGGCTTACATAAAAGAACAGCATGGGAGTTAAAGTACAGTTTTACAATAGCAGCATATCATAACGAACTTTCAACTGTCTACACTGAATCACTGCGCATGCCTCAGTTTGCACTGCAGCACTGCTCGGCCTCACCATGATTCCCCAGCAATCAAAAAAAGGAATCAAAGAGGTGATTATTGAGGAATAAGTTCACTTGTTCTTGGTGTAATCCTTCCACAGGGATGAGAAATAACAAGTGCCAGATCCTCTTAAATGCTGGAATTACAGCAATTACTGAAGAGCTAGGGACTTGTGATGGAAAAGTAAACAGTTAACCTAAAAGCAAAAGTGCTCAGCATTATACAGCCCAACATAATCCCTCCCCTATGTAATCAATTTAAGGAGAAACATCTCATTAGGGGCCAGAAACGCAGCCACTGATCTCCATACAACAGCTGGCAAGGGCACTATAAAGGGGCCACCATGGCTGATGCTCCTCACATTAACTTTCAACTTATGGATAGTGTGGCTCTCCTCCAACGATATCTTCAGCCCCACCATTATGACTGCCAAGGTCATGTCTGATGAAAACATGATGAAGCAGCAGTTTCTCTTTTCTTTTTTTTCTTTCTTTCCTGCCCTGTCTCTCTCTCTCTCTCTTTCTCTCTCTCTCTCTATCTATCTATCTACTGCTCTCTCAATCTCCCTCCCCGCAACCCCCCCCTCCTGGCACAGAGTTATTGAACAGTGGGGGACCGCTGAGTTTTAATTACAAGAAGATCCGTGGAGTTAATTGAACATAGCGCAGGCCCTAATTTCACTTTACAGCAAATCAAGATGTTAGTTATGTAAATTCTGTCCTGTCCCACTGGGGGACTGGGGACTTCTGCCAGACTCCAAAGTCATTCTCTCCCCACTGGCACCAAGCTGCTGTCTCTGCAACTTACCTGAAGGACTTTTTATTACAATACTCACTTAAAGATACTTCATATACTATTTTTTCTCCACCAGGCCAGAAAAAGAGCCACATATCTATATATATATGACATTTATTAACATGAAAGAGCACTCAGAGGTAGCATAACTCCACCACGGCTGTGCAGTCTTTTACAGTTATTATTCTAATAATAATATAGAATGTTTATAAAGGTTTAGTCTGCAATTAGATTTGGATCTGCATCAAAATACAGAGAACATGCAGATTAACTGATGGCAGTCATGGTTCTGGAAATTAGATCCTCCCCGCCACCTTTGGGCAAAAAGATGTGCCTCTGTTGTATATAAAGTTTGTTGCAATTACTTGTTGAGCCATTCAAGAGTAACAGCAATTTGTTAGTCTCATCCAAAATCAAATAAATTAATGTTTTTGGAGCCACCTGTTTTGAATGTTATCAACCCGACACATTTTTCTTTTAACAATATATTTTTTGGCCATTTTAAGGCCTTATTGACAGTGGGAGAGAGACAGAGCGAAAGGGGGAGACAGAGAGGAAGACAGTTCCGTCAGGTAGATTCAGGTAAAACATCATAGTTTGGTTAAAATACTGTTAACTATGTGGTTAGGATTAGTTTAAAAAAGATCATGGTTGATTAAATACCTTAGCTCATGCAGGTCAGGACTGAAAATTAATTAGAAAGTTACTTTCTATTCAACACTTTAAGTCTGTCACAGGGCATAAACCATGGTTGTCCTTGTGTGGACGTTGTTGCTCTTTATACATCTTTAAACATCTATATGGTCATCATACCTAAACAACAGAATGGGTTGTTTAACAATGATGGAAATGAAAGGTTGCCCTGAAATGTGACTGTTTATAAGAAACTACTTATACATTTCTTTATAAATATTCCAGAAGATATGGAGATTGTCCATACTGATGGATTTGCCTTGAGCCAGAGAATCCTAAGACGAAGTACTTCCTACTTAGTACTAAATACTTCTGTGCCTGATAGCCAAAGAAAAATCTTTATGTGATTGTAACACTTTTTCAAACAATTCTGTCTGAATAGTTAATGTGTTGATGTCATCCTGGATTTAAACATGGGGTGCAGGTCAAAACATTTACAATCCACATAGTGGCTTTAAGGCGTTATGAACAACAACATTGAAATGGCTGCATGGATGGCAAAAACCTACCTGCTTGTTCTTGACAAGCGGGTAGATTTTGGTGCAAATCAGAGGCTTTAGAAACTACCGTGGAGCCATTTGAAAAAAAAAAAAAGTTCAGTCTTTTGCCTTGGAAAAAATAACAAATCTGCCACCATTTCAGACCTCTTCTTCCTTTCAGTGAGATTTTGGAAGACTGGCAGCTGTAGAAGCACCACTGCATGCTATGGAGCATTTTAATGTGATCAGATAGATTAGAAGGAATCCTTTACTGCTGACATGGTGTTAACTGCAACCTGCATCTTAAGGCCTTTTCCAATATGCCAAGGACTTATGGGAACACACTGAAAGACGGAAATCTCTGATCCAATTTGGAAACAATGTGGCACAATTAAATTAATTAGTACATAAACTTTAACATAACTAGGGATTATGTTTGTTGGGATGATTTGATTTCAAAGCAATGATGGGGTCTAAAGGGTAAAGATATGCTAATGGAGCTCTTTTTGCATTCTGAATGCCAAATTATTGAGCTGTGAAATAGGAGGAGGCCCCACACTCCACTCAGGGAAGGGCAGGGGGGTTGACTGCCCCCCATGCTGCCCCAATGTTAGAAAAAACACAGCGAAAGTGCCTTCTTAGATGCACCAATGGTGACTGGTAAAGTGCCCTCTAGGGTGTCCTTACATTGGAGAAAATGTGATTATGTTTCCCCAGGGTGTTCTTAAATGGAGAAAACATGATAAATGGCCCTCTAGAGTGGCCTTAAAATTAAGAAGGCACAATGCCATAAATGTTGATACATGCTAGTAAACATTCTGGCCATTGGTGTCCATGATACTGAGCGCAGCCGGCGTACTGGTTGTGCAGGAGGTTCGTTCACCTAGTTCCACATAAGGTCTGTTTGCACTCCGGGGCCTCATGGGAAATCCCATACAGCCTCAGGCCTGGTTGATAACAAAAGAAAATGTTCTGTTGGTCTCTCCCCTCTCTCTCTCTCTCTCTCTCTCTCGCTCTCTCGCTTTCTCTCCTTCTCCACCCGGGTCTTATCTTAAATACCTTGAAGTGGATGGAGGCACTGGTTTGTTGGAAGCTGTCAGTAGCGCTCCAATGAGAGCAGTCTCTCTGGGGTTGATAGGACCGTTGGTAGCGTCGTACTCAACACAACCAGAGACAGTATGATAAAGTTGGCCTGTACATTTTTCATATGCTGTGGTGAAATTGCCTCAAAAATGCAGCGTTCAAATTCGAAGAAAGTGGAGAGCTGCCTTAACCCATTGAAGCCTGGAAAGCGGATACGTCATTTTGTAGTATTTGTATAAGCTCTCAAATACTTTTTGAATTTCATTTCTATCTGCAGAGGCTGAAAAATCTATTATTTAGTAAAAGCGTTGACACTTCTGTTGAATTTCCAGAAAAACTTCAGGTTTTAGGGGCTGATTTTAAAATCGCCCAGAGGTTTTACAGGAAGTTTTAGGCGTCAATGGGTTAAGAAATGACGTGGAGCCTGAAAGAGTAATGCCCTTTCTGATCCCTCCTTTATCGTGGTGAAAGAGTTCAAGTGAAACAAAGATTCAAAAAGTTAACAAGCTTCTCATTTGAGGCAAAAAATGTCCTCCCCAATTTTGTTCAATCTTTGTAATCTGACCGTAAATTGTATGGCTTTCACCTCAGCAGGATCCTCCTAAAAGCTCCAAGAACTCAATGGGACAGCATGAGTCCTTGTGATTTTCCACAAGAAGGGCCTTTACAAATACTTGGAACAGACATGACAATCTCTCTTCCACACTGGGCCAGACTGCAGGCCATTTTGTCCCCCCGATGTCTCAGCATAAGTGAATGATACATAGTGTTCCTCTGCGGGATGCACTGTCAAAGCCCTCATGGTGTGGACTGCTTACATCAGATTTCAAGATGAGACAGCGAGTGAGAGACTTGGAGAGAGTAAAGTCAAAGGCGAAGGCATGGCACTTACTTAAATGTCATACTGTCTATTTAATTTGCATGTGGGAAGCGTCAGGACCAGCAAGACTGCCAAGTCGCAGACAGCAGCATTCTCTGTGTTGGCTCGAGTGGATGGGAGGAGAATGCGGATCTCTGGGAAGACAGCAAGTTGGATGAGCTATTGAATGTAAACAACATAAAGTTGTAGCTATAATGCTGCAGATGATCATGAAAAGCACATTTTTGTGAGGATGATTTCTTTGCAGGTGTTTCATGCAGCTGAATGTTTTTCCATGACTTCCCCAAGGCTGATATTTTCACAACCGTTAGTCAGAAAGTAGCTATATATACAGTATTTAAAATCAAGTGGGTATTATTTTTTTCCCACATATGCCATTCATGTTTCCGTCAAATCTGTCGGCCCAGAAACATCTTAGAGAAGAGAGAAAGAGAGGAGATCTCAGTTTCCCCTGTGCCCCCGAAACTCTGGTTGTTGTAATAATTACAACTGCTAAAATCAGAGCAAACACAGCCAAATATCACAGGTAGGAGAAACAAAATGATGGCTGTGTTCCCTGGGAATGAAGAAAAAAGGCTTGGCACAGAACGGGCCCAGCGTTGACAAAAAAAAAAAAGTATCACTCACATAATGTTCATATATTTCTCCTTTTCCTCCTCATCCTCACAGAGACTAATTATTTTCTGTTTTACCCATTCCCGGTCCTCTTTATTAATTAGAAGAGAATGACAAAAATGGACGAATGGAGGGAAAGACAGGGAGGCTGTGTTTTTCCACTTAGTGCTGTGTCTTGGTTATGCTTTCTGCTGTCATCTGTTTAAAGGAAGTGAGGGGAAAGATCCTGATTTCATGGGAAATAGGACAGTCAATCAATTAAAAAAAAAAAATTAATCACATAATTTGCTGAGACTAATTATGAAATCATTTTTTGTAATGACAGATATTTGTCTGCAGAGAGGAGCCTAGTAGCACCCACAGAACCTGAGTGGGAACTACTGCATTAATGCGTAGAAACAATATCAAATGTAGGAAAGGTTCATGTCACCTATCTGTTGGTCTCTTACAACATATCATCATATGGATAGAGAAGCCTCATCATTTCACATAATGATAAACAGTGAAAAGTGTTTTTTGTTGTTGTTGCTGTTTTTTTTAAATTATGCTGTCAGCATTCCTCCCAGAAACATGATAAGCACTATGCCTCAAGCACACCAACATGTTTTATTTGGCATATTCAAATTTCTAGACTTGGGCGGCGTGCAGATGACAAGACATATGTGTTTTCGTTTTTATGAGAAGCACATCTCTGGCTAAAATGGAAGACTAATTTGCACACAGGCTCACACACAGATTCATGCTAATGATTGATAATGTTTCATTAATGCAAAATATTCTCTGCCAAGGATCTAAACAAATTGTGGCAATTTAGTCTTTCCAACGTGTGGTATCAATCATTTCCACCCAGGAATGATCATACATCAATGCCATTTTCCTCTAAAAGAGGTGCATAGGTCCGCAGGCAGCAGCTGCACAATTTTGGCAAAAGAAAATCAAAAGTTTTTTTTTCTTTTTTCTGTTTATGTGCTAAATGATTTACCTGGATAGTATTGCTTTGGTTTTAACACTCGTTATGTATACAATAAACAATTTAAGAACACAGAATTTTAGAGAATAAACCAAATGTTGCCATATGTGGTGTTTTATATAGACGTGCCAAAGACACAAACAGTGGCAAGGGAGGGCCCCAGAGCATATCCTCTTTTCTCTCAATAAAAAGGCTTTTTTTCCCTTTTGGACATGGATGTCATTTAATAAGAAAGCCTTAATTAGTGAATCAGATATGCTTTTTAATTTTTACTCTGTACTCCCACCAAAACATTCTTCTTCCACCTCTGCAACATCGCATGTCTTGAAACGCATGAAACCCTTATTCATGCCTTCATAACCTCCAGACTGGACTATTATAATAGCATTCTCTACGGCCTCCCCTTCACCAGCCTCAAAGACCCCAATATATCCAGAACTCAGTTCACCCACTCCTGCTCCTGAGAACACATCACACATCTTCCACACATTCACTGGCTCCTAATTCAGCACCGAATCAATTTCAAGATCCTACTCATCACCTACAACGCCTTCAATAACCTTGCCCCCCCAACCATCTCAGATCTTCCGATGCCAACCTTCTGACCCCCATCACCGGGACCAAGCACCGCACCGTGGGGAACAGAGCCTTTGCCACTGCTGCCTCAACCCTCTGAAACTCCCTCCCTTCGCACACCAGCAGTTCTGACTCTCTCCACTCATTTAAAAAAAGTCAAAACCCACCTCTTCAAGATAGCCTATAAAACCCTACTCCCACTGCCTACCATGAACTGTCATAGCATCTTTCTTTTCTGTTTTTCTCCCATGTATTCTTTCTTTGTATCTGTTTATGCATTCTATGTAAAGTGACATTAAGTATTTTTAAAAGCACTATATGAATCTGAAGGATAGGAGTATTTAGCTTTACTTAGCTTAGCCGTAACTTTAAAAAAACTTCAGTGACATTGCAGAAGAGCTGTTTAATGAACATTTAAGTCTCACTTCCTCCTATTGAACTGCAGGTCAAGGGGGCACATTCTGCCCTCATCCTGAGCAAGTCTCACTTCTTCTATTTGGCTATGGGTTAAACTGGTTAGAACTAGATCAGGGTACAGCTATTTCAGTAAGAACTAAGAAACATACATACAAGACACCATAGTTTTGAAATGAAATATTAGCCATGTTTCCATTAGGGTAAAGTGGCCGCTGGGAAAGCATCAGGCCACGCCCTCTCAAATGGCAGCTCACTCCATTACAAAAAAAGGGCCCAGAGGGATTTACGAGACTCTGGGGGTGACGTATGGTTTTTCGATTGTCGCGTAAATATACACATATATATATATATATATATATATATATATATATATGTATGTGTGTGTCTACATGTCTATGCGGGAGACACGCCAATCATAAACAGTAAGGAAGGAGACTCCGAGATGGAAGGAGCAGAGCTTGCTTTAACAGCATGCACAACTGCGGCCGCCTCAACATTGTATATGTACATAAAGTGCCCGCCGCTGATCGTGAATTAACCGGCACGCTAACTGTGTACAGAGCATCCAGGGTTGTTGTAAATAAACAGAGATCGCTAAGTGAACACATACTGCTGCAGCACATACACACTGTACTGCTACAGAGCTAACTGTTAGCCTATTAGCACTTTGCTACTGTGCACCTCGTTCCGCGATGCCTGACTGCACTATGAAAGGGCAGAATATCACGCCTACACTGGCGCGTGTTCTTGTAGCGTCGAGTACTACGTCACATCCTGCTTTGAGTTCTATCCAATCAGCAACCAGGCTTTTTTCTGACTTGCGATCCTGGTGTGGACATAATTCGCTGCTAATTCCACTGGGCTATTATTCTTTCATCAAATTAAAAGTAAACTGTATTCAGCTGTTTTGAGTTTTTTTTGTAAAAACCAAGTCTAGAACTAAAGAATCAGGGCAGAGTGTGAGAGGCTTTAAGAGCCCCGGCTCTAACAAATCCAATAAATTTACAAGTTGACATCATGTGTAACAAAGAACCAAAAGACAAAGACACCATGCAGACATGACTGTATGAGTGTTACATCACAATCCATTCCATATGAAAGGTTTTTGTCACTAATTGCTAGTCCTCCTCAGCATAGTGTTTCAAGTCAAATAAAACCAAGTCTAATGGTGTGTTGTGTATTATTATACCAAATTGATGTCAAATTCTAAAGCATTTAAAATCATACTTTAGCCTCATTGTTCCAACATTCCACAACCGCAACATACACAATCTAATTCTGGCTTGGGACCTTTGCTACATGTTCTCTCTCTCTCTTTCTCTCTCTCTCTCTCTCTCTCCCTCTCTCTCTCTCTCTCTCTCTCTCTCTCTCTCTCTCTCTCTCTATATATATATATATATATATATAAAACTTGTGATTTGTTTGGAAGCACATTTGCTCAAGTGAAAGAGCAGTGCACATCGTGACTTGTGTTAGGTTGCCCAGTTAGTGTAGTTAGCACATTTTATGTTGTGTGTTAGCTTGTAACTGGCAGCGGCTGACACAGAGTTTGTGGTTGTCAAACATATAATAAAATCTGATGTTAAAGTGTGTTTTCCACTTTGTACTGACAAGTGCACTCAACACTGGAGGTTTCAGGTTTCTTTTCTAGGCTAGGTGAAAGATCTTTGTGCATCACGATGGCTAGCGGTTATTTGACAAGTAAAAGAGCAAAACTAACTGCAGTGATTAGCATCGGGTTGAAGATGAAATGGCAGACATCCCAGAGGCTAGCATTTGGATGACCAGTGAGAGAGCAGTGAGAGAGCAGTTCACATTTCATTGGCTAGCATTGGGTTGTAGGTAGTGAGGGACAATGAAGCTTCATGAAGCATTTGCTTTAATTTTTTTACCCCGGTCCCGGTCTTGGCTTTTAAAAAAAAGGCTTTAGCAATGGTAATTGAGTGTGTTTTCAGCCCTTTGTTGAACAAAGAGCGCCATCTAGTGGGCAAATGCTTCACAAACCCCTTGTCCCTACACTAGTTGTAGGTGAAAGGGCAGAGCACATAACAGTGGCTAATGTTAGGATAACCAGTGGAAGACCTGTGTGCATCAAGAGTGGTAGCATTAGAGGAAAACTTGGAAATATTTAGTCATACATGTTTGTGCCTGTGTCTGACCCAAACATCTCTCTCTTGACAAACTTTGCTCTGATACGAGTCAGTATACCAAAGTTATGACGTTTGAGAGGCCATAAACACATGCAGGGGTACATACAATCTTGTTTTGTGGAGCAGTTTATACTGAAAGTCACATAAAATAATCTATGATAGCTTCCACCATTGAATTCAATTCCATTGAAATTAATTTATCCATTTTAAATTCTGGAATGAGCAGGCCTCAACATCAACTTCCCACACACACCAATGGTAAAAGATGACGATGAGGTAATCTCATTGAGTCAATCCAATGCTACACTTGAATACACAGTTGTCTATAAGTCAATAAAAGGTAAAAAATGTTACGGATGTGTGTGTAGAACACTCCAGGCAGACACTTGTGAATGATGCCTGCCAGCCTGACCTTCACAAATTTCCCTGCACATTCAGCCGGAGGACAAGGAAAAAATGGAAATATGTCATCCAACTGCCAGTTCAGGGAGATCAATCACTTTGGACAGGTCATTGTTCTTCTCAGTGGTAAAAAGGACAGAGGTTTATCCCTGAAGCAAGGAAGGTGCTTCAGGTCTTGGCTGCCGGCCGGAGCACCAGTGCCCCTGGATATTCTTAAAGCTGCAAAGCAGAGATGATACGGAGGGACACTTGGATGGAATTTGGACTAATTGCTCGTAAGATAAATAAAAAAAAATGTAAAATCTCATGTGGACAAATATAAATGCATACATTCTTAGAATGTTTAGATTTTACATGTAACTTTGGCATTTGAAGGTGCTGTCAACTCAAGCAGGGTTCATCTTTTATGTCAATTTGTAATGTGTACAAGAAGGACAACTGGGTATGCTCTGTGCCAAGTGTATTGAGAAGCAGCTATGTAGTAGTAAGTAAGCTAGTCAGCTAATTAAGCTTGAAACCAAAGTTAATTGTGAATTCATATGTTCCCAGAGTCTCAGGTTAATTAAAAATACGTAAATGAAGAGCATGGTTTGGTGAGTATGTACCAAATTGTGGAAGTTTCTCTTATTTTTGCGAAGTCTCTGCTGAGATGAATCTCCTCTGAAAAAAGTGGCAAATGCTGTTCTCTAAACCGCCTTTTTGATTTTTAATTAAGGTGGAAAATTGTTTGTGACAAAATGTAAAAAAATAAAATAAAATACATGTACTTCCTTTGAGTCCTTCTCCTCTATCATCCAGCAGCACTTCCATCATTATATTAAAACTGTTTTCTGTTGTTCATTTGGCTTTACGTGGTTAGAAGTGGTGATTGAGGCTGTCATATCCACTAAATAAACTCAAGCTTTGGCTTCGACATATCGGTACCAGTAAAAAAAAAATGCTGCATGACCTATTGTAATAGCTGTTTTATTTACAGTCCCTTATTTGTTTTTTTGTTGTGTTTTCAAAAAAATACCTTAATGGTGTTTTTGTTTTTATATCATTATAAACAGTGTTGCCATTACAGACCAGCAAAACTGGAAATTGACCCAACTCTACTGACAAGCACTGAAAAGTAAAGCCTAGTGTCATTTCAGACTTGGTGGTCGTCATTAAGGCTGAACATTAGGAGAGTTTGCAGACAAGCAGTACAAAAAGGTAATCTCTATGGTTAATCATATGTGTTTGAGAGAAGATTTCAAGAACTATCTGGTGTGCCTGGTGAAATTTTCCAACTTACAGTTTCTTTAAGTTGCGTGCAGTATGTACGCTGCCCTACGTATGTACGGCTGCCCATTGGACACTTGGGCCACTGACATATCTTTACCCTCTACAGTGCAGAATTAAGCAACAACTCCAAGTTGTCCACCTGCAGAAGTTCTCCAACATCTCAAGTGAGCAATTGTGTGCTGTATCAGCGAGGTGAAGGAGGCTAACTACTGTGGTGTCATGGACTCCTTCACTTAGTGTTGTGGGCTGAATTATCTGCGCATTAACACTCATAATATGTTGGTAGAAAACATCCTCTACACCAATTTTTATCTGGGGGGAGGATGTTGTGATGGCAGGCAATGCCAATAGAATCAATCAACTACCAACAATATCTTATCTGGCATGGGGTAAAATAACGTCCAAAATGGGGATGATTGTAACAAGGGTAAAAAAAATGAAATTTTAAAATATGGGCTTAAGAGAGGAAAGAGACCTGCTCCAAAAGACAGTTCAGACAGGGACAGGGATGCCGGCAACGTTCTTCAATTCATTTCAGTTGGGGTGGTGCGTTCCCCAACCAGCAGCCCGCAAGGCAGGGGTTGCCGCAAAAAACGTGTCTGTCTGAACTTTCTTTTGGAGCAGGCCATGTTGTCATAACTCAGTCAGTTAGTACGTTTACATGCACAGCTTACTCGAGCTATGCTCAAAATGTCTCTTTCCTCTCTGCTCTGTTGCGCTCGATGCGCAGGGTAATTAAACATTTAACCAAATGGACGGTATATAGGTGCTAATGTAATGCAGAGCAAGGAAAAATAGTTTTAGTTATGTACCATCTTTGGCCATGGCTTTACCGCAAAATCGAAACTTAAGTGTAAGTCCACCTTAAGCAGAGTCCAAACAATCGCTCCATCAATGCATGTAACAACACTGCCACCTAATGTTGAGGAGGGCGGCCATTTGTGAATCACAAGCTGTTTGTGGACTCTCTCGACAAGAATGTCTCAAAAATACGTCATTAAGGAAAGAGATGCGTGTGTGATTGGCGATCCACAAATGCTGAATCACGCTTCACAAGCAGAATTTTCTGTTTTACAAATGCCTTTTTAAAAAATATATAAATACACATTTATTTGTAAAAACCAACACACAAGTTACAAATCCTAAACTTATGTTTGTGGAAGGAATATTTGTATGCAACAACACTGGTTGAGGAGGGCGGGCCATTTGTGAATCACCAGCTATTTGTTTGTGGATCTGTGTGGATCTTGTCAAGAACGTCTCAAAAATGCATCTTTGAGAAAGAGATGCATGTGTGTGATTGATGATTCACAAATGAAGAGTCACACTTCACAAACAGAATTTTCAGTTTTACAAATGGCTTTTTTTGGTTTTACAAATGGAAAATTGCGTATTTACAAATACACAATACATTTACAAATACACACCTATTTGTAAAAAACAAAATACAAGTTACAAATTAGAAATTTGTATTTGTGGATAGCAAAACACGTGTGCAAATCAAGGACTATTTGTAGATCACCCTTTGTGCGTTTACAGGTATTAATGAGACAAATTTAAGCCCATACTAAAAAGTCTTGGAATTGCATAAATTGTGTGAGTGTCACTTACGCATCTCTACATGTCTGTAGAGCAGGAGGCCTTGAGCATTGCTTGCAGACATATTACTGACTACGCTGCCCGACAAGCGAGGAAATAGATAGATAAGGCTGAATGCAGGGCTGCCCCTGACCAAAATGGGGCGAAAAAATGTCTTCTGTTACAAATATAATACTAATATGTATACTATATTAGTAGTATCTACTATAATCCATTATAATGCAAACTACAACCACTAATACTGGCAGTATTACTACTTCTATACTAATATTAATTTTTTAAAAACTATTGCTATTGCTATCTATTATTGCTATTATTGTCATTATTATCATCATCATTATTATTATATAGGCTACAACTACAATACTAATAAAACATACTAATTCAGTACCTATATATACAATAACAGACTGATATTTCAAAATGTAGCAGCAGCAGCTGTACATGGAGGTTTAGTGCTGCTTATGCCACAAAGTTTTACATTTTTACTAGTGCTGGGCCGTTAACACAATTAACAGCGTTAATGGACATTAACAGACATTAACGGCGTTAAACGGACATTAACGGCGTTAACTCTTCTCTCTCTTCTCCTGCGTCGCGCTAACAGCTGATATAGTAGCGCGCCGCACGGCTGTGCATATGCGCATCCTTTGTGCAAAACGGGGCCCCTATTGGATCGTGGGGCCCTACACACTGTGCGTGTTCTGCGTGTAGGCATGGACGGCCCTGGCTGAATGTAAATAGCATTAAATTATACCCAAGTTGTGTCTATATTTATGGCAGACAAAATATCTGACAAGTAAATAGGGAAAAGAGGGGGAGAATGTGTGGGAGAATGAAGGCAGAGAAAGTTGCAGCGGTTGTAACGCTGTCTGAAACTTGCTTGCGATGAGGAAGGGGAGAAACTATTTGTGAATTTTGACTGTGTTTGTCCTTGATCTATTCTGGCTTGTCATAGCTCCTACAATAAAAGTTTGGGGCTCACACTGGATTTGTCAGTTACTGGATTGTTATGCTTGTGTCAGAAATAAGCGAGTGGGCATTGCCAAACTGGTGAAAGGATGTCTGAATGACAGAAAGTCACTGACATCAAACACTGCTTGAGCAAAGTATTGACTGAAAAATGTACAAAGAAGGGAGCAAGACTAGAGGTAACAGGAGGGCAGATGATGGAAACTAACTCAACAATTAGCAAGGATCAGGGCTAAATCTTCTGTCACAAGTTTAACTAACACTGTGTGAAACCCTGGAGACAAGCAAAAGCTTTGCATCAATACCCACCATGTGGTAATTGTAGCACTACCACAAATAATGACAGCGAGCAGAGAAATATCAAACAATATCGATCGCTAATGGTTAGAAGGAGGTGTAGAAAGTCCAACATTTCACAAATAATTAGTATGTAAGCATTTTACAGTCAAGAGGAAGTTTTTCAAAAATATGGTATTTGGCCAGCCCTCCAGCCGCCGTGAGATCAATATTACCTGAATTAATGGCTAACTTAACAAGGCACTTAAAACCCTCTTAACAGGACAGATAAAAACCCAGTGAACTTTGAAAGGTAATGAACATTTTTTATCCCTAAGAAGCTGCTGGCTTTATTAGCTGAAACAAATGGAGCAGGCACTTAAATCGGACACTAAAATTGACTTCTAAATAAATTAACATGGCTGAAAATACAACAGAGGTCTTTTTTTCAGCTTTGCAGCAAATCCAGAGGTGCCGGCAAACACTGAAGCACTGGCATCTGTGTTATTCAACTTTTTCCCTGAGCACTCCACAAAAACTCCTGAAAGACAAAGATGATCTAAGACCATCTGCAGCTTCAGACTGTGCTGTGACATTTGAAGAATGATGCCTTAATTCATCATTAATCTTGTTTCTTGTGATGATAGCAGTCCATTCGATAGTTTTCAATCTGGAAAATCAAGAAACCACATCCAAGTAGCTTATTTATTTGCTTCAGAACAATTTGTAAGGCGAGAATGAAGAATCAAAAGTTTATTTTTGCTAATTTGTCAGTTTTTGATGTAAGATTAATTGAACTGATTCTTCCTCTGAGTTAGTCTCGCCTAGCCAGTCCTCTCTCCATAGTGCTTTGTCAGAACTGTAGAATGGTCTCTCTGCACCCATTCATTTTCCGCTATAGGGGAAAACATGCTGTTTCTATTTCTTTAAACCAATGACAATTGTCTTGGGTTGTGCATGCAACGATGTTACCCCTGCCAAATGGGTAGCAGGGTTAATGGAAGGGGAGAAGAATGCCACATGCTAGGTGTGACCAATAATTATATATACAGTTTACATCAAGTGAGTCATTCAGTGACCTATTTCTTTTTTCTCTCCACCACCTTACTGGCCTTCCAATACAATCTATATAGGTGTTACAAAACTGAATAAAATGTCAGGGGTTTTTTTTGATCTGGAGAAAAGCTGCAGAAAATATGTACATGTTCACTGTGAAATGATAAACCCACAGACGTTTATTACCCTACTGTGCAGTTTGCATCAGCTCTACGTGGCTTTTTAGCATCTTTCAGCTAATTGTTTTTCTTTTACACAACTCAATGTACCTTTCTTCTAGCTGCAAGAAATTGCTACATTTAGAAAAAAAGCTCAAAAAAATCCATTGTACATCCCCTGCCAAGCACCAAATGGCTGGCACACAAAGATGTCAACCTAGTAGAACATTTCGCTGCTGAAGAACCAGATTTTTCCTTCAGGAGTTGGAGGAGACCATGCTAATCTTGACATAGCATAGTTTTCCCCCAATAACAGTGACCTGGATGTGTAATAATTGATCAAGTCAGAATCATTTTACAAAAGCTTTGGACAAACGCTTGCAATAAGCAGCACTGGACGACATGTATTTGGGGAATATGTGCGCATGGGAGTACTCACAAAGATTAAAACAAGGCTTTCCTGACATCCAATCTATACGCTGCCTTGCACACAGACTTGGAATAATAGATACTCTCTCAAGCAAGTTGAGAAAAAATGTGACAATGAGTTTTTCATTGCAAACCTATACACTCTATCCTCACTGTTTGTTTGCTGAAGGAAGCAGCAGCAGATCTTATCATACAAATCTTTAAAATTGGCCAAATATTTACTATTCGTCATGTAGCAAATAATTTGAATGGTTTAAAAGCAGTATTGAAAGACTATCCTTTATTAACACACCATTTCAAAACAGCTACGATGAAGCGTCTCATAGTGAAACACTGACAGAGATTCAAAGGACTACACAAACACAGGCTTTTCGGCTAATTTGGCAACAGAGAGAGACATCTTTAGTAAACACAAGTTGCCACATTCATTAGACCATTGACATTCTGACAGCCATGAAAGCCAGTGGAGGGAAATCGTCACAGAAATCTGAACAGTGTACATCCACAGGCCTATTCAAAGATGTCGAGCTCTCAGAGGTTAGGCCAAAGATCGATCATCTTCAGTTCTATCAATCTGTCTCTGACAGCCTAAAGAAACCAGACTTTTTCCAGATGCTGAAACTGCTGGATAAACACTTTGAGCCAAAGGAACTGAGTACACTGAGTCTATGTGGGGAAAATGAAGTGCTAGCAGCCTCCCAGGTCTGTTGAGGAGTTTCAGGACTACAAAACTGGGCCCCAGCTGACAAAAATTCATATTGGAAGATCTATCTGCCAGCCTCAGCTGCGTATGACAGAGTCTTCTCTGCCATCAGAGCTTCTTATGGCAAAACTTGCAACAATTGCCTGAAAAAAAAGCCTATTGTCTCATTGTTCCTCAACATCCTAAGTTCCAGGACTTAAAGTAAAGACAGAGAAGCCCGAGCCACTCTGGTTACTTTCTGATTAAAGATAATAATTGGGGAATTCCAAACCATACGACCATATAGTTTGTTTGTTCGTACCCCCCAATACAGTACAGGAGTGTTTCCAAAACCAGCGCCCTACTGGTGGCAGGAGATCAGCACATCCTCATGCCTAAACTTAACAGTTGGCGTTTTAAACCATTGCAGTTACATTATAATACTACTTACCTATAGCCTGCGTATACCCATGCTGCCTTGCACGCTCCATTTCGTTTCGGACTGCAAGGCGGCATGGTGTCCAAGGCCGATTCTTAGCCCTGCTTTTGGTATCCAATCACAGAACGGGGAGGGACGCGTACTATTTGACAGACGGAAGCTTGTAGTTTTCTAATGAATTCAACATGGCTGAAGCAGATGCGAAGCTCTCTTTGGATCTAGCTGTAGACAGTGTTCTAGATAGTTTAGTGTGAAAGTTTATTATAAAAGAAGAACAACTTTTGGCTTTACACTCCTTTATCACCATCAAACAGGATGTTTTAGCCTTGCTTCCAACAGGTCCACATGTCTGAAGAGTGAGCATATATGGAGTGCCCTTCTTCGTTCATATATATCTTGCACAAACTGCAATAATCATTCGGCGCCATCGTGTAAACATCAGTAGTCTTCTTCCTCAATGCTTCCTCGTCGAATTTCTGACGATCTACATTTGTCATCTGGTATAATTGATATGATTGGCGAATAGCTACGTACAGACGTTTATGATAGACATTCATAGCGCCCAATAAACGGCTCTGGAGGATCGTAAATTACGCCTCCTCTACGGAAAAATGAATAGGTGGTCTCCAGACTATATCTCATTTGTGATATAGTCTGGCGTTAGCCAGGCTAACTAACCTAACTGACCTAAGGTTAGGGCAAAAAACACATTACGTCAAATACCACTGTTTAGTTTTGGTTTCAATCACGAACAATGTCTCCTGGGTCAATGTCCTGTGTTTGTTTGACCCATCCGCCACCATGCTGCCTGACATGGTCCTTGTCGTTCATTATACTCTCGATTCTCACTTCTCCCTTTGCTTTTACACTCCATAACAAGTGAAACGGTGCCTCTGAAAGCCACAGACTTTAATTTATTTTTTTTCTTAATGTAGGTTGTCTACAAAAAAACAATGTTCTTTGCTGAGGAAGGCAAGAGTATTAGTAGAGTAGTATAAAAACAATACTTTTTACTCATGACAACAGTAAAAACCATGTCATTTATTGATTACCAGTTCAGGATGTTAATGAAAAGGACTAAAGCCAGGGGCAAGGGCTAAAGAAAAATATGCTAATGTCTTTTCGAGGATGACTCCAGGACAGCTGTACAATATTGCCTTTTAATGAGAAACAAGTCAATCTCATTCCTCAGTCAGCCAATTCAATTTTAAAGAACAGATTAATAGCTAACTGCATTAATTGAATGACATGGAGAGCACCGAGGAAGACCCCATGAAAACATCATCTACATAATTTTCATTCACTGGAGATACAGCAGTACCCTTTAACTTACTGTATGACACAAACCTCAGCTCTACACCTCTAGATTGCAGATATTGACGGGAGTGACAAACTTTGTTTGGTAAATTATACAGAGCTGTGATGGGGACCTCGCTCCCCCAAGCAGATGGCTCCTTTGCTATAATCAGTGTGCTAAACACTGGATAATACAAACTTTAATGAGTTCAATGCAAACTTTCTCTCACTCACTCACAGCTGCTTTGAGAGCCGCAAATCAATCCATTATTACAGGTAAAACAACAGCAGAGCGAGAGGGAGGGAACTGTGGTCATTAGTGCTGACAAATGAAAGGCCTGGGGATCTGGGGTAATTCATCTGGAGCTGAATATTCTGCTTCCAAAGCCAATAAGGAAAAAGTGTTGGACCAATGTTACAGACTGCACATCCCATTAAGATTCTATATCCATTTATAATGAAATTAGTCCAGACACAGCACATTCTGTATAGTTAATGTAACATTTCAAACAAACTAAAGTTCAACTCCACCTTAAAATCAAACTGATAGAATATTTTATCATCTTCAGTGGCTCAGAGTAAACTGATGACCACACGTTAAAAGAACATTAAGGGGTTTTAATACTTGGGTCTTATTTCCCATTGTTTATAGCCTTGTACTCACAAAAGAACATGCTGAGAATTGGGAACATGGTGTTCAAGGTGTTAATCAAATCTCATCCCAACCACACCCATCCAATCCTAAACACCCATTTTCAAATGTTATCAGCCCGTTGAATTCCCATTATCACATATAATCAGCCTCAAACAGGGTCAGAAGGTCTACTCCACCTACTTTATATGCAGAGGTTCATTATCTCACCATTAAATTGCTGCTCAGTTTTTTAGGTTTCGTTTTTTAGGCTCAAAAACTACGTGGTTAAGTTTAGGTCTGGAAAATGTGCCTTCTGAGCCTACCAGAAGGTGGAGCAGTGCCTTTGTTACCCATAGCTATGAAGCTGATAACCGCTTATAAAACCCAATTTAATTGCTTGATAACAATCCAACCGGGTGCCTGATGGCACTATGCTTTTGAACTCTTCATCAGATCCGTAACATTTTACAACTTCACTAGTGCATCCCAAGTTCAACAGACAGACTCAATAATTCAGAAACTTATTGTAGAGCCCTACAGTGCCACTGACTACACTAAAAAAAAACTTCTATGACAGTCTGTTCCACCCCATGGACAGACTGTGCTCGCATTTCTTAAGTGAACAGGGACCAAAAAAAATCCACATAAATCATATGAAGTAGCCTATGTTGTGTAAAGCCCAGAAGCCTCTAGTCGAGTTGCTCTCTGTTCCCGCTTGCCCTGAGTCATACAGACAGCAAATTTAGCTGAGGCCTGTAGCACTGGATCTCTTGGGCACCAAGTGACAGATTTAACAATGGCAGCTAAAGCTACTGTTATTTAAGGCTTCATTTGGTTGATCCACACTTGTTGGGAATACATAAGGAAACCAAACGCCATTATTCAAATGCCTCCAGACTGTAGTCTTGTCAGTCGAGGCAAATCACATACATATATTGTTTCTTTCTATTTCTGCATTTTCCCCAGGATTCTGTATCTCTAGTTAAAGTACGACCATAAGAAAGCCAACAGTTAAAAAGGAAGTGCTTGGTTAGGCAGCTTCCACTTTTTCAAAATACAGTTCAATAGCTTTTAAATCTAGCGCATGACTTGATGCAACTCATACTAAGGTCCATAAATAATGAACTGTTTCTTTAAATATGATGGCTTTATGAATATATTACCACGGTGTATAAAAAGTGTTGGCAGAAATCCCTGCAATTTCATACATGCTACACTCATATTTAATGAATGTGTTCTAAAAAAAAGTCCTCCTTATGAAGACGGACCAATTATAGAGTCTTTTCCCCCAGCAGCTGATCCATGCTGAAGAGAAGAAAGAGTTAAAGAATTGCATAGATTTGTGTTTTCAATTACACAAATGTTTTTATTTCAGTAAGCTGACACATACCTTTACAGATATATAATATGAATATACTCCATCTGTATTCTAACTTTATGCAGGGTAAAAACATTCCATTCTCTTTGTGTGAATCCACCAAAATCCTTACAAATTACTTGACAGACTTTGTTGCTCCTCTGTAAAGAGACTTGATATTATTACAAATGATGCAACAACTGAGAGACCAAACATTTGTCTGATGAGCTCTTTAGCACAGGATGACAAATGATGGTGCATAATGTGTTGTAATTATGCAGAGTAATGCAATTCTCCATAAAGCTCTATTCTCTGCAGCCTTTTGATAGGGAAAACAAACCCAAAGCAGAATCAGCTTCAGCTGGGCACAGAGCTGTCTGTCTGGGCCAGCTGTTTAACGGGGATAACAAAGAGCCTCCTTTCAAAGTCACACAGAACACCAGAAAGTCTTTTGATTTGCTTTCTCTGTAAAGTGCATGGAAAGTACTAAAAGAAAGAAATCATATTTGATGCTGAGAACCTCTTCAAAACATATTGTGGCACTGGTAATACCACCTGTCTTTAAGTTTTCATTGATTCATGGTTTTATCTTGAGTATCATGAGTAGACTGTATAAAGAATGGACGATGCATCAACACTTCCTCCCACTGTACAAAAGGAAGCCAAAACATCCAAGATACATGAGCTGATATCTTACGCATTTGGAGCCAGAGTCTGTGCAGCAGTGATCTGCACTATTGAATTCTCGTCCAAAACAGCCGTCAATCATGACATTACACCCCTATTTTAAAGCATGAAATAACTAAATTACAATTAAACAATGATACAATATCATTTAGTAGATGTTTTTATCCAAAGCGACATACAAATAAGAGGTAATTCAGCACAATCAAGGATCCATCCATCCATCCATCCATCCATTTTCCTCCACTTATCTGGGGCCGGGTCGCGGGGGCAGCCACAACGTCCAGCTCCTCCTGGGGGACCCTGAGGCGTTCCCAGGCCAGGTGAGAGATATAATCCCTCCACCGTGTTCTGGGTCTTCCCCGGGGCCTCCTACCAGTTGGACATGCCCGGAACACCTCTAATGCGAGGCGCCCGGGAGGCATCCTTACCAGATGCCCAAACCACCTCAGCTGACTCCT
The DNA here is from genome assembly GCF_030273125.1 of Centropristis striata. Lineage (NCBI taxonomy): Eukaryota > Metazoa > Chordata > Actinopteri > Perciformes > Serranidae > Centropristis > Centropristis striata. The sequence goes on from NC_081517.1 coordinate 10,310,930, forward strand.
TTCGACACGAAGGAGCAGCGGTTCTACTCCGAGCTTCCTCCGGATGTCTGAGCTCCTCACCCTATCTCTAAGGCTGAGCCCTGCAGCCCTATGGAGGAAGCTCATTTCAGCCGCTTGTATCCGCGATCTTGTTCTTTCGGTCACTACCCAAAGTTCATGACCATAGGTGAGGGTTGGAACATAGATGGACCGGTAAATCGAGAGCTTTGCCTTCAGGCTCAGCTCCTTCTTCACCACAACAGTGCGGTACAACGCCCGCATCACTGCTGACGCCGCACCAAACCGCCTGTCCATCTCACACTCTGTTCTACCCTCACTTGTGAACAAGACCCCGAGACACTTGAACTCCTTAGTCCACCGTTTTCTGGCAGAGAACCATGGCCCCAGACTTGGAGGTGCTGACTCTCATCCCTACTGCTTCGCACTCAGCTGCAAACCACCCCAATGAGTGCTGGAGGTCCCGGTCTGATGAAACCAAAAGAACCACAACCTCTGCAAAAAGCAGAGATGCAGGCATGAAACATAGCAAGAGTCAGTGCCGTTGGTTAAGTTCGAGTTAGGACACTAGTGCTTTTAGGTCGCAAGAGCGGTCTGTGCAATACTTATTGTAGTCATCAGTGTAGATCAAGAGTGAAGGTGTTCAGTAAAGAGTAGGGTCCTCAGTCTCTTCTTAAAGATTGAGAAGGACTCAGTGGGATGGATGGAGTTTGGAAGTTCGTTCCACCACCGGGGAACTACAGAGGAGAAGAGTCTGGTTTGAGACGCAGAGGCCTTCAGCGGTGGAGGAGCCAGACGTCTTTCACTCGAGGAGCGTAGTGGACGGGAGGGTTTGTGAATCTGAACAAAGGAGTTTAGATAAGAAGGGGCTGTGCCCGTTACTATTTTGTAGGCAAGAGACAAGACTTTGATTTGATTAGGGCTGTGACTGGGATCCAGTGCAGAGAGATGAGGAGCGGAGTGACATGTGCTCTCCTGGGCTGGTTGAAGACCAGACGTGCAGCCGCGTTCTGGATCATCTGCAGAGGCTTGGTGGTGCAGCAGGAAGACCCGCCAGTAGAGTTGCAGTAGTCTAAACACAAGGGTCTGAACCAGGAGTTGTGTTGACGGCTCGGTCAGGTAGGGTCTGATTTTCCTGACGTTGTAAAGGGCGAATCGACAAGATCGGGCTATTGAGGATACATGAACCTTGAAGGTCAGTTGGTCATCAGTCATGACACCCAAAATTAAACATAACACCATCAGCATAACAAGAACTACCTAAAATGACAAAAACACCTTTTTAAAATAATGGCCTATGTCATTTTTTCAGGTGTTTCTAGCGATTTTACCAGAAGTGGCCAGCACCACAAGGAGATAAATTAGATATTAGATATTTATGACCTGTACTGTAGCCAGCCAAGGGGGCAATCAAGATATTTTGAGCTTTCAGGCTGTCCATCCTTTTATACAGTCTATAGTGCACTCTCCCCTACAATCTGAACAAACTCAGGACTTTCACCCAGGAGATCTGGGTTTGTGTTCCATGACTAATCATAAGTGACAATGTTATTGGACGTAACATCAGCCAGCACCTGTCTGGTGCTGATATCGTCCTCATAACACCTTAACCTTCAGCATTTACATGTATTTATTTCACTTTTTAAACTATTTTTATCACGCCTAACCAGGAAGTTTTGCCCTAATGTTAGAGAAGCAAGCGGCCATGATAACAACCTTCTCAAATTGAACAACCTTGTTAAACAAAATATGAATCAAAGCTTATTTTTACATTTTTTAGTACATGTCCAGAAGAGCAAGGTGTGAAATGCAGGACTTGTACTTGTAGTATAGTATTTTTACAGTTTGATATTGTTATTTTTACTGACTTAAAGAATCTGAATCCTTCTTCCACCATTGAATAAAAAAAAAAATTAAAAATTGAAGATGGTGCCTGTGTTGGAAGGAACACACATCAAACTCCTTTTTTTGTAAACCACGCACAAAGATTAGTACTTCTCAACCAATATAATCAATATTTCTATGTCATATGAGAGGACCTATACATTCTATTATCAGTCATGCTTGGAGGAGGAGGAGGAGAAGAGATGAAACCATTTATTTCTGATTTTCACCATGACCAAAAGAAAATGGCTTCCAACCCAAATCTATAAATGAAATGAAACGGCCTTTAGTCTGCAACTCTCACCATTTTAATTTAAGAGTTGCTGATGTTTGTTCTTTAGGAATGCATTTACTCAAGGTTAAGATTGATTCCTGATGCATTTTTTTGGTAGTGAGTGAGTAAGCTGTCACTCACTGCTAAAAAGAATGAGTAACTTGTATGTCTTTATGAGGTGTAAACTGTGAAAAGAGAGACTGAAAATGCTCAGGTTTCTAGAAAAATCATGCTGCGTCAGTTTACCTCACCTAGGATCACACTGTGTCCTCGGAAGCTTGAAGGCAGTGAATAACTGAAGCGGCTTTAATTTTATCAAGACCTTTAATAAAACTATAATTCAGTTTTACAACCAGAAGACCCTTGGGGACACAGTACACTAGACCATGACTTGGTAAATGTGCCACTTGCTGATTTAATTCAGGTTGTCTTAATTCTAATGAAGATGCCCATCATTCTACATTAAGAGTGATAAAAAAAAAAGTTTCCAAACCCAGCTCTAGTGCAACATTAATCTTCCTCGATGCTACTAGGAGGTGTGAAAAAGAATTACACATTACAATATGGTGCACCTCAGAGTGCTGAAACTCCTACCTGTTTGATGTCTGGTTGATAAAATGACGACAGTCAATGAGTGATGGATATACACAACCTGTCCTCTCTTCTGGGTGCTGACGGGCTGGAGTCAGAATAAAAAATGCCAGTGACATTATAAAGAGTTACGGTCCTCTAGGGGGAAGATCAGAGAGAAGCATCACACTGTTGCACACTGCAGGGATCAGTATAAACATGCTATTCAAATGACAGCGAAGCTCTGGATTAACACCCCCACGCAGGGGAATGGCAGGGAGAAAACAGCTACGTGGAAAAGAAAACAGATGTCTGTCCAATTTGTGGCTAAATGGAGTTAAATTACAAATTGTTCATTCTCCATTTCATCCAATTTCTCCATTTGTCACATACAATGTCTAATTGTAAATCAAAAACAGGGCGCTGATAATCACACTTCTCTGCTTCTGTGAGGAGGAGTTATGTTCCTGCAGAGAAGTTCACAACAGCTGCTTTTCCTACTTCAAACTATTACGTGTTAATGTTTTCTAATAGGTTTCATCAGATGCAGACTATCAGGCCACATCGGGAAAATGTTTTGTATCACTCGGTTAAGTCTGCCGTACCGTAATTACAGTGAAAGAACTAGTGAATGGACTAGGTGACGGAGGGTTCAGGTAGAGTGCTTTAATGCATAATTTACGTCACATCATTGTACATGTATATCATAACTTTCACTTCCTCACACGAGTTGCTGTCTGTAAATATGCCAAGGCTATGCTGTTGATCATAGTCAACACAATTCTAGCACCCTGGTTCTCTCTGCAGGTAATCAGAAGTGAGAAGCAACTCCTACACATCCTGTTTATTTTTAAGGTTCTCAGCAGCAGGTCTCCATAAAAAAAACCTGAAGGCCCCCCCCAAAAAAAATAAAAAATAAATAAAAATAATAAATAAATAAAGAACTAAATAAATAAAATAAATGTATAATACAAAATCACTGTCTGTATCTGTCTGTATGTGTTTCACCACAATGTATTTGTGTCCAAATGTGAATTTGCATTGAACTGAGCAGGATCTAGTTTGTTCATCTAGAATGCCATTGTACCTCATTTTAGTTATAATCATTTATTCACTTTTTCGGTTAAATTGTTTTCTGCTGCTCGTTATAGTGTTCAAATAAGCTTAGCTGCACACAAAATTAATAATCATACTAATTTATAACAATAATAGTGTTGTCTAAAACAAATGAAGAACAAATGGGCAAAACATCAGACATACGCTCCCTAACTTAAGTCCATCGTTTTACACTGATCACTTACCTCAACCCATCATTTTCATGTTTTAAGATGGGCCCAAAACTCAACCCATCATTTTGCAATTTTAAGATGAGTCTTCTTCACTTCACACTGTCATTCTTCACTTTATAGATGGTCCCTGGCTTCAGTCAATCATTTTTAATTTCTGAGATGGTCCCTAACTTCAGCCTGTCGTTTTGCAGCTTTGACATTGTCCCTAACTTAAGTATGACATTTTGTCATTTAGCTGAAATGTGAAAAAAAAACTTTCGTCTCCCCCCTCTGTCAGTGAGAGTAATTACACAAATGTCAACATGTGCTTGTGATGTATGCCTGCAGGTGAGTTCACCACGTCTCCGCAGCTCCAGGAGCTCTTTGGATCCTTCCTCTGAGTATCTTTTTTTTCTGAAGCATCTACTCCAAAAATTTAGCGCATCACTTCCTCTCACCATGGCAAGAATGTCACCAAAGACACCAGGCGTTATTTTCGTTATTACAGTGAGAAATACAGAGTTTTACCTGCCAACAACGGGGGAAGAGCTTGAATGTAACGGTGGTTAATTCATACAGTATGTTGAAGTCCCACACTCCAGGTTTAACCATGCAGAATGTTTAAATATTTAAACCATAAATTGTGTGAATGTGTGTTTTTAGCTTGTATCATTTAACATTTTGGCAAATCAGAACTATGAGAATGTGCGTAATAATGCACACATTTTAATGCCTTTCATATTCATATATTGTTGTATTCTGTTACATCCCCCTTGTCCTCACTAATATATTCCAATTATAGCTGGTGACATCTTGAATTCAAAATTAGGGGTGTGAGAAACCAACCACTTGCAACCATTACTTACTCATCCCCATAAACTATTTTGTAAAACAAACATTTCATTTCTATTCATCATTAAGTATTAAATCACTCCCTGTTAATGAAAACGGCTAATTATGCATTCACATTCATTTCTTCCACAGTAATTTATAAGAGCAAAAGCCTTAATTTCTCCTTGCTGTGACATTGCTTTGGCTGGAACCATCCCTATGAGCTAAATGTGTGTATAAAGACAGGCAGAAATAGCAAAGGAGACTGAAGCCAACATTAATCACTGGAATTAACAATTTCATGATTGATGGTAATGAAAAAACTGCCTCAACTCTCCTCCCCTGTGAATTCCATTAGCCAAGTTCAACACCCTCATGGATGCTGGAGATATCTGTTTTATCTGCAGCGTTATTACCATAACGACTCATGCAGAAGCTCAAGTTGTGTTGGCTTGGTTTATATGTCTGGATATGTAAACAGCAAACTGTCAGAAATAGAGAAATTGTCCCCAGATGTATCAAGCTGTACCCGCTGTCTGTGTGCTGTGAAACAGCCAGGAGCCAAAATAAAATTGCAAGAGTGCAATAAAAACTGAGACTTTATTACAGAACAAATGAAACCTTGTGAGGAACGAGTTGCAGATTTAAAAAAATGTATCTTTTGGATACCTTCAACATGGCAAGCTGCTACCATCTGCGATTGAAAGGTATACTAATTAAAGCTGCTCTAATTATCCTTTCCATATAGGTTCTGTTTGACAAGACAGAAAATTCCTTATTCCATCTAATGACACAATGCCTGCATGATTCTGACCTGATCCTCGTTCCTCCAGCAATTAAAACCTGCAAAGTGCTGTTAGACACTGCATGCCTCCATCTCTCATCATCTGAGAATGAAGCACTTCTTTTTATTATTTTTTTTTTCCTCAGATCAACTCATCAGTGCAGTGCTGAGGGATCAAACAGGATGGAATTAGCTTGAGGTGTAAATCTCAAGAAGTCCTTCGATTGAGGAATACGGTAATAAGACCTCCACTTGAACTAAGCAAGGCTTTTAAAGCCCCGAAGGCGAAGGGAAAAACATGAGGAAATCTCATTAGGCACAATGCTTTTTTTTTTTACAAGGCTGCCCCATCACAATGTCGAACTTAAGGAATCCCAGCAGTCAAGTTTAAGGACAGTGGAGAAAAAAAAGTAGCAACCTGAAGAAACAAAGGCATCCCGCTTGCCTGGATGTGCCTCGGTGGCACTGAAACAGACGCTTTTAAAAAGAGCTGCCAAGCTGCAAATTTCCTGCCATAAGATGAAGTAAAAGTGCTCAAACCAGCAATATTTTGGATTCCCAGGTGGAGGAACGGAAGTTCTTGCATACGAAGCACATATAAACAGAGAAAAGTCTCCCCAAGATAAAAATAGACAGCTTCAAACAAGTCTAGACTTTGTTCTGTTGCTTGCTAAGGGAAGAAACCTTACTATGAGTCAATGCTGTTGCCCTGTGAGAGGTTGGTGGAATTATCTTCAAGGCCATTTTTACAGTCCTGGGAAAGAGGCCCTCATGTATGACAAATTTGTTTTCATACGTACCAGGAGGAACTTTTGAACTTTCAATGAATCACTAACCTTCATCAATTTAAATGTATTTATAAAATCTAGATTAAACTCACCTCTATCCCTCGTAAGCCACTGGGTTTTCGAGATGAGTTTTATGAATGACTAACTTAATTAAGTTGTATTGTAAAGACCATGGTGTTACGATTGATTATTTTTGTGCAATTGTTTGATCTTGTTGGAGGCTCTGTGTTTGGCACTAGTTTTGGTACTGACTGCTTATTTAGTTGGCAATAAAGTTAGACAAATCTCATCAAATGACTGGCCAAAGAGATGTATTACTTCATCCAAAATATGCTCTTGAACGGTTCGGATGATATCTTACAAAATCAATGCAAATTGGTTTGAATAATATGTTATGAAATATGAACGTTCTATTTAGTGTGGGAAACAGTCACACAATCATTTTAAAAATATGGTTAACATTGTGTTACTACTTTGTAAGGTTTAGACACAAAAAGTAATTAGTTAAGGTTAGGAAAAAAGAACAGGGCTTGGAGTAAAATGACTTCTTCCCTTCATAGCTACTGGACAGTCACATAGGTGTCATACACGATGACGTATCTCTGTATCGAAGTTAATTCCTCACTTTCTCTTTTTTGCATGTCATATTTCAGACGGCCACAAGAGGTCATCATCTCACAACAAACAGCTCACGATAATATTGGTTTTCTATGAGTTACACTTCATTATTTGTCGTAGGTATAACTATGAGCAGTGAATGAGAACAGCCTAAAGAATTAAAGTTGCATTCATAGATTGAACACTGTAAAAAAAAATCTGTTTAATTTACGGTAAAATACCGGCAGCTTTGGTTGCCAGAATTTCACCATAAAACATACAGTGACTGGAATTTCTAATGTAAATTTTATTGTAAATATCAGCAAAAACTGTAATTTAGACGGAATAATCCTGTTATTTTTAGGGTAATTGTGTCTCAGTGACATTATGGTATTTCTACATTAATTTTACATAAATATATATTTTTTATATTTTTACAGTTTAACTTTTGTACCAATCCTTGATTTACGGTTATTAAGTGTCTACTACGGTGATTTGCATATTGAGCAAATATTTGGGAAAAATTTTCTGTCCACCTAATGAATGTTAGCTAGTCACTTACTCTGTCTGCAGTTTTGTGCTGGGCAGGCAGAGTGAAATAGGTTTATCAATCTGTTTCAGTTAAAAAAAATAGGCATAACAGGCACAGTTGTAGGCTAGAAAATCCAAAATCGATCTTTGAACTATTCTCGTATCTTGTAAACAGATCAATAAATATCAATAATGGTTCATGACGTTCATTTGGAGATAACTAGCTAAAACACTCGATGAGAGCAACTCATAGACTGTATATAAATAATGGACGTAATGAGTTCATCGTTACACTCGTCGCCATCATCACAGACCATATTTGGGCTGTGGAGGAGCAAGAGGGATCTGACAACACTGACTACAAAAAACAAAACAAAATGTATGTTACTTACCTAAGAAAACTGAACAACGACTCCTTGGAGTGTCTGTTAGTCCAACCAAACGCTGAACAAGACATTTTTACTGAACAAAACATTCAAATAAACTGTCATTAAGTGAAAATACAGTGTGAAAGGGTCACATTTGAGACCAAACCGCTAAAAGTCCTTTTTATATATATATATATATATATATATATATATATACGGCTCGTCTTGTTAGTTACCTGTCAATCAAAGGTAGCCACGCCCCAAATCATACGATTCTTTATCTTCTGTTTTCTTCTAAATGGGACCATTATTTACACTATTAACATCAAATTGTCTTGAACTAGATTTTTTACTAGCAATTGAGACCATAGTGTTGTCCTCAAAAAAATTTCTGAGGTTATAAATCAAATGAGAATTTTTGTCATTTTGCATTTCAGATGAATGGACAGAAATGTTTTTGCAGCCAACCTTAGCACCTCCTGCTGGGATTTTCAGTAGAATGCAGGCTTAAGGCACTTCCTGGTTTGCCTCCTTGCTCAGACCCGGAGGTTGCCGCATGGAGCAACTACATCTCTACATACAGAGCTAAAATAAAAAATTTGATTAGTGCAACTTTAAAGAGCCAAACAAGCCAGGGTGTAGTTATCATTGGAAGCTAAAAATTAGCATTAGTATGTTTTGTGTTTTGCGAGAAAGGTAGATCACGGCTTCAGTTCCCTGTCTTGAAGGGCTTTCTCACAGCAAGGCAGAGAGTGAAAATATTATATATGTGAACACAACTGAGAAGACTACAGAATTATGTAAATACTCACAGTCATACCCTCTTTATATGTCCTGTTACAGTGAGTAGCCTATAGATGCAACAGATACGCTAAGTGCCTCTGAAGTTTGAACTTTGTAGTGACTTATCTGACAGCTCAAAGTTGAAACCTCAGCCCGGACTCTATGTGGGTTTTTTTTCAGTTTCATGATGTACAATGTAATCCCCTAGTAAAAGACAAATTGAAAACTAAATTATTGTGAGTGTGGCTGTCTGCTCGTCTGTCATGATGACCCTCCGTTACCAATGTCTGTGACCCTGAATAAGACAAAAATCGCTGAGTTGTTTGCCCTCAAGGCTTTTGAAATGAATTTAACACTCAGGGTCAAACAACAGCCATCAGAGGGAAACAGATTACAGCTAATTCCTACTAATATTTAACTCTTTTCGTCTGCTATCACCTGCACTGCACATCAGGATGTTGTTATTCTGCAACTGATCCAAGCTAAGCACACTGGTAAAAAAACAGCTAAAGGAACGTTCCGTGGGTGAAACTACAGACTGCAGGGAGCAGGCAGACAGATAGAGAGCTCCTTAATGTCAAGCCTATCTGTGCTCATTGTGTCAGGCTTTATTTGAATAACAAATCAGTAAATGTCACAGTCACATCAAATAAAAGTGTTCTGTTACTGCACCACTATCTGCAAATCGCTTTATTACTTTTTGCCTCTGTGCTGCCTATAAATCAGAAAACATTTGTAGTACAATATCCTTGGATTTTGTAAGCGGTTATGAATATCTCTGACTTACATGAATATTTCAATAGTCATCGCTTCTAAGTTTTTAATCCATGTTTAAATCTGTTTTCCTTCCCAATTACTCCTGCACACCTGCAGCAGACATTTGCAGGTTCCTCTTTTTTTCTCAGGTTACATAAGCTTGTGTTTTCCTTGGGAAGGAGGCAAGTTTGTGCATCTCAATATCCAAACAGGGTAGATGCATTGTCATTTTCATCAGCGATGCTTCTGTTTCTGCACCGCCCATCTCTAACCTGATTCAGTCAACATCTGACAGCAGAGAGTGAGATGGAAAAAGAAACAGTGGAAGGAGGGAGATGTTAGGAAGTACCCCCACACAAAGCAAACACTGTTCCTGTCTTTTTTTCTGCCACTGAGAAATGTGAGAGGTGCCATGTTGTATGTTGTGGGTAGTGGCTTCTTTTTAACAGGTGCCTTTGATTACACCAGGATCTGATGATAAACTGATGATTTAAAAGCCTTGATTTGGCCTATCGAGGGCATATCTGTATCTATCAACATTGGCGTATATGTTCTTCAGTATACATCGACATGAAAGTGTAGAAAATGGTGCTTTGGGTGATTTCGAAATGGTCAAAGCTACCCATTTCTTAATTAATTAATTTTTTTCCTTTATTTAAATGGTCCGCAATTGACTAAAGCAAAATATACAGTACCAGTACTGATTTAATTGATTGCATAAAGGTATTTCTTTTAAAGAAAGCAGCCTCATGAGTACCTTTTAAGAGTCATATCTGTGCACAATCAAGATAGAATCAGTCATTCCAGCTCAGCTACTTAACTGGTCTGAAAAATCCCATTTTGGTCAGGCTCTAATGTATTAGGTCAAAATAAGCCAGATATTTTGATTTTCAGAAATCTTACATCTTTGTATTAAAAACCATTAAACTCACTATCTGAGTTTATAATCTCTATCCACAGATGGATAAAATTGTATGAACAGCTCAGCTGTGTGGAGCCCCGGGGATGTTTCATTTGAGCCATCGACTGAGACGCTTTTTACAGATATGAAGTGAATAGATATGCTTGTACAGTTTCTTCTGCCAGTAACCTTGACCTTGTACAGGCCTGTAGGGGGAGTGTGCGTTGTGTGGAGTGAGTGGTCAGATCACTTTGAGCCCCAACTTCCCTCAGCATGCTATGCTGCAATGCAGTCTGTCATTTGAGCATAGATTGTTGCTTTCTTCATTTACAGCAATCAAGCACCGGGAGAAATGTTAAAAAAAAAGGGCTACATGGCCAATAGGTCGGTAGAGTGAATTGATGGACTTTGAATTTAAATCTTTCCTGATTGGCCATACTGTGAAGAATTGCTGTAATTTTCTTTCAGACTAGGGCAGACTGTAATAGGCTGTAAGAAGGATAACCATTCAGAGAACGTCCATACATCTGATATTGGTTTGAGCCCAAACATTTTTATATGCATGATATGTTTGGGATATGGCAACGAACATAAACAGTAGTCGTCCTACGGATTTCTATGTATTTTACCATTTTACAAAAAAAATGTATCACATTAAACTTGTTTTAATAATGACAACTTAAAGTTAACATTACCAAGATAATAAAAATAAATTATTTAAAAAAGGTAACCTAAATATTGAACAATTATTCAACTTTGGGAACCCTCAATAAAGCAGGAAATCATGGATTTTTGCTTTGTAATTGTTGCCAACACCATGCAGCAGAGGGTCTGATCTCAGTGCTGTTTGTGGTCATACATTTCTGTCTTTTTAGGATTCTTCATTTTCATGGCCAGTGGTCTCCAGAAGGGCTCAGGGGGAGGGCTGAGTGATGTAGCACCATGGAAGGGCCATCTGGCCTGAAGAGTGCTACCTGACTCAGGCCCCTACACCGGGACCACGGGCACCTGGTAAAGCTGGCAAGGCATGCCTTGGCAGTTTGCCAGATATGGAAAGATACCACTTCTTTTTGGACGGGCCCACTCAGCATGAAGGTCCTCTGGCTGGAAGGTTACCAAATGGAGCAAAGGAAGTTCAAAGGGCAGCTCTGCTGGAGCTTCATTTGCAAGTCACACTCGCAATAAAACTGGAAAGGGGGTGCTTTACACAAACAAAGCAGCCTTGAAAATCCTCAAAGATGAATGAGTGAAATATTGCAGTGATGATCCAACTATTGCTAATGCAATTATTAGGACAAAAAATGTACAAAGTTAAACATAGATTAAAGGTTTCTCTGAAACATCACCATGCCTCTGTTGATAATAATGAATCTATATCTGCCATCTCATTATAACCATGTGATCCTACTGAAGACATACATCTCTATGAAAACAGATCTTGCATATGCAATTATATTCTTTAAAATTACATTGGACACTGCAGATTTTTGGTGCAAACAGTAATCAGACAGTACTGAAAAATATTTTTAGGCTTTTAGCGAGGATTTGGTGCACTATAGTATTTCCATAGTGCATTAAGCTTTCCCGTTCACTTTTCTTCTATGCAGACAATCTGGCGAATAAAACATTTGCTTCCAGTTGCGAAGCAAATTTGCCTCTTTGCATCACATGAAGGACAACTGTAGTGAACTTTGACAACAATTACAAAGACATATGTGTGTGGCCAGCTAACTTGATGCAATTTAGTGTTCTGCCTAAACTACCTGCAAATTTCAGCAGTCGGACTGTACAGTTCCCGTTTATATCTGCTGGTCACCAGGAGAGTGGTCATGCCTTCTGCAAAGCCTTTTGACTTAGTATAAGCAGAGCCATTAGCAGTAGCCCACATTTCCCATCATGCCTCATGCTAGACTGAGTAGTTAATAACAATTGCTGTTTAATTCTCCAAAATACAAATATTGCTTTTCTTATTAGTAGTATTAGCTAGTATTTGTAATGTGTCTGTTCTGACCATGATGGTTTGGTAATTTTCTGAACCATTAGTGAGGTGGATTATACGATCACTTCTTAGAAGCTTTGGTCTTTGATTTGCTGACAATAAGAAAAATGTAAAACATCACCAGACTTATCTATATTTGTGTTTTTAGAGGGCTTTCAGTTGAAGACCTATAATATGGATAAATAATTAGAAAATTAAATAAATACTTTTACTGCCAAATGATGTTACCACTTTGTGTAAACGGATAAAATCAGAAAAACTGCCATCAAGAATAACTACAGATACCATATGTGTTAATTTTATTTTTGTGTAGTAACAGCAAATCTTTCCACTGAATCTCACTGCTTCAAAACACCACTGATGCTGTCATTTAAGATTTAGCAGCTCCTCTCAAAAATCTAAATGTTTTCTCTGTTCAAATTAGCAGATTCTCCCTTTATGACTATAACTTAAATGTTAAAACAACTCCTGTAGATTCTTGGAATATTAGAGGGATTGTCCTGAACTCACTCCTCTCATCTGCCTCCCACTATCACACACCTCCACATTGTACCACTCGGGCAGGTGGTGAGTCAAAGATGTGAAGTGCCTACTACTGCTCACACAATGATAATCACATGGAGTGTAACCTTATCTTACATGGTCGAACTCCAGATTCCTTTTGACACCCCGTGCATTAGCTCGGCAGCAGAAAGAAGTATGAAAGGTATGACGCATAGAGGCAGCACTCATGAGGCGTGACGGCCATATGATTTTTACCTGGTGTGGGTTGATTTCTTTTCAGCCCATCACAGCCCCGGGAAGGGTTCCTGGAATTCTATAGTCCCACTTCATAAGGTCCTTGCTGCCCCCTGGACTCACTCACTGCTGAGTGGATGAATTAATGAGACCTCTGTATTCCTGGTGTCCAACAGAAAGACCTGCAATACTAATAAGCTAACGCCTGGTGCAGTCGGACACACTTATCCAATCTATCACCTGAAAACCTGCACTCCACTATGCAATGTTTGGTTGTGGCTTTTGCATCTGATAGATGGAGGAGAAATGAAAATGAGAATACCTGTGATGTGCAAAGCAGCAGTTCCAACCAGGGACGTGCAGAGGGTGTTATAAAGGCCCAATTTCATTAAATGTGATTTTTGCAAAAATCTAAATAACTATTTGCCTGGAAAAACTCTGCAAGACTGTTGAAGGGTTATTAAAACCAATATATTTAAGCCAGACTCATAACCAGAGCAGGTTTCATTTCAACATTGGGAGGGACCAGCCTGATCTCACAATATTACATGAAAAGACAACAACTTCTTAACATCGAATTTCGTGCAACTATTTGGTGTTAAGAAGTTGTGGTCCTTTCACATGACTTGTGAGGTCATGTTGGAAGGACACGTGGGTGGTCTGGTGGCCGCCTCCTGGACATTTTGAGCGTTAAGCACTAAATTTACTGCATTCTGATTAATTTGTCTGCAGCAATTTGTGCCTTTTTTTCAATATATGGAGGAAAACACAAAATTCATGCACCAGCTGACTACTCAAAATTAAAATATAGATATAGAGGAGAATCTAGTGCAGTGAGACTCTGTGTTTTTGGTTGTTGTTTTTTTTGGGAAGTAACCACTTTAAATGTGCATACTCACATCAATGATAAACAAATACATTTTTTTTATTCATTTATAACCCCCTTTTGGGATTTTAATCGCTCATATGCATTTCAGCAAACATTCTGCACATTAAAAGTATTCAATACATAGTGTTGGCTAAGAAGTTGGTAATGAAATTGTACGATAATATCTCGAGAGAATATCACATATCTAAAGATGTAATTTATTGAATATAAAGTCATAATATTTTAAAATAGACTCTGATTTAAAGTTTAAAGTAAAGTCTACTCACGCGGCTGTGGTGCTCTTCATCTGAGGTGGAAAGTGAAACTAACACTTGTAATCTTCACCATAGAAAGGCTCAGTGCCCACACAGTGCACAGAAGGGGTCGCCTAAGAGCACATATTACCAATCTGATATTTTGATTCAATCAATGCATCTGTTCTGTAGGGCAAGCTGTGTGCAAACAGGAATGTATGCATGTATTTAAACAAAACGAACAAAATAAAAACATCCCAGAGCCAAAAGGGCTGGGATTAAGTTTAAGCTCTGGACATGTGCCACGGTTCAATTTACAATCTACATCATGTCTTCTTTTAAATAGTGCTTTAAGGCTTATATTAAAGATGGGTCTTTATTTATTTATTCATTTTCTGTATTCCTGTTTTTCCTTTTTATATATATGAGATTTGAAATATTTATCATATTTATGAAATATCCCAATTGTCTGTTGCTCTAATTCTCCATGCCATTAATGTTAACTCTAAACTTCCCCCATATGTACTTGCTGTTTTACTAAATATTGTATAATGTACATTGTTACAGCACCAATCCCATCAGGACAACAACAAACTCACCACTGATAAAATCCCCAACAGTAAGTACTACCATATCAGATTACCGTGCCTTGAAATTCTGTACTACTGTCAAGCATGATTCTTGTACACTGCATGCACAATTATTGGGCAAGTGAGTAATGTGATCTTATCCTCATTTTCATGTTTGTTTTCCAACTCCAAACTTGAATGCTAATTGGATTTCAGCATTATCAGGTGATGTGTATGTGTGTAATGAGGGAGGGTGTGGCCTAAACACCCTATATCAAGGTGTGCATAATTATTTGGCAGCTTCGTACCCAACTCAGACAAAATGTGCCAAAAAATAGATTTAACAGAATCTGAAAAGAAAAAAAATGTAAAACGGCTTTCAGAGGGATGCAGCACTCTTGAAGTAGCTAAGCTATTGAAGTGTGATCACCAAAAAAAAAAGCAAAAATGTTTTTGCAAATAATCAGCAGGGTCACAAGAAGCGTGTGGAGAGAAAAAGTTACCAGTCCATCCATTACCCCCCCCCCCCCCACACACACACACACACACACACACACATCCGCAACCTTGGAGTCATCTTGGACAGCAACCTCTCTTTTGAGCACCGCATCACCCAAATCACCAGAACTGCCTTTTTCCACTGTAGTGTATGACTCACTACCCCTTTTGAGTGAAAAAGAATGGATGGACGACCAGGTTGCAGTTCCTTTGAGTCTTCTTTATTATAACTCATCAAAAATACAGGAACATTGGAGGAGACTATTGTCCAATTTTAAGGCAGTTGAATGAAAGGTCCCATACCAAATGTAGCCCTGTCTCCTCTCTAAATTTCTATGTGTGAGGCGTTTTTAAGCCTTCGGTTCTGGCCCATGGGCGCGTCTTCCAGGGGCCCAAATACACTCACTAAATTTACTTTTTAACCTTATTTGGCTGACATCCAAAACCCCTCTTCTTTCTGATCGATGTTCACATTCCAACATCTCCACTGTCAAAACAGCTGTCCCCAGAGTCTCCCCGAGAAGTCCTGATGTCTCTATTTTCCCAAGGGTCAGGATGAGCCCCAAAGGGTCAGAGAGGCCCCTTTTTACTGGCGCCAATATCCTCTGCCCATGTCACGTACAGTATACTATTTGTGGCACGAAAATATACTACACCACCTGAAGAACATTGCCCGTCTCCGTCCACCATTCTCCTTCCCCGCCGCAGAAACACTGACCCACGCCTTTATCACCTCCAGACTGGACTACTGTAACAGCATATTGTATGGCATTCCCTCCAAATTACTCAACAAACTCCAGTTCATCCAGAACTCTGCCACTTGCCTCCTTACCCGCACCCCCTCCCGGGACCACATAACCCCTCTCCTCCAGAAACTCCACTGGTTACCAGTTCAACAACACATACACTTAAAAATCCTCTTCCACAAAGCCCTCCATCACCAGGCCCCCTCCTACCTCACTGACCTCCTCCATCACCACACCCCTTCCCGCAGCCTCCATTCCTCTGAGGCCAATCTCCTTGCCCCTCCCATCAGGACCAAGCACCGAACCTGCTGCGACAGAGGCTTTTCTATCGCCGCCTCCTCCCTCTGGAACTCTCTCCCCAAAAACATCACAGACTGCTCAGATCCATCCACCTTCAAAAAACTCCTCAAAACTCACCTGTTCAAAACTGCTTTTAATGTGACCATTGTTGGTGATTTTAATTGTCTGTTTTATCTTTAACTGCAATTTAACTGTTTTAACTGTAAAGCATCTCTGTGTACCCTGAAAAGCGCTCTATAGATAAAATGTATTATTATTATTATTTTTATGATTATTATTATAAGGGGAGGAAGGCTGAAAAACGACCACCGCTGAACAAGACTCACAAGTTGAAACATCAAGACTGGGCCAAGAAATACCTGAAGACAGATTTTTCAAAGGTTTTATGGACAGATGAAATGAGAGTGACTCTTGACAGACCAGATGGATGGGCCCGTGGCTGGACCACTAATGGGCACAGAGCTCAGATGCCAGCAAGGTGGAGGTGGGGTTCTAGCATAGGCTGCTATTATTAAGGATGAGCCAGTTGGACCTTTTCGATTGAAGACGGACTAAAAATCAACTCCCAAAACTACTGACAGTTTTTAGAAAATACTTCACGAAGGCCGTGACTTTTATGCGGGACAATGCTCCATCACATGCATCCAAGGACTCCACTGGCCTTAAAGATGACAGAATAATGACATGGCCCCATTCCTCACCTGGCCTAAACCCTATTGAGAACTTGTGGGCCCTTCTTAAAAGTGAGATTTACAGCGAGCATTTGGGAGGCTGTGGTTGCAGCTACACGTCATCAACAGATCAAGAACAGCCCCAACTAACAGACTCCATGGATGGAAGGCTCATGACAGTTGAAAAGTGTGGCTATGTTGGTCACCGAATATTCGATATTTGAAATGAAAGTGTTCATTTGTATTATTATCTGTTTAAATTGATGATTTGTTATTTTTACTCTAATAAATGAAAATAAACAAGTGAGATGGGAATATTTTAATTTTTAATTTAGTTGCATAATAATTATGCACACAGAGAAATTCTCCTGAGAAAACCAAAACTCACTTTTCCTTTGTTAAATATTCAGGTTTAAGGTTTATTAATATTTTTGGACTGACTGACAGCACTGTATTTGTTCAACAATAAAATTAATCAGCAGAAATACAACTTTTGCCCGCAGTGTATGTACGACTACACATTTCTTGCTGTTGCTTTCATATAGACATTTGATTTGCTTTATTGAGGTTGTGTTCATTCCAGGCGGCAACCTCCGGGTCTGAGCAGAAAGGTAAACCAGGAAGTGCCTTAAGCCGGCATTCTACTGAAAATTCCAGCAGGGGGTGCTAACGTTGGCTGCAAAAACATTTCTGTCCATTAATTTCAATGCAAAATAAGAAAACTTCTCACTTGATTTATAACCTAAGAATTTTTTTAAGACAACACTATGGTCTCAATCACTAGTAAAAAATCTTCTCCTAGACAATTTGATGTTAATAGTTCAAATAATGGCGCCATTTAGAAGAAAATAGAAGCTAAAAAATCTTATGATTTGGGGCGTGGTTACCTTTGATTGACAGGTGGCTAACAAGGCGAGCCGTCATCAGGAGAGAAGCAAAACAATGCGTATCCATGGCAACGTGTCAAAAAAGTTATTTATAAAGTTATATAGATATAAAAATGGACGTTTACCGGTTTGGCCTCATAACTTTGATCCTTTCACGCTATATTTTCACTCAGTTTTGTTTTTTGCTAGCCAAAATAAACATCCCAGTTAATGCTAACATGAATTAGCAGCGGCTACGCTCAGTCAGGTTGAGGTGTAGAGAGGCTGTAGTCAGTGTTGTCAGATCCCTCTCGCTCCTCCACAGCCCAAATATGGTCTGCTCCCCGTATCGGAAACAAGATGGCGACACAAGATGGCGACACGAGATGGCGACGAGTGTAACGATGAACTCGATGCTTCCAGTCCACAAACCAACGGGTGACGTCACGGTGACTATGTCCATTATTTATATACAGTCTATGGTTCATTCCAACACGCATTAGGGAACTAGCAAATTGTATTCATGGTATTCAGTATAACACTATACTATAAAACTGTTTTTTTACTCTTTTTACAAAAAATCATACTGATTTTTGGTCACTATAATTGTAATGTGAAAGATATATAACATTTCATCTCTACTTGCAAATATCTTTCACATGCAAACCCTTCCTTTTCCATTTACACTTTTAATGTGAAACATCTGAATTAATTGAAGTTTATTTAGTTGAGTTTATTGACTGTAAAAAAAAACCCTGTTTTTAGACTGAATTAATGGTGCAGGAATGTACATTATGCTAAATATGATCAAAATTCATACTACAGGTCTTTTCATCCGCCCCCAAAACTTTTAGCTGGCCTATATTTGTTCATACCGACCCATTATGTGGATCCTTCTATCATTTCTGAGAATTTACAGTGTGCGCTGTTAATAGAAGATGGATATTTTGTAAATGTGATGCAGCGTGGCTGCTGTAGCTGTTGTGTCATCAGCCTTACTTTGCTGCTGTCTAATGGGCTCTGATGCCTGGATGCTGGCTTTCAGAGCTGTGACACAGGGAGCTGGGCCGATCAAAGCATCATACGAGGGATACATGGTAATGCACATGGTAATGACAGGGTTGAGCTAAATGTATTTAGACATTAGCAGATGTGGCAGGTACTGTATCTCCAGATGTCTTCATCTGTCCCCGGCGTGTCTTTTCAAGGATGACTCTATACACAGATGGGGCCTGCCAAAAAGCAGGAAGT
Source organism: Centropristis striata (assembly GCF_030273125.1). Classification (NCBI taxonomy): domain Eukaryota; kingdom Metazoa; phylum Chordata; class Actinopteri; order Perciformes; family Serranidae; genus Centropristis; species Centropristis striata. The sequence continues at coordinate 10,330,022 of NC_081517.1, forward strand.
GATTTCTTTTTCTAGGCAGGTATTCTTGGTTCATAAAACACATGGACACCTCTTGCAGGGCATTGCCAATGGCAGTTAAAAAGACTGTTCATACTGAGCTGGTGCCAAAAGTCAGCAAGAATGTGGCACAGTTTGCCCAAATCTTTTGTACTGAACAATACATGAAATATGAATTCACATATGATGATGAGATGCCTGGCTTATTTGTAAATAAATAAAATACTGTAGCGTCTGTGACATTTTCATTATGCAGATTTCTACCGTGTCAGTCTTAAAACTACACAACAGGTCGCGAAGCATTATTCTGGAAGATGCAGCATCATTTTCATCATCACATACTACAAAACAATAACATTAAGAGAAGTTTAATGGGGTTGAGAAGCGATACAAATTGCTCAATAACGACTTCACCAGGTGCTGACACCTCTGGCTTTTAAAAACATCCCTTCTGGCCTGTTGTTTGGATGAAAAATTGTCAACACATTTTCAGCTGTTCCCTTATAAAAATGAATGAAGCGAAATGTTTAATTTATTTATTATTTTTGTGTGTGGGTGTAAATTACACAGTGCCCTGTCAAAAACTGTTGAGCTGTCATCAATAGAGCCAGAGAGCGCTGACCATAATGGGCTATAGAGAAAGAAAGTGGAATCATCTGCAATTGGATGCTTTTGACCCTTAGTACCCAACTGACGTGTTCTGCATCAAACCGCATCACTTTATCTCTGTGTCATGACTCAGAGTAAGAGACATGCTTTCTTTTTTTTTTAGTCATCCAGATGATGTTGACACATTTTATACTCTGCTTAGAATTAATATGTAGACACCACACTGCATCCACACTACATACGAATTCTATACCATAATGTCGGGCTGCATGATTATGGTCAAAATGATAATCATGAATATTTTGATCAATATTGTAATCATGATTATTAATACCAATTATTCATTATGTTCGGGAAAACATCTGTATTTTTATTGCACTACTTTTAAACAAACAATAGGGACAGTTTTTAGTGTGTGCACAGAGTGTCCGGTGCTTGTTGTAAACAAACAGAGATTGCTAAGTGAACACCTCCTGCAGCAGCAGCATATATACATACACACTGTACTGCTACAGAGCTAACTGTTAGCCTATTAGCAGTTAACATCCCCTCCGGCTCTGCAGCGGGGAGAGACTGCTGCAGGAGGACTCATTCTTACTCTTCTTAACGAGCCACCGGCCCCGCGGCTCCTTAAGGAGCTCGTTAAGAAGAGTAAGAACGAGTCCTCCAATAACACCAGAAAAAGTTGCTGGATTTGTCGCCAGTCGCTAAGGGGGTCTGAAAAGTTTCTAAATATAGCAACAAAGTTGCTAAGTTGGCAACACTGCTTTGCAGGCTTTTACAAATGGCGCGTGTTGTTGTGGCGTCGAGTACTACGTCACATCCTGCTTAGCGTTCTATCCAATAGCAACCAGGCTTTTTTTAGGATAGAAAAACAGCCCCGCCCCCTGGTGGTTGGTGGACTACTTGTGTAAAAAGTGCTTGATTACATATGCAGGAGAGCCCGCATTCTAAAATGGAAATATCGGCGACGATCAGGTTAATTTAATCGTGGCCCAAATCGTGATCACAATTAAAATTTGATTAATTGTGCAGCCTTACTATGATGTATTAAATGTATGAACCTATATCATGCATCCCTGCAACAGCAACATTAAACTTCCTCTTCCTATCACCCAAAACATAATAGGAACAGTTAAACGGCTAAAAGTTGTAGATCATAAAAAAGTTCCTAAAGCCAAGCCTGATGTCATTGTCGTTGTCTTACACATAAAATAATTGTCCCAGTAAGTTCACCACAGTGTGGCATATGTCTGATTAATAAACATCTGTGTTGGATCAGTACTCTATCAGGCAATACCCAAAGAGCAGGGATCAGTAATGAATAGGGACTGAAAAAGTTGGATCAATGCATCCCCAATTGGGAAAATTACATTTCATGTCATTCCTGAAGAAAACATAAACCTGTGTATAAAGGGAGTGAAAACCAAGCAACAGCCTTGGGTTTAAAGCATTAATTTTACTTCCCCATCCATCCAACAGCATTACCTTACAGAACTCATGTTACCTCCAACAAGATGCTGAAGCAAGTAAAACATTTAAGCTGTGAGGTGTTTCTCTCCCAGCAGACACTCAGCTGTCATTCTGAAGAGAGTATCTATTACAGCTAAGACTGATCAACCTCCCTATCAACACTGTCTTCGTCTCATCTTTCTATCAACAAACATCATAATTACAGAATTAGCTTTAAGTGCCTATTTTGGATTGTGCTGTGTACTCTGAATTTTCCATTACCAATTAAAAATTGTCGCGTTAATTTGCAGGACTAATGTGGCATTATGCACTTCCACCAAACAGAGGTGTTAACTAAGCTATTAGTCACACACTGAAAGAAGCATTTTAAATGCCATGTGTTTGATGAATATACAGTCATGTTTCATAGATCTTAATTATAAGTAACCAAAAAGACTTTGTAGCAGACAATTATTTGTAACTTTTCTAATGATGGTAATTAATATAAAATTATGAATATTCAAAACACAAGGCTTTCTCCTTAAATGTTTGTCTGCTCACAGTTTGCAGCTGGGGCTACAGCACACACACAGGCACACACACACACACACACACACACACACACACACACACACACAGGCACACACACAGACACACACAGGCACACACACACACACACACACACACACACACACACAATGGATGCCCTACACGAGCCCTTAGGAACCTTCGCAGCTAACAAAGAAAAGAATCATTGTGTGAACTTCACCACCCAGCAAGATAAGAAGAAAATACAAAATAATGAATTCCAGCATTCGTTCTAAACAGCATTGTTTGTATTTTACTTTTTCAAGCAGCAGCAATTGTACAAAGGTGGTGGGAAATGCATTGATCATAATAAAAAGTAATGTGATACGGACTCATTATGAGATTTGTATATTGCTATGTAGGGTCATCTGTGCATGCAGTGCCAGGAAGTGTGTGGGAGGTTGTAAAGGAGAGAAAAGGAGAAAAAGGCTCCATTGCTTGTGCTTTTGAACATTAAGTATTCGGTACGTACCATGTCAATTTCAAGAGCATGAGTGGGCAACACAAGATCTCTTCTTGAGTTTTATTTTGATGCAGAAGCAAACGGAGCACGGAAAAAAACACCTGCTCAATAAAACAATAACAACGACCGTTGTGTGTTGAAAATCTCCTCCATCTCCTGTTCTTCTTTGTATTATTCAGGGTCTTTTTAGGACTATTTTTACCACGCTGTGTCCCTGTGTTATATCACACTTGGTCAATTAACTTGACTGGCCGTCTCATCTGCTTCTCTGAGTCAATGTGATCTGCTCTTGAAACACACCTTTTTCATTCTCACTTTCAGACACATTCCCGCGGTTTACAGATTGCCAGGGATTCAATTTGTGCCACAGAAATGTCCCATGCAATTCTAAACCTGATCAGCGGGTGAGATGGGACTCTATGCCTCCTGAAAGAAGGCCTCTGACTGCCTTGCAATAGCTGCGAGAATCATCCTTGTCAATCTGAATTGCTACGAGTGGTAAGAGGTTTCAAAGGAAGCAGATAATATATAAACACCATGACCAGCAATTGAATCCTTGAGCCTCAGACTGAAATTTTGCAGACGGAGGGTATCGGCTGTATCTCCATGAACTCCATCCAGCAAATTTGACTTTTTCAGATATTCTAAAGTAAATTTAACTCCTTGCTCTTGCTGAATACTCTCTGTGTAGTGCATAAATTACATTTACTCCCATAACTGTCACAAATGTCCAGACAAAATCTAATCTGTGAGTGTGCTCCACCTTGCAGCTCATCTTGTGGCTGTGCTTCAGTACTCTCCTAATACTGTGCAGAGCTCCGCTCTCCCACAAACCCATCACCTTGATCACCATCATTCACATCAAAGTGTCAATCACATCACAGGGCAGAGGGACAGCTGCATGGTGTTACCAACTGTAGCAGAAAAGGCAGTGCACCAATATTTGTGAAGAGATATTGGCAATGCAGTGTAGACATATGATACACAATCATGTGCAGTTTACAAGTCAACGCAAACTTTGGTTCTGATAGCTGATCCATTTCGAATCTAAAAGTAGCAACCCTAAAATATTTTAGCTCCAAAGCTAACAAATCTTCTATTAAATGTTTAATTTCTCAAAGCTCCATTCAGGAAACAGGCTTATCATATTATATGGTGCTGACAATGTCGGACAAAGTGAAAGTGAAATTACGGACTTTGCTTGCACGACATTATATCAGCTTTAGTTCCCTAATTTGGTAAGTAACTTGTCTGAAGACCAAAAAAAAACTTGTGGCTTTTATTTAATTAATGTCCTCTCTGCAAGGAGCTGTCAATGACTGATTGTTAAAGACATAGTTTGACATTTGGGGAAATATGATTCTCTGGTGTCTTGCCAAGAGTTATATATGAAAAGATCAATACCACTCCCATGTTTGTGCATTTAGTGCGGAGATGGAGCCAGCAGGCAATTAGCTTGGCATAGCATAAAAGACTGGAAGATGGTGGAGGGGGGTTGGGGGGCAGCCAGGCTGGCCGGTTTGGTGTAGGTGGAAGGAATGTACCATTATTTGGAATCTGACTTGGTCTGGCTGGCTGGCATCCTGCGGCACTCTCGTCTTTTTTGCAAAGATGGCGTTGACTGTTGATGTTGATTTCTGAATCTATTAGATGACGCTCTCTCTTCAACAAAGACGTTAAAGCAGAATCTCTCATTAGATATAGGCCTGTTCAATATATGGATACAATTATCAAACAACAAATAAAATGCTTAACATGCACATTTTCTACAACGCTTCTACCATGGTGTCAAAAAAGTGCCTGAACTACTTTCTACGCTAATAATTATCTCGTTTGGACGATGCCAACACGCTGTTGTATGGATATGGTTCGGCTACAAAATGTTGGACATGGACCAGAAAAACTATCTTCTGCAAAGTTTGATATACACTTGTCCCCACTGCAGGTTATATGGTGGCATTAACAATGTGCCTTTTTTTTTCTTCTGACACCATCATACTACATGTCTATTATGACACCATATGTAAACAAGGAAGCTCTTAAACCAGTTGAAAAAGACAACTCTCTATAGCTGGTATAACTGGTAATTATAACCAATGATATAATAATTGGTGAGGTTATATAGATAATTTACACCTCACATGCAGTTGATTCAATATCACCCTAATATTAACAGACCAGGCCCGTTTTGACAATGTAATCTAGGTCTATATTTATGTCATTTCTCTGAAATTTCACTCAAAACTGTTCATTTCACACTAAAGTTTTGAATGAAATAAAAAAAAATAATTTTCATTTGCCAATCATGGAAACACAGAGAAATATATCAAAAATAGTGCTTGTCTGATTACTGGGGGTAAAAAAACCTCCCCCACAACTGTCAGAGGCTGGAATCAGAAGGGTGTGTCTGACAATTGTTGTTGTTCTGTCAAGAACACCTTCTTCACACAACTATTTTCAATCACATTGCGTGTGAACAATCACATCCAATGCTAAGTGTGTGCTATTATCCTCACTAGTACTATGGGCAAAATTTGTAGACATGTAAAAAGGAAACCAAGAACAAGGTTTTCCATATAGCGCCAGTCTCCCTCAGGAGGTCCTCTATAATCCACTCTTTGAGTAAATTAATTTCTGTGTGTACAGCACAAGACAAATTCTCCCCACTTACTGGAAATTGAAGGGGCCACAAATTGAGTGGGCTGTGAAAAATCACAAGTGGAAATATTGTCATTGCATGATTAGAGAAGAACTTAAGAGGGAGAAAGAGAGAGAGGTGGGAGCAGTGGTAACAACACTCTCAGGAGCACCTAAGGGCACTTAGTGAAATAAAGTGTGTGTACCTGAGGCTTCTCAGGCTTGGCTCAGAGTGTCCCGACATATTACCCACAAAGTGTATTTTTTTTTTTGTCAGGAGTCTGCCGACAGGAAGACGGACTACTCTGGAGACAAAGACTTTTACAGCATATAACTTCAGACTAAAGGAAATAATGACTTATTTGTGAGTATTTCACATGGGATTGTTGCTTGTAGAAAGAAAGCAGGACAGGGAAGCTAATTTGTTTACGGGCATATGCAGCCTGATGGCATGTAAACGCTGCTCATTGGAGCGTGACAGCGTCCGCCTGCCTGATCACTCCCAGGCACGTACCCGAAGGATCGCTTAGCCCACACAGTGGCTTTGGTTATGTTTGTTGTTTCAATGTGTCTATTCTTTTTCTTCTTCTTCTTTTAATGCTCTCCTCTCAGCAGGATGTGTTAAGTAACAGGTCTGAAAGCACACAGATTAGACTTTGCTGGCATTGCAATGGGATGTTCACAACCTGATTTGGAAGCTTACATTGTAATTGCAGTGTTACACAGGATGAGTGTGGCCAAGACACAAGGTGCATGTGAGCAAAGTGGAGGGAGAGAGACGGGAGAGGAGCCAGAAAGAAACATATTTAAGAAATAAAAGCACAAGAGATGGAGAACTGGCAAATGGATGCGACCAAATCCACTTATAGAGATGTTACATCCCCTCCAAAAGGAAGGATTAGACCCACATGACCACCGATGACTCAAGAGGGTTGGATAATGTAAACCTATCATCCATGACAAATAGTGAGTGAAGTTGTTTTTACCCTATTTTTATGTGGAGAACATAGAAGTTAAAGCAGATTATCACCTGCTTTTTGTGCATCAAAAAAATTCATCCAATCTTCTTCACCAAAAATGTGTTGTTTAAGAGTAAGAGTATGTGTGTACAAATTGTATAATTGAAATCCAATTTTCAGCTTTAAAATAAACACACCTAAATTGAAAATGTATTTTTTTCTACTTGGAAAGAAAAATCCGAAAGACACAGGCCCTAATAAGTATTGAGAACTTTACACAACATGGATAAATGAAACAGATGATGGAAACGAAAATACAGTTTATTTGTTGGCGATTTCTTACATTCAAACCTTTCACACCAAAGCCGACACAAATATTCCTGTTCTGTGCATTCCACCAAAAATGTTATACATACAGTTATCGATTCATTACTACAATGTAGTGTCATTTCCTATTGGTGGTGCCAAAGAAGTGTTACTGTAATAAATACTGCCCTGGTCCGTTAGACTATTTAACTTTAGTCGACCAAGCTTTTGAATTAATGTTCAGTTAGCTAACCATCATTAACAAAAGTAGGAAGTAATTGCTTAAAAAGGTAATTTGGGCACCTTAGTTAGTCAGTATGCTGTGCCGTTTGTTAACTTCAGTAAATGCTTTAAAGTGTTAAAGTTAGTAACGCCAAGCTTTTACATTAACATTTAGTTAGCTACCATCGTTGACAAAAGTCTGATGAATTCACTCTATGAATATAATATCAACTTAAATTATGTCATATCTGGAATCCAGTCCTACACCAATGTTGTTGAATCACTGCAGCTACATCATAGCAACCCCAATCAGCTGTGTAATTGGTCTTGAACACACCCCATTCATCCTACAACAAATGATGGATCATGATTTTAATTTAAATAGAATTTTAAAAATATATCTGAATCAATATAATACATACATCTTCATTGTAACAGTTTGTTTTACAAAGTTAAAAAATGTATGTTTGAGCTTATTCTATTAGGTTAGGGTTGATTGTGTATGTAAATAGCCTTATGGCTACATTCCAATGAAGACATGTTGTATGTTTAACTTTTTCTTTTTTGACAACACAGCAAATAGACTGGACACTCGTATTTCAAAAACAATTTATATTATTTGGAACACACATGGGCTTAAAGGGTACAGTCGGTACCTAATTAATTACCCAGACATTTAACCTTATATTAAACGATAAAAACATTAAACAGTGGAACAAATTAATCCTCTAAACTCTTCCAATGAGAGATTGTTTCATTTCATCTATAATGGTCTATAATGACATTTTATTTGAACGTTTTGTTCAGTAAAAATGTCTTGTTTAGCATTTGGTCAGACTAACAGACACTCCAAGGAGTCGCTGTTTTCTGAGGTAAGTAACATAAGTTTTGTTTTTGTTTTTTGCTAGCCAAAATAAACATCCAAGTTAATGCTTCAGTGTCAGTGTCGTCAGATCCCTCTCGCTCCTCCACAGTCCAGATATGAGCTGTGTCCCAAAGTCATGGAAGGATGCTCAAACGGTTGGATTTGAAGGATGCTACGTCATCGATATCCGCCGAAGGACTGTCCCAATGTCGAGGATCCTCCAGAGGACAGAGTCCTTCTTTTGCCCAAATTCCAAGGATGCATGTGTGTATCCTCCGTGCGCTCCGACTACCCATAAAGCATTGCGCAGACAGGTCTACCGGGAGATTTAAAAATGGCGAGCATAGAAACAGCGACGCCAGCGGTGCAATATGCATTTAAATATATAAGCATTTTCAGTTTACACTGATTGTTATCACATAACTTTCAAAACGTGTGTTCAAAGTCAAGCAAAACATAAACATAAACAAATGCCAGAATATTAAGCAAAAGATAATAAACGTCATCTTGTTACATTGCCGGTTAAGTTAATTAATGCCGTCTCAGTCGCTAAAGTTATTGTTAATTAATTTATATGCGTCAGATGATGATTTATTACGTGCAAAGTATATATAGCTATGCCATTCAGAAAGTTATACATTTCTTTATTGTGTTTACAGGGACCGAAAGTCCGCTATTATCAGTTATTGTTATTTATAAATAACTGTTATTGTACTGTACTGTAAAATAAAAAACAAAAAATCACAAAACACATTTCCATGGTGAATTATGTGCCGCTGCTTTTATGAAACTAAGTAGCAGCTAAATTCAGCCAGGATCATTTAAATATTCAGGCTTAATCCACTTTGTGGCTTTAACTTGCTAAATCGTGGAGATTCAACCTTAAAGCATCTTCTTCCATTTTCACAAATATGTGGCAGAGTGCTGATGCCAAAGACACATCCATGTCGTGAACTGATTTTGAAGTTGCGGTGCTGAATTTAAGCAGGACATCCAATTACGCAATGACGCACAGCTGCACACTCTGAAGGCTGTCCCGTTTGTGCGTTACACCAGTGAAAGGAAGGACTCTGGCCTCGCCTCTGGAGGACCCGACTCCAAAGGAAGGATCCTACCAAGGAAGGATCCTTGACATTGGGATACAGCCATGGTGTGCTCCCTGTATCAGAAACAAGATGGCGACGAGTGTAATGCTGAACTCGATGCTTCCAACAGGCAGTCCACAAACCAATGGGTGACCTCACGGTGACTACGTCCATTATTTATATACAGTCTATGGGTTAGCCATAAGGGCCAGGATCAAATTTGGTGTACTATTAGTTTCTATATTCTTTAGTTGACATCAGCTACATTAGCATAATAATTATATCCCAGTGCTGGATAATCTCAAGCTTTATATTGTCCTTTACTTGGTTGTTGAGATAGTCCACACAGTGTTTGTCGTACATTGGATGATGTTTAGCAGCAAGCTAACTAGTTAGAAAAAAGTAGGGCCAGGACTCGATTAAAAAATTTATCTAATTAATTAGAGGCTTTGTAATAAACTAATCGAAATTAATCGCATTTTAATCGCATATAAATATTTGACATGAGAACAGAGGGAAGTAATTTTTTTCACGTGGATTTTTAGTATACCATTTAATAATGACTGAATACATAAGCTTAAGCAACAAAAATATTGTTTGTTTTTGTTCAAGTCCAACAGACCAGTGCAATTTTTGCCATTAAGTGTAGCAATAGCATATTTAGAAATATAGTACATTTCAGAAATTCAGGTAGCCTATAGGTAGGTAGACCTTCTGTAAACTATAATACTTTGGTTTTTTAAGTAAAACACAATACTTTCAAGTACATTCAGAACATTGGAAACCCCGACTATTAGAAAACGTCTCCCTGTTGCTTCAGAGGCCATAACAGACTTTGTTGATTTACCAACAGCTGGTTTAAAAAAATCAAATTAATTTCAGTCCATGCTAGCTACCATAATAGCCGCTAGCTGCTATATGTTTTGCCTTGAGGTGATACTTGAGGCTCGATGTGCTGCGGTGATATGCGAATTCCTTGTTGCATAGCAACACAACCATGCTCTTATCGACGCTTCCATCCGTTCGTTTTTTGTAACAACATTTCCCAACCAAAGCGCTCTCATTAGCTTCTTCGTTCATGTTCACTGTGGTTTGTTGTTGTCTGAACTCATGAACGTTAGTTGGTGCTCCAGTATAATCGGTCCGGCTGAAACTCATCCAGTGATAAATGTTCCGCGGTGCAAATATAAGTGCGATTAAAATGCGTCAATTTTTTTTACGCGTTAATTAAGATTAATGAATTACACAAAAATGAACGCGTTAAAGTCCCGGCCCTAGAAAAAAGCATTTCAAACCTATAACTGCAGACAGAAATCACTGAAATTGAGGAAAAAATTCAAAATGTGCTTCCTTACCAGTTGAAGGAGATCAGCACGTCCTCATACCAAAATGTAACAATTAATGTTTTTAAGACGTCAATAACACTTTGAAACATTCAGTTTCACAGTTTCATTAAGTTGGTTAAAATAGAAAAAGAAAAAAAAATCTGTCTACCACTCCTCCCATCCTCCCTTAGGGGACCCCATCGTTCTCTATACTATGTAATCTCACCTCTTCCTTTTCTATTACACTCCGACCACTAGAAGCCATTGCTAACTCCAAATGTAAATATGAGCCGTAGTAAGCCGATGTTCCAATGACACATAACTCATATTTTGGGATGGACAGTCTTATACAACCACGTCACTAGAAGGGCTAAAAGCTTGTATGTACCTGCAGTTGTTGAGTCGATGCACACTAAACATTTAAAGTGGCTGTACGCGGTAGAGTTGTGGCATTCACAAACGAACCAAATCTTTTTAGCGGCTATTTAACATGAATGATGGGAACCGAGTCGCAGTTGCGAGCCGAGCGTGCACACACAAGCTGAGAACTGAGACGGAGAACTGGCACACAGGGAGGAGCACAGCAGAGTATATGTGGAGTGCTTATTTCATATGCAAACACCACATGACGTCATCTGAGTTGTCCACACTACCGTCACGAGTGCCTCAGTAGTCACAGTGGTCTAAGATAAAATGAGCCAAAGAAAACTACTCAAGTACATCCAGATGCAGCTCATCTGGATGTACTTTTCTGACAACAAAAAAACGGTAAAGCAAAGTGTAATATTTGCTTATATTTCCCAGTGATTATTTCCCGGAAAAATAAGTTACCCCCATTGCTGGCTTCTTAAAAATAAATAGATAAAAAAATGAGCCAATCTTTTGAACAGCTCTTTGAAAGGAACGGCTCCACGCATTCCCCGCTCCCTTCAAAGAGCGGTAAATACCATTTTTAGTACACAGAGCATATTGTTTGCCTGGCTCTAAACTTGATGTCGTAAAAATTGGGGCGACAGTGGGGACAGGGCCAACAGTGTCACCTGAGGGGTGACCAGTGGGTGGCTGCAAAACTTCTGCAACAAACCATGAGTCTGGAAGTCGTTAACAGCTGCAACCACCATATGAGAGCAGTGCAGAGTTGTGATTAGTGGGACACTCATTGGGACTCACATCCACTACATACATACATATTCCCAACAATATGTTGTCGACAACAGAAAAGGAGAGGTTGAGAATAAAACACACATGAAGAGAGTGTGGCTTCATTCTTTTGTCAGGAATACATTGCTCCACACTTCCCATAGCAAATAGTTGTTTCACACCCGTCAATTAATTGTCGATTTTCAACAAGACAAATGTGTTACAAACTGGACAACTATCAGATAATACTGCCCTGTACATAAGAGAGAGAGAGTAGTTCTGTCTTCGAACATAACCGCTTCCCCTGCTGCACAAATCTTTTCAATTTAGCATATGTTTGTTCTAAATTGCATGTTTGATTTCTGCCATCTCAGATGAGCAGGTTGTAAATGTGTTCAATTTATAGCCCGCACAACAACTCCATGTGGCGTTGACAGCTCTCAAATGTCTGAAAATGAGCAGATTATGAAGGCTTGATGGTGAAGAGAGAATACCACTGCACAGCAGAGATGTGACTTTGGTGAAACAAATCTGCAGTTTGTGGTAAATTGGGCGTTGCCATGGCTATTAGAATGCATATAAAACCAGAAATAGATTCCCTTAACACCTAGAGAGGTAGTGTGAGACTGTCAGCCGAGACGGCGCATGTGAGTGAGTTTCTCACAACGCTTCATAGAATGCCGTGTGATTGACTCGTCATTAATTGGTGACAAAATCTTTTGATACATTACTTGTGTGTCTGTGCGAGAGACACATTATCGTTGTCTCTGTTGGGTTTAATTTTATAATTTTACCTTATTGGACATACTCCAGGAGGAAATGTCCTATGTCTCTGGGAGCATCGAAGCTCAAGAGTAAACCTCTGAGACCGAGAGACGCAAAGTAGTAAATGCCTGACATTTCATAATGTAAATAATACTGTCCCAGTGCATGTTATACATCCATCTGAGCAATATGCCACAGGCCCCACAGTGAGCCTGCTCTTTGCCTGTAACCTTTTTCTCAGAATCTCAATACGGCTCTGACAGAACCAAGAACTCTGCAAGTAATTGTTTGATTAGTTTCTCTCGCTATCTGTCTCCATAACTGTAGATAGGAGTTGGTTGGTGACAGTTGGTGTGCATAATTCTGACAAGAAAAAAGATAAAAATGACTGTACGGTGTTGGTGGTTCTTATGGAAGCACCGATGTACCTTTATTTTCTGAACGTTCGGTGATCCACTCATTAAGCTTATGGATCCCACCTAGAAACTCTGGAATGAAGGGCTTAAACCAACACATAGATGGCACCAATTTTCCTAATGATTATCTCATATTACTCAAACCTATGTCATCGGCATACACCGAAAGATGTGTAAATTCTGTAAGTAAGCACTTTTTAAAAAAAAAAAGTAATTATTTTACATTACTATTATTACACTTGTCCCCACTCCAGCCTTTTAGGGTTTTGTCGCTAGGGTGGCTATAATATATGGCACTCTCACTCTCATCTCTTCATTAAAGGTTTAAGAGTCTCATCTAGTTGCATCAACAAATGCAATTAATGGTTCAGAAATATTACTTTGGGCATCACTAATTTTAACACAACGTTCAACTTCCGCATTGAGAACTGGTTTCATATTTAAGCTAATCAGGCTGTTCTCATTTTGTGTTTTTTATACCTATGAAAAGTAGGGTTGTCACGATATTAATTCTGAATCAAAATTGATTGATATTAACTTTCAATTTCAACTATTAAAATCAAAAGTAAGATTAACAATTACCACCCACCCCACCTGCCTGCTCCTTGGCGTCTGAAGAGTAAAGGACTTCAAAGAAGACTTAGCATAGCTTACCAGAAATTTAGTGAAGAAGTTTGTGCCTCTATAAAATATCATAACTCAGTTAATGAACATGAAGCACAAAGGGAACAAAGCATAGTTATTTGTTTGTTTGTATTTACTATTGAATGAATTATGCCTGTAGTTTGGGGATGCTAGATACATGTATAATTTATAAGTTCCTTGTAAAACATAAAACGTTTCTCTTTTTTATTGTGATCACTTGATTGTAATTTAGGGTAAAACATTCAGTAACTTGAAATCAATGATAGAAATGTGGGAATGAATTGCGACTGTGAAATAACTGTTTGATAGTCCTGGTTTGGAATGAGACGTCGGTCTAACTCTTGATTTGTCTCAACTGCAGAAGAACTTATTCTTTAGATCTTTCCTTGTCGTACTACAGTGCTGTCCACCTACACAGCTGAATCCAACACATTCACACCAGCTCTCTGAGAGCTGTCAAATGTCTTTCTAGAGACTGTCGGCAAATCAGCAACTGAAGCAGACGCAAAGGAACCGGTGAGAGAAAGTAGATACTCCAAAAAATACATTCTAACCCATTTACAAAGTAAATGTTAGGAATAGCCCACCCACTGCAGTTTTTAAATCCAGACTGAAAACACGATTGTTCTCAAGCACTTTTGACTATATATTTCTTATCCAAGGTCTTTAAAATGTTTGTTTTTTATTGAAAATATTGTTTTGTGTCTTAAGTCTTAATTATCAATAGTGTTGTTTAAAACTTTGAACTGATTTTTTATTTTTGTACACCACCTCGAACCTTCCTCTGTGTATGAAACAACTGCATACATAAAACTGCTTGCCTTGCCACGATTCTGGAATGAATAGAAAAAACTGTTTCATAAAACAGGTCCCATACTCTTTAAGGGTGACTCACTTTAAGAGAAGGTTAAGCTTTGGGCCGTTGCTCTGTGTACTACAAAACTTGCACTGCAAAAAAGGGAGTCTAAAACAAGATAAAAACACTAAATCTGAGGGAAATGATCTTGCTGCATGGACAGATAATTTAATTTGACAAGATTTCTTAAATTAGGATTGTTAAATCTAGAAATAAACATGTTGAACGCTTAAAATAAGAAATGAACTCTTAAAACAAAATAAATTATGTAACACATCTAAATCGAAAGTTTTTTTTTATCTCGGTTAGAAACAAATACTTTAGAGTGCACTCTGTTCGGGCCAGTTCATCACTGCTTGCAGCTTTAATTTACCATATTTTAAGCGTTAATTTCTTATTTTAAGCGTACAAAATGCTTATTTCTACATTTAATATTCTTAATCTAAGAAATCTTGTCAAGTGAAATTATCTGTCCATGCAGCAAGATAATTTCTCTCAGATTTAGTGTTTTTATCTTGTTTTTAGAAAACCCTTTTTTGCAGTGTGGGTCATGATCAGAACATGAAGTTTTAGGGAAAACTTTGTCTAAATAAAGTTTGAACTCAGAACGTTCAGAGCCAAAAGCAATAGTCTATTAACACAACACTTTCAATATAAATTATGCACAAATAAGGGGCATAATACATTGACTTAAGCCTCAGGTATCCACATTTACAGTCTGGATGCCTGTCGTATTATGACATTTGACATTTAATAAATTCAGTACAGTGCATTCTGCTGTACGTATGTATGTCTGTGTGTGTGTGTGTGTGTGTGTGTGTTTACTCATATCCCCCTGTATTTGCGGTACAAGGCTAATATGACTCCTGTGGCCAATGCTTCATGAGTCATAATTATAACCTCCAATCCAATCTGACATACTGGCTTCCAGTAATGTGGGATGGTTAAGAGACGAGCTTTGTTAATGCCTTAAAGGTTAAATATTAAGAGCAGCAAAGCCCATATCTGTATCCTTTTCACTTTAGCTCCGTGGCATGCTGTTGACTCATCTGTTTATTTATACAGAGGCTCAGATTGTAAAGACCGAGGACGTCTGTTCCTGCTTATAGCAGCAAGTCTACATATTTAATGTGGATCCTTTATTCTCGCACGCCTCGAGTAACTTGTTTGCGTCAACTGAAAGAATAAGGGCAAATTGTTTCATAGTTACACAAGTGGCGTCTATTCACATCACAAAATCTACTACTGCTCAATAGTAATGACAAAATGGAAAATTGGCAAAAGCAAAAATAAATATGGTGGAGAGATTAATTACTGTTTTTGAAATATTCAGGCGTTTTTCCCCCCTCGCCTCCAAGCTATGAGGTCAGTTTTTATAGTGAGCTACAGTAGTTTGTCAAGCCCACAGAAACACCTGAGGCACAGGATGGAATTTGAGTCAGAAGCGAAGTATAGGGCATGGGAGCTGGTGATACGTGTTTGACTGTAATTGGCTTTGTTACAGACAGGGCTAAGTGGTGTGGGTGTAACATCGAGCTGTGCAGTTGTGGAGCAGTCAGGACATTGACTCACAGAAAGCAGTTTGAGGACAAACGTTTTTGGGGAGTTTCGGTATGGCAGATTTTGCAGGTTAAAAAAGATGTTTTTATCTATTTCATTACCTTCGATTCTCAGTCTGTACCTATTATATTACAACTGAAGAAGAAGAAGAAGAAGAAGCTGAGATATCAGTGCTCGCAGCAAATGAATACATTTGAACTGTGCTACAGTGCCCAAAGACTTTCTTCCCCCATGTTAATTAAAGTTTAAAGCAATAATCTAAATTGCATTTAGGCTTTGATTATCACTTGGGATACAACATTAAGGATGTTTATATAGGTCCTTATTCAAGCTCAGATTCAACACAAAAAAGATTTCCTCTCTTTTTCTCCTCCAACATTCAGCATTTGTTGTCTCTGAAAAATGCAGAAAATGCTGCATAAAAGGCAGCTGATAAAACAAGTAATGAAATGTGTTGGACCATGGATGACACTGCGCAGAATGACACATTCAACAGCACTGCCAGCTACAATGTAGAGGAGGACGCACATATTAATGCTCCAAGGAGACAGGCTTCTCATGGACTCAAGCAGAGAGTTCTGAAAATTAAACACATCATTTTCTCACATTTTGTGTTTTTAATTTACATTAAAGTTAAGGACATGATGATTGAATTGTAAAAAAAAAAAAATGCTGGAAATGTGCAGCACAACCACTAAAAGAGCTGAACTCAGGTGAAGGACATGTTTGACGTTACCGCTACCACTCTCTGGATCCAGAAACGATCCTTTACTTCATGGTAAAATTCATATATTTGGATTTTAGACTGCTGAATGGATAAAAAAAAGCTCATTGTGTATTATATTTGGCTCAGCTCTTAGTTAGTGCTGGGCAGTAATTTAATAGGTTTTATCTTCTGTCAATAGAATCATATTGCAGTAAAATACGAAATGGGGATATTCACAATTACGTCATCAAATTGATAATAAAAGAAAATCTGAATTTATATATGTATTTATTATTTATAGGAAAAACTTTTCATTTGTCATGTATTTAATGCACTCTGGAGTATAAAAAATAGGCCTTACTATATGATTATTTCATACAGATTATTTACTTATTGAATTACCAAAAAACATGTTATATTGTGATATATATTGTTACCTAGATATAAAATGACTTAAATGAATCAGGATCGAAGATTTTTCCAGTATCACCGTACATTTTGTTCATGTGCATGATTTTGTAGCAAAAGAACAATGTTACATACACAAATGGGTACCAAAAGAGTATTCATAAGTCATGATCTGATTTTGATATGAGCTCCACCCTCAAAATGAACTCACATTCACAGCAAATAGTTAAACAACGTACAAGCTGCTCCAGAGTTTGGAATGGCTGTAAATGTCCTGCCACGCTGCCAAAACCCTGATCTCCCTAATACTGCCATAACATGAAAGGATCACAGGAACAAGGAGAGAGGCCGCTCAGCAGCTCCAAAGTTTGCGGGAGCTTTTAGGCCTGTGGCTCAGGAAACCTAGCTTCAGAAAAAGAAGGAGGAAGGCTGAAATTGCTTAACCTCTCCCACAACCTACAGCGCTACTTGAAAATCCTGCCCTCTGGTCAGAGATGCTCCATGCTCAACATGAACAGCTTTAGCCTGACATCAGTTCAGCTGCTCATACTGAAGAAGCTCCTGAGATAAAGCCCCCCACCCCCTCCCCCTCTTTCCTCTGCTGGAGGTCACAGTATTCCTCTACAACTCAAATAAAAACCCTGATCAGACCAAAGGTACGTGCATTTAAGCTATAATTTTAATGTTTTGTTTATTTAACTATACAATTTTCCATTCAGATTGATTATTATCCTGAAAACCAGGTATTTCATCTTCGGGTTTAGGGAAAGACATTTGTCTTTTTTTTTTTTACTCTACCCCTTCCTCACTGAAATACACGCACACACACACACACACACACACACACTCATGTTACACTGTGCATCAGGCAGAGATTTGGCTGCTTGGTGCGTGCCCACCTGACGGCCAACACAGGCTCACAGAAGGAACCCTCTGTGGATTTACGCATATTGTGGACGTGATAAGTGACTTACACTGCTGTTGTGGCCGGACCAGTGCACCATAGCCTGGTTGTGAGATGAGTCCCCAGTCAGGGCGAACGTTGAACTGTTAAGTTTTAGTTCCTCCTGCCTCGGACCGGCGGCTCTGCGCTCCTCTCCGCTCCAGCGCAGCTCGGAGCGCGTCACTCTGCGTCCAGCCGCCGAGCTCACGCTCTCTCCCGGGTCTTGACTCTGAGCTGATCTGATTCTATCATCACTGTTCCTTCTGGCGCGCTTTCTGGCGGCAGTAAACCCCGCAGCAGCGCTGATCTTCTCCAGGCGACTCATTTTCACATTGTAAACTTTCATCTCACCAGCTTCGCCTTGTGCATGCAGGTTGTCTGTATTCCGTTTCAGCCGCCTTGGCTCTGTGTACTCCGCCCGATCTGGAGCGCATTCAGCGGAACCAGCTGCGCAACGGAGCCGCCGACTTTCGGCACTTGCAGCCCCGGATCCTCCTGCCCCGTCTCCGCGTCCAAAAACTTCTCCCTTTAATCCTGTTGCGGACTCACTTGTGTCAAATTTCAGCAGTAATTCCTGTGCACGCCACTTATTCCCAGGCTGGCAGGACCTGCAAGTTATGTCAGCTTTGGCGGCTTGAAATAAACAGAGCATCATCAAAATCAAAAACCAAAACGCACGGTGCCACTTTGGGCAAAATATGACCTCCCGCTCCATGGCTGGCGGCAGAGAAGGATGCTGAGGATCCCCACTCTTCTCTCTACCTTATTGGGGTGTAAACTGCCGCTCGGCTGTGGAAGAGGAAGTGCTGCGCAAGTTGTGGCGTTGCTCAAATGCAGGGTTGTAAAAAGTGGTCCAAGTTGAAGGATTTGATCAAATGAAGCCCCGCACGCATAGGGGAGGAGCTGAGGATCCAGACTGAGAGATGGAGGATAATGTTGGGCTGACTTTCTCCATATTTGTTATTTTCCACCATATGGTCGGCGATAATTAAAGCAGTCAGTAATATAGTCATTTTTTTTATGCTGCTCTTTTATTTCTCCTCACAGACACATTTTCTGAGCAGCTATTCGTGGTAGTTTTTTTCCCGCCTGATGCAGATTTTATAACCAGCCGCCCTTCAGGGGAAGTAAATCGCGTAATTTAGCAAATGAAACTGGATAATTTCACCTTTGATGATCCTGTTTACAGTCTTTTAGATTTAAACAGGGGCTTCCTGTAATTGGTACATTAATATGTTTCAAATTAAGTGCAGTGTCAGGGATGGCAGCTTCTATGACTTATTAAACAGCAATAAAGAATTCAACATCCCACAAAGGAACATGAGATTTTTGCACAACACCTCTATCTGCATGCATTTTGCAAATGAACTAGCATCCCTCCAGGATGATATGATGGCTTTGCATTTATTGGGTATGCACTGGACCAGCTGAGTGCAAGCTGGAGAGCCACCTGTAAAGTGAAACATGCAGTCTGGATTAAATAATGAATATTTCAGTTCTTTGTTAACAAAACAACATCATGTTTAACAATATAATTCTGTCCAAACAAGCAGCCAGAGTGTGTCAGGCAACAGGGATGAGTAACTGGTGGAAACATAGAGGGCCGGAAGTTCATCTCTGTGATATCGGCCCTGCAGCTTTCCGTGTCTAATGACTGGAGGTTATGGTGATTGCTGATGAGCACAAAGGGATATACAAATGGTCACAGACTACTACACCAGCTGGCTGCTTTCTAGTTCACAGCAGAGGATGCTGCCGAGAGGGAATAAAATGGGCAGATTGTGCCTCGAGAGGTGATTAATTTTACCACCAGGAAAACTATCTATAGGCAACCACAAATTAAGATTAAAGAGTAAAGGATTATAGAATTAGAGTGTCATACATCCTGTTCAAACCTGCTTAGACACATGTTGCATCAGTGTGCCCAATATAAACACATTGGTTTTAAGAGAGTCATATGTTCATAATGAGCCCATCTGTGGTGATTACAGCTCAAAACTGCTCATTCTGCCACATCCATTCTCCCTCTGTTTCTCTGAAACTATTTCCTGAGGGTGAATCTACCATAATCCCACCTTTTTTGTCAAATTAATCATTAGTTAATTTGTTGACAGGTAACATAGGTGGAGACTGTATGAATTACATGAAAATTAGGTTATTAATGAAAAAATGCATTGCGTACATTTGAAAATATTAATTATTTTATTTCTGTAATTGGTGTTTTATATTACTGTTGTGAGCATTAACTCAGCACGATAATCATTGTTTATGTGTTTAAAGGGTCACCCATTCACCCAAATCAAACCCAAAGTGAGCATGATTAATGATGTTCCATTTACTTCCATTAAATTGGGGTGGCAGCATAGATCTCCAGGGTCCTGATCCTGGGGCTTCTTGATGGCTAGTTAGCTAACCACCTGTCCAAATCCAGCAAGATATCCAACCTAAATGACAGAATAGGTCGGCAATACCATCCAAAACAACCCATATGAGCATTTTGCTGGTACAGAGCGGATCATTTCTAAAAATGGCATACATGTTATTATACATAAATGTGAGGTTTCCATAAAAAGAGTGCAGTTTTGTTGAATTTAGGCAAAACCACTTCTCTAGGTTTAGGGCAAAAAGACAGTTTAAAGAGTAAATAAATGCATGTAATTGCCGGAAGTGAAGTAATTGCGAGGACGACGTGACTACTGAAAGTGACATTGTTATGTACGTGATATTCTATATACTCCGCCCCAGAGTTATTTATAATTACTACAGCCACTAGAGGGCAGGGGAGGACAGTCTAAAATGTAAATATGTGTCGTATTGAGCGTCTTGTACAAACAATCTATTGGGTCGTTTTTAAGGGGAAACAGTCTGTCACATCAGTAGGGAGGTTACAGCCAGCAGGAAGTTCCAGCTAATGATTTTACAGGTCAAATAAATTGATTTTATTTTCAGTGCCAATGCAGTAAGTGTTCCATTTTCACATAGAAGTAGTGAGTAAGGGTATGACAACATTGCTCATTAGGGGATAATTCCAATAAGTGTTTTGGTTGTCTAAACCTATACTGTCATATTTCAGAAGGACATCACTTTAAAATGTTGCCATTGAGTCCTGAAAAAAAATGCATTGAACTCAATGTGAGGTTTTGAGAAATTATCCAATATTGACATTTTTGTCTGGAGATAGAGTTTTGGTTGGCAACCAACCCAGGACTTTAAACCAGGAAACCTGTGTTCATTTCTCATTGTCAGTTGTCATTGTTCTAACCCAACCTTGACCAAGTGGTTTTGGTGCAAAACTATAACCAAAGTGCTTTTAAAGCGTTTAAAACAGCAATCAGCACATGTTTACAATGTGTCATGGTCATGTGTTTGCAACATGTTTAATGCAGGTTCAGAAACCCACATTTGTGGTTCAGAAATGTTGAAGTTCAAGATATATCTGTGCTTCACAGAAATGTGAAATGCAACATTTACTCTAGTGACTGCATTGGTTAGCAGATGAGTAACAAAAAAAATGCTGTACAAATTAGATTTGAGGCAATTTAATATTGTCTCCATTACATTTTATTTAGTTTTTTTCCACCAGAGAGCATGGCTAAATTGTTTTGTTTTTTTTAACTTTAATGAAAGTCTGTCTATCAGCTGACAAATTGTCTTGAAACTCCCGAATATTTATATCTGTAGCAGCCTATTATAAATGTCTATATTAGGCAGGCTACATAGAGCATGTTTTTTTTCCCACACTTAACACTTAATATGTTGCTTCAAAAACCATATTTTTTCTACAGTGGTGATTATGAAGCACTATGTGATCAGGGCTGATAGCGAGTCTGCTCAGATCCATGTGGGCAGTACCTGCTACACATAACCCTCAGCAATTCAAAGAGACTCGACCTGATCTGATTCAATGTTTGGCTTTGGCTGGAACTGACATCTGTGACGGTCTCTATTCTACAGTCTACTGCATCTAGCTGCACCGTTACAGCTCAAAAGTATCTGCATGGCTAGATTTCAACAGAGGTAAGGCAAGAGAGAAAATATGTTTTTTCATGATGTGGGTGAAACGACCCTTTATATTACGCTGTTAAAGTGAAGTCTGATTACGCCCTCCCTTCTTTTTTTGGGAGCGATCCTCCCCAGCAAGAGACGTTAAAGATGATAAGTGTTGCCTCTCCTCATGGCACACAGCATTAAGCAGACATATTGGATTGGATTAATGGTGCTGCAATGGACAGGGACTACGTGGCTCTTAGACACTTATCAACCAGTTCTGTAGTGTGTGTGTGTGTGTGTGTGTGTGTGTGTGTGTGTGTGTGTGTGTGAGCGTGTGTGCATCTCCTGCGGTAACCGTCTCACACCGCATCATCTCCTGTCCCCGCCTGGACTCACCATCCATTCACAGGGAATCGATGTCCTGCCAATAGCAGAAATGGATTTTTGAGGATGTTGCAGAAGGCAATATGCGGGCCTGAGCTGTCTGATTTGTATGTACCCCTTCGGACTGTGAATCTACAAGGTTGTAAGCTTCGGAAATCAGAGGAAAATGTTCTTGTATGCAAAAGTGAGGGCAGGGAATATGACCTCTGGCTTCACAGAAACTTAACTTAAAGAGGGCATGATTGAAAGCCTTTCCAGCAGAGGCGGGTGGTGTCTTTCAGTTGGTCATTATTTCACATATATATTTTCATGCTTTTAACGGATGTTTTTTTGACATTTTGAAAAGTGATATTAAAGTCAACTTTTAAAATGATTCAGTTTTCATATCCTGAATTATACCAATTCTTATGTTGACATCAGGACCAAACACAACCTAGTATTAAAGGATTCATGTGCACAACATGTGTTCACATTAGCTTTTTAATACAAAATAATCAATTGCAATATAGTCATTATCTATATTGCAATTAATTATTGTATTTTCACTCCATTCTTCTGATAAATCTGTCATGTTTTAAAAAGCAGAACTCTGTTTCAATTATTTTACACTGTTGCAATTTTTAAAATTGTAATGAAATATTAGGGAATCTGGAAAATACATAGTAAGACAGTTAGCATATACCATTAGCTTGGCAATGCTGACTTAAAGTTAGCAATCTAGCCAGAAAAGCATGCTCCTGCAGCCATAGAACACATCCCACAAACTAAATGCCACCTTTTATAAGTCTTAAAGTTGCATATGAACACATAAAAATTGTCTCATGTCCTAAATTAATAGATAACACCGATTCCTCTGTGCTGTTGTGACCTGCTGTCAAACCCACAGGTCGATGAAATGTTTGTAAAGTGGCTTTTTAAGATAAACATAAAAAAATACCCTCCAAACTCACAGTCCTTGTATGACCTTTTCCTTCTGCTTCATATTATTTCAGTCATTCGATCGAACCATGACACTGACTCATAAAGTGTCTTTTCACGACTTTTACAACATTGTTCCCCCTCCCTTGCTCAGCTCCCGGGGTTACCCTCAGCCCAATAAAGGCTTTAGAGCATTAACACAAGCAAGAGTTGGACTCAGCAATGTCCTTTTTTTCCGATCTAAAACATTCCCGTTTCTAACAAGAGAGCCAGAGACAAAAGAAGCTCAATAAATGTTGGAACAAAGCTTGTGTTTCAAGGGTTCTAGGTGAACAAGTATGGGTTGAAAAGAGGAAGGAAGTCAAAAAAGGGACCAAAGCAACAACAAAAAAAGAGGAGGGAGGGGTGGTGGTGGAGGGGGTGCTTTAAATGGCTCTTTTATATTCCTTGTGTTCAACTCAAATTGAAAGTTACTCCAGATAAATAAGTTTCCCAGTAACATAATACTTTATTGGTATTCACCCATAGCAAAGAGCAGACGTCGGGTCAGGAGCAATCAGTTTGCCGTGGGCTCATGGAGAGGGGTTCAACATCTGAGTTCAGCATCTTTCAATTTCAAACACTTTTTGGCATGTTTGTGTCTCAGCCTGCCATTAATTGCAAAACCGTCCACCCATAACAATGTGAGCTGGTGAGATACAGACTGCAGCCTAAATCAAAGCCAATCCTTTACAAGGCAAAAAAACTGCCTACAGAAATAGACCAGTGGTTACTTAGGATTCCATTTCCAATTCATGAATTGAATTTCAAGCCGTGTCCCAAATTGACAGAGCCTGACCGCAGCTCTGCTCTGTATTGTCATGGCATTTGAAAAGCAGTAATTGGATAATCCATTTAAAGATGAAACCCCAAATTTATGACAGTGACAGATCTCCCAAATGAATGTGGATAGTGAATAATGTTGTCATCTCAAACAAGATGTATGTACAGTAACTTTGACAGTATCAGTCCAGCTGGGCACTGTGTGAATATCCTGTGAGAAACTCGTCCTGTGGGGCACTTCTACACGGAGATTTCAAGTTCACTTCTTCTCTGTAGAGATTAGCAAAGAGTCACTTTTATTTATTCCCCTCATTCTGGACTTTTATGTCCCACTGCCCAGTGTCCAATGGCACATTTGCGGCAAAGTCTCAATCCTTATCGCACTCTCCTTAATGCACTTACATTGGTCTTGTCCACAGGTACACAGGTACTTTAAAAAATGTTGTTTTTTTTAAAGGTATTTAGCCTTTTGTACAAGTGCAAGCAGCATGAAGATTTTCCCAAACTCTGTTTACAGTGTTGTTGTGTAGACATGGAAAACAGAGTTTTTGGCTTGTGAATTTAGAGTGCAGAAATATGGCAACATTTTATGGAGCTGGATTAGGGTCGTTTTGAATAAATAAAATAAGTGTACACATTTAAGGTTAAATACAATTATGATCAACTCTGGTAATTCTTTTGAATACATTTTTTATTTTTATGTGTTTCTTTCATTTGCATGTTTTATCTTTTCAGATTCAGATCTCTTTTTTTCACAGTTTAAAAAAAAAAATCAGTTTTAGATCTGTCTTTTTCAGTTTCAGATTTTTTTTTCTTTCAGGTTCAGACTTCTGACCATAGACTGTATATAAATAATGGACGTAGTTACCGTGACGTCACCCATTGGTTTGTGGACTGCCCGTTGGAATCATCGAGTTCAGCATTACACTCGTCGCCATCTTGTTTCCGATACGCGGAGCAGACCATATTTGGGCTGTGGAGGAGCGAGAGGGATCTGACGACACTGACTACATGCCTCTCTACACCCGACTGAGAGAAGCCGCTGCTAATTCATGTTAGCATTAATTGGAGCATTAACTGTTCATTTTGGCTAGCAAAAAACAAAAACAAAATGTATGTTACTTACCTCAGAAAACTGAACAGCGACTCTTGTGAGTATCTGTTAGTCCAACCAAACGCTAAATGCAACATTTTTAACGAACAAAACATTCAAATAAACTGTCATTAAGTGTAAAATACAGTGTGAAAGGGTCAAAGTTATGGGACCAAACCGGTAAATGTCCTTTTTTATATCTGTATAACTTTATAACGGCTCGCCTTGTTAGTGACCTGTCAATCAAAGGTAGCCCCGCCCAAAATCATATGATTCTTTATCTTTTATTTTCTTCTAAATGGGGCCATTTACACTATTAACATTGAATTGACTTGAAGAAGATTTTTAACTAGCGATTGAGACCATAGTGTTGTCCTAAAAAAAATTCTGAGGTAATAAATCAAGTGAGATGTTTTCTCATTTTGTATTGAAATGAGTGGCCAGAAAAGCTTGTGCAGCCGCCGTCAGCACCCCTTGCTGGAATTTTTGGTAGAATGCAGTTTAAGGCACTTCCTGGTTTGCCTCCCTGCTCAGACCTGGAGGTTGCCGCCTGCTTTTGACTCAAATGTAGTGTGGGGTGTGTGGCATGAACTGAGAGGGGCATGGCATCATTACAGACAGCTCCACCAAAAGGCTAGAGACCTTTCCATATCACGTTGCCTTCAGGGAATGTAGGATCTAAAACGATTCAGCTACACCACATGATTGTCAGTGAAAAAACTGCGGTCAGTGACTAACTTCCACTTGCACACCATGCACAAATATCCTGCACGACCAAATAAATAATATGTCACCTTATTAAGTTTTAATATTATTCAATACGTGGTCAGTTCAACCAAATATAGGCCTAGACTTTTTTAATTCTGCTCTGACGTTTTTGGATATGTGAGACGTGGAAACTGCTTTAGATAGTACTGAGGACCAATTGCAGAACAGGAGGGATAAATTATGCCACGTTGTGCACACATAAAGTGCTGAAATTTTTCGATTTCCACGTAGCACTGTGAATGCAGCGCAGTGTCTGCTGGCAATGATGCCTTCCGGGGGCGGAGCTGCAGGCTCATTTGCAAGGTCCAGCACACAGGTGAGAAAAGTTAAATAAGTTTGGGAAAGTTTAACCTACTGCTTGTAGCCATTTTGAAAAAAATGTCTGCCATGGCAACCAGGGTCTGAATTTGTGATGGCCCAATATCTAGTTTTGTTGCCAATATATTTATCAACACATCTACCAAATTTGCTTTTTTTTTTCAAACAATTGTTATGATATATTGAACTATGCTGCCCCACTAACATGAAATGGTTAACAGTAGGAAATAAAACTACTTCACTAAGGTTAGTGCAAAAGAACAGGGGTGATCTTAAAATCAACTATCGGCTGCAATTGCACAGGTTAATAACATTGGCTCTTGGTTTTACAGGGATTTTGAACACCGGTCTCCTGGGTCAAAGTCAGGGGCCCACCTTTCATATTACATCCATTAAGTCTAATATTGCTGCAGATGGGTTTACCTGTAAAGTTAATGGAAAGTCCAATGTGTCTCATGCTAAAGGATGCTACAGGGTTCCTTGTCCATTGGTATCAGATGCAAAGGGACATGACAAACTCGGTATCCGATGAGTTGGAGGTGAGACCTGGCTGGCCTTCCTGTAATGGCTTTTTTCAGGTTTCTGATTGGCAAACATCTTCTTGAATTCGGCAAGATGGCTCCTTGTTGGTTTGGCATGCTCTTGACAGCCCTTCAGTTGTGCTTTTGTAGGTTCATATAGATGGAGATTTGTATTTTAAAACATGCTTGTGTGGAAAGGATTTTCTGCCTTTGTCCTCCCTGGACAAATTCTTTCCTGTTTGTTTGTTTTTAAAGTATGAATTGTCACATAATTCTGTGCTACACCTTCTTTACCAACTTAATTCCAATTCATTACCACAAGTAAAACACTTTTAAAAAGATCCATTTAGTGGTCATTAGATGAAATGTCTTATATACCAACATTTGGAACTGGGTCAAATTGGACCAGAGGACAACAGAAAGGTCAAACAAAGTTGGGGAAACCCTGTTTTCAAGAAATACCCATGTACAAGTCAACTAGGCCTTGGTGCATATATAAAAGCCACAAATTGCAGTATAGCTAACAGGATGGTGAATGACTATTGGGGCTTGTTGAAATTATAATTGAGAGTGAACAACAGAGGAAGAAGAAGGAATGTCTCTGTCTATTGAGGGAGGCATTTCACGACACAGGGACTTCATTCATACAGTTTAGGAAATGTGCATATTTTTTTACACAAAGCCAGCTTTCACCAGCAGCATTCAGATTCTTCTGAGATGTATTCTGCCTTCCTAGAAATCCCCCCCTTTTCAACATCCTGGGGTGAAAGGACTCTTCCATAAAGTACTGGTGATTGGACACATAATCAGCTGTGCTTCTAATATTTAGAGCAGAAACCAAATCCACTTGCTGTTTATTCACTCAGTCTTATTCAGCCACACATAAGCCATTAGCTTGTATTCATCAGGCTGGCTTTTCTATTCAGTTCCTCAAGAAGAATACAGGCAGAGTGGTGAAAGCACAATTTTTGGGGCTGTCACCACGGTTTCCTACGAACATCTTGAGTTCACATGTCAGCCCTGAGAGGGAAGAAAAAAGTTTTGAAAAGTCAGGTAAAGATGGAGAACAAAATCTGTCTTCATCCATTTGAAGGTCCAAATGAGTGACTGCTTTAAAAGCCTCCTACCGGGGCTGAAATATTAATATTTGCTGCTCAGGAACATTACCAGTATCCTCGGAGTGAGGCAACGATAATTATTAATGAATCTCATTTTCAGGCCACTGTGCTGGATGTTCAAAGTGCCTGCGACCTTCAGAGGGAAAGCAAAGCACAGTGTCGCCTTATATCAGGAGTCAGTAGACTAGAAATGAACAATCTGTTACGATTCTCTTATTGCAGTTGGAGCTCATCTTGCTGATTTGTTTATCTCAGCAGTTGCGCTCAACATGACTTATTCATGAACATGTGGAAAACCACGCCACTCCAGAAGATGTCACACTTTTATTTGAATAGACTGATCAGGCTCTTTTGTACTTGATGATACTTCAGGGAAGGACATCATTTCAGGCAGCCAGTGTCACTTCTTTATCACAGACATTGTTTTTGAGTCAGCTTCGTTGAAGAGCATACACAAGGTTATTTATTGCATCTACGCCTTACAAATGGCATCAGAAAACATTCTATACTTTTCCTCTTCAAATAATAATTTTGACAATTTTTAGTTAAATAAATGCCTGTTAAGTCACTGTCCATTTCTGACTGAGTTAACCCATTAAGGCCTAAAGCCCCTGGAAAAAAATGCCTGGAAAACCTATGGGCGATTTTCAAATGACCCCCTAAAACCTGAAGTTTTTCTGGAAATTCAACACCTAATAAATAATAGATTTTTCAGCCTCTGTAGCAGATAAAAATGAAATTCAAAAAGTATTATTTGTCCAAACCTTCAATAAAGTTTTTAAAAAAATTAACAAACTCAGCAAGTGTTACATTTGACTGAATAAAAATCCTATGCATAATACTAATACATGCCCATTAGCAAGATGCAAACATGATATGACCACTGGAAGAACAAGACATAGTTCTCATCAGCCTACTGGTAAAAAAATTATTATCATAACAATAATAATAATAAATAATAATAATACATTTTATATATTGCACTTTTCAAGGTACTCAACGACGCATAAAGTAATATAAGACATAAACAGTCATGATTTCTTATATCATCATCACAATCAATTATTATTATTATTAATATTAATATTAATATATTATTAATAATATTATTATTATCTCCAGATGGCCACAAATCTGTCTGTTCTTCGGTGAAAATATGTCGTATAAAAACATATTCCTCATCCATAAATGCCGGTCGATTGGTTCCGAGGGTTCAAAGTCCGGATCAGCAATTAAATCATCACCAAGAGACCGAAAATAGGTGGAAAAAACTACAAATACTACAAAATGACATATCCGCTGTCCCGGCCTTAATGGTAGAGTGACGCAACAGCACTCCCGGTTTTAATGGTAGAAATGCGGTAATGCTTTTTCGGCGTCAATGGCTTAACACAATGGTAACTGGGCCCACTGATGAAAACCCATGTGTTTCAGTATTATAGATTGGGTGTCTGTGGAGACATTTCTTGGAATACCACAAGTGGTGCACATTAGTGACAATTTTCAATAACCCAGCAGTGGTTGGTCCACCAGAGCAGATAGGTGAAGCGAACGCAACTGATGTACTCTTCAACTGACTAGGTCTCTCTTTCAGGTCTCTGCTAATGTGCTAACATATAAGGAAAAAAGTGATGACATTTTTTTTTTAAAATAAGGGAAAGCTGGATACAAAAATACACCTTTATTTACCACTCGTCACCATAGGTGCTGCCAAAAAACATAAAAGTCAGATCCGGCACTAATACCAGGTCTACCCTTTTGGCGTTTTTACAACAACTTGCAATGGAAGATGGTCTAGTAATAGAAGATACACATATCTATTATACTGACACCAGTGAGTGTTATTCCATTGCACTGTATCAAAACTTTGAGGGCCCTTGCATTCTCTATTAATCTGACTGTTTAGCCCTTCATAAATTATACAGCTAAAGCCTGATTTCCACCGGGCGCGTTACAGCAGCGTCACGTCAGCGTCGCGTATGACGTTGCAAATAAGTAACACTCTAATCAATGAGAGCATTTCCACTGGGCGCGTAGCGTAACGTTACTGCAGTGTCGCGTCAGCGTCTCTACGCGAGCATTAGGTAGGAGTTCTATTTCTCCGCGAGACGCTGCCAAATCGCGTGAATCTCAACAGAGCAGATCGCACCAGACAGGAAGTCCGACTCAGAATCAGCGTAAAACACTTCCGCCCCTTTCAAAATAAAACACAATACGCAGTTCATGCAGCCTAAAACTACTTCACATCAACATTATGTTATGACCGGGGCACCAGATCGGCAATCAATCAATCAAAGGGTCTCAGAGGATCGGCAACACGGACTACAAGAGACTGATTGTTGAAGTGGAACATCATACAATCATTTATGACAACATATTGTTTTTATAAGGATAGATGGTCAGATCAACATATCTTTCACCTCAGAGAAGCGAAGTAAGTTGGTTTTTGTTGTTGTTGTTTACTTTATACACATAGTTTATCCATAGACTGTATAAATAGAGTTTAAAGTTTATCATGGGATCTTGCGGTCTCCCGTATGGTCAGGATTATCGCGTGATCTCGTTATCTAGCGTGTATACGGCCAGCTCGCTAAGCTGACGTGCTGCTGCTGTAACACGCCCGGTGTGAATTGACAGACGCAGCAAAAACGCTGTGGAGACGTGCTGCTGCTGTAACGCGTCCGGTGGAAATCCCCAGTAAGGAGTATGAATCCATTTTTAAGTTTCTTTTGTTTTTTCTTCAGGCAAAGGCTACGTTTAGCAAGTTTAGACTAGTGTGCACTAAAACTAACAAACAAACTCACAGGACAGTAGCTCTGCTTTGTGCTAATACTATGAACATTTAGCAATTACATGATAATGGCCTACTGGATTACCTGTACTGTAATGTCAAACATTTCCTGGAGCCAGTTGCTTCGGGGCTGAGACAGAGCATTTTATCCAGTGATGTCCAAATGACGATTCATGACTTATTTGTTGTATTTTTTTTACCCAGCGGATGGGGCTCTTGGTTTAAACAAAAATGCTCAAGGAATTTAAATTCAGTGTTCTTTCTACCCTGTGTTCCATCGAGTTGGCTCGGAAAACAAAGAAAATGGTCAATAATCTTCATCACATGACTTTAACCATGTGTCTCTCTCATCCAATCTCCCAACCTTCTTCCAGTTTATAAAATGTGCCAACCAGGAAAATAAGACTTTGGACCTGCTGTACGCAAATGTTAAGGATGCGTACAGCTCCACTGCCCTGCCACCACTGGGCAGGTCAGACCACAACCTAGTCCTGTTCACCATCATACAAGCCTGTGGTTCAGCAGCACCCAGTCACAGTGAGGACAGTGAGGAAATGGTCTCCTGAGGCCATGGAAACACTGCAATGCTCTGTATAATGCCAGTATAATATATCATATTATATCATATTTTGATGTGTGTGTATATAAATATATATATATATATATATATATATATATATATATATATATATATATATATATATATATATATATATATATATATATATATACATGTTTACATATTATATATTATGTTATGTATGTATGCACACCGTGCACAGGCTAAATATATGACACATTGCTATGTTATTATTATTAGGGCCTCGGGGCAATCGCAGCGAGCACTGGTCCCATACAGCAATAGCTGTAGGGAGCGCCCCGAGCCCCGAGCACTACTGTTATACTGTGGATTTCTTCTTATTCCTCTTCCGGATGCAATTTCGTCCCGCTACTAGTCCTACAACTTAAAGAGTTGCAGGACAAATTATATATCAAAACGTGCGGTTCGATCGGGATCGGTGTGCTATTACTTTTCTCTACAGAATACAAATTTTTCGCGACGTACGACGCACAGATGCGGCACCAACACCACCAACAGCCTTATTGGGTCCCATATTAAAAACGCAGGGAGTTATTTGAAAAAGGGATATGGAACAGTTTTTTAAGATCGCTCTAACAAAGCTATTTTTTCATTTTTCTGAAAAAAAAAAACATATGTAGACATTCAGGAAGAACTCAGGACGCTCAAAGTGAAGTCGGATCAATGATAGGTATTATGGTTTTGCCAAAAATGCTTTCTGTTCGAGGCCAGAAATTCCAGTCCACCTCTGGCTGCTGTCACTCTTTCGGAACTTTAACAGGTGGTATCAGTTAATTCAGTTGATTGCTTTGATCTGATTGCCTTTGATCTTTGATGTGATTACAGTTACAGATACACACACAGACACATGCGCGTAAGTGTGCACACTCCTCACACATGCATACACCTGCTTCAAACACGCACGCACACACAGGTAACTTTGTGATTTTAATTACACACACAGGTTACTTTATGCGATTTTCGCTACACACACACACACAGGTAACTTTATGTGATTTTAATTACACACACACACACACAGGTAACTTTATGCGATTTTCGCTACACACACACACACACACACACACACAAATGCGCGCATATGCGCGCACACTCCTCCACATACATGTTTCTATCTCAAACTCACACACACACACACACACACACACACACACACACATTTTGAGGTTAAAGGGCATAGTTTGAAATCTCTGAAGAATCTCATCATAGTGTGCACACACCGGCAGTAGCCCCCGTGGCCCTTTCAAAATTTCCTCAGAGGAAATTTTCTAGTTACTATTATTATTATTATATATTATATTATCATATTATTATTATTATCATCATTATTGTATGTTATATTATATACTGTATATATACTGTACTAATATTATATACTGTCAAGTCACAATAACATTATTACCATCATATCATCAATATAATTACCATCATCTTGCCACTGTACCTTACCTACCAACTTATCTTCTTTTCGTTTCATGAACTTTCATTTGACCATAACTAAATCTAACAACTATAGGCTCAATGTTTTGATCGAGCCACTACCTAATTTGAAGTGAAGGGACAACGAAGCTTGGTGAACCATTTGCTTTATTTACTAGTTGGCACTCTTTGTTCAACAAAGGGCTGAAAACACTCTCCATTACCATTGCTAAAGCCTTTTTTTAAGCCAAGACCGCCATCTAGTGGGGTAAAAAAATAAAGCAAATGGATCACGAAGCTTCATTGTCCCTTCACTACCAATTTGATCAATTCTCTCTATTCTCTAAACACAGTTAACTGCTCGTTGAGTGTTCTGATCAGACCAAAAATACAGTCCTTACAGCGTACTTAAATATAAATGAAGCCCACCTGAGCTGCTGCCTAGGAAATGAGAGACAGCTGTTTTCTGGGGCACTGCCAAGATGTGGTCACAATTTCAGAGAAGCAAAGCAACAAGTATACATGACATAAAGATTTGGCCTAGACTTGACCTCTGTAGGGGCAGGTCCTCCCCCGGGCTCTATTTTGATGCTTTTTAAGCACTCTGGCTCCTTTACCATTTACATGCAAAGTGAATGCCTTAATCATTGAAACTGAAGCAAACACACAGAGGCCTGCATTTATTTTGATAGGCATGTTAAGGGGACTATCTCACATTCAGATACATTATGTTTTTGTTGGGCATCACATTGACTTTAATTTTAAATTATTTGCAGGCCTACACTCAAAATGTTTGGGTTAAGCCCAGAAAAATTGACCCGGAGACACCAATGCCCTAACAGTCCTGCCAGCATTTGCATGGGGAGAAAGGAGAGGGAGGAAAGGACACTGTGCAGCTGCTAGAGAAGCTGTTGACTGAATTTACTCTGAGCAGTAAGTCGTTAAATGGGTCTGAAAAGTCAATAACGCACAAAAAAAGGTTAAGCGTCATAACCTCACTGAACAGACTCAGTTATGTCAGTTACCCTGCGTCTATCAAACGTTTGCTAACGTAAGCTAATATTAGCTACCATAAGCTACTTGTTACGCCCATATAATTATATATAATGCCCGATGAGGTGTCCATAATCAGGAATTAATGGATGATGTGGAGGCCAGAAACAAACTTCAGAAACCTCCACTGCACGGCAGACGGTTGCCTCAGCCAAAGTCCATTGAGTCCTGATTATAGACACCTCATAGGGCATTATCCTGCTTATACCATGGCCAACAAAAATATATAAGACCACTCTTTATATTTTTATGAGTTTTACCCCAGTAAATAGGACAGGCCATAGATACAACTTAGCAATGTGAGGTAAACTACAACAAAACTCAGCTGACTGAATCCTCTGGCTCAGCTGTTACCAGACAACTAATGTTATGCTAACAAAGATTCAAAGTCAATAACTGCATTTGGTTGACAAACAGTAAATGTACTCAGACAGTAGGTTTAACAACAAGTCTAGCTGGGAAGTAAGGCATGTCATTGTCTATTAAAGTTTTTTTTTTTCTTGTTTTTTTTCCTCTGACAAGGGCTAGGTTAAATAAGGTAAGACTAGTGTCTAGTAGTGAAGGGACAACAAAGCTTCGTGAACCATTTGCTTTACTAGATGGCGGTCTTTGTTCAACAAAGGGCTGAAAACAGACTCAATTACCATTGCCAAAGCCTTTTTTTTAAGCCAAGACCGCCATCTAGTGTGTTTAAAAAGTAAAGCAAATGGTTAACGAAGCTTTGTTGTCTCTCCACTAGTGTCTAGTATTCACCCAGATCATTGTATAAGTAACAATAATAATGACATGTCCAATGTTCTATGGTTTGGAATTCTTGAGACTGGCTTTTAGGCTTTCGCTACTTGGTTTATGGCCATCACTATATTGTTTGTTTGCAACCAGCGCATGTGCAGAATGGATCGGAAGCCGGGATGACTTCATCAGCTGATGCTAGTGCTAGCTAACTAATTTGGTAAGCAAGGGGTAATTGTGGTTGAAAAAACTCTTCAGAGTGTGTTTTAGTCCAACTGAACACTGAAGAAGACTTTTTTGGGTGATTAAATGTTGCAGTGAAGTTTGATGAAATGTGAAAGGGTAAAAATTGTAAGATGACAACACAGTGCACTTAGCAACCAGTCAATTATAAGGTAGCCCTGCCCTAAAACTTACCCTTCTTTATTGTCTGTTTTACTGAAGAGGAGACCATAATTTACTAAATAAACATCATGTGGTATTGCAGAACACTTAACTAATGATTGAGACCTACACTCATGAGAATATTTACTGAGATAATAAATCAAGTGAGAAGTCATTTACCTATGGATTTTCATATACACTGACTTATTTTTGCAAAAATGCAAGTTTAACTCTTCCCCATTGGCTTGACTTTTTAGGTCCAAAGATTGCTGCTTCATATTACCACACCAATTAAAATTGAAACAACATCTCCGCTGTGTTTCAAATTTCATACTTTTTTCTTACTACTTACTGTTCTGCAGCTGCCCTTATGTACTGTTGCATGCAGTATATAGAACTTGGGCACATTACTTCATCATAATGTGGCGCTTTACAATTTGATCATTTGGCTCCCAAAAAATTTGCATAGCACATTGTAGGTCAGAATATCCAGATGCTAGCTTGCATACTGCAAAATGGAACCTACCTGATGTAGTAGGACAACCTAATATTTTTGGCATAATGCATTTAACATACAAAGTATTGGGACATACTAAACCTTTATTTCTGGCAGACTAAATAGTATGGTAGTATGGGTATTCGGACACACAGCTTCAGTGTATTCACCAGGGCAATTGTGCCTCTCTGCTTTTGCAGAATAAAAATTAATATTGTTTTGTAATATGTTTATTTTTCTTATAACACAGCATACTGCGGTTGACAGGTAACCGATTCCTTTTTTTCCTGAGGTAGAAATTGCACATCGCCCACTTACATGCACCTCCATGCAAATAAGTATATTTGTAATTGACCTCACATCAGAGCAGAGCCACCAGCCTAAGAGGATAATTATGAGAGGATCCGTGCTAATGATGTCTTTAAGTTTCAGTGCCCTTCGCCACCCAGTCAACTTTGACCTGAGGAATAGTTTGCAGTGGTATGATTGTGAAAAGTTCAATTAAGCTGTAATTTGAGGCAGAGACTGCAGAATAATTGCAAGGCAGTGGGTGGTCTTTTAGTTCAGTTTGAGCATGCCTAATAAGCAGTCTGTCTCACTTTTCACCAGCTATTAGCATCTGTTCCCTGATGTGAGATGTCGCTGAATAATGACAACAATAGGCAACAGGATCTTCCTGTTTATGATTTATGTGTGGTGAGTTCAGGGTTCAGAGAAATATAATGAAGAAATGTTGTTTTACCTGCATTGTTTAACAATGACTTAAAATGGATTCAAAACAAAAATCTAAAGTATACAGACACCACATACATGTTTTACTACTTGGAGGGCTGGGTGTTTATTGAGATTTAATTTGCATGGTTGCTTCTGGCTAAACAGTTCAAATACAACACTCTGGCTCTTGTTAAACATCTACTTACAAAAATATTTTCCACCATCTTCCATTACTGCTGTATCTGATATACTGGTTAGAATTACTGGAAGTATGCTGGACTGGTTATTAGGACACATCTGTTCTATCAAGGGGCATGTGCACTTGGGGATTTCTATATCAATGCTTTCCTTCATGAACTCACTTAAAGATTGGTGAGAAAACAGAAAAAATAAGATTCCATGAATGCACTGCATCAATGGTGGGAAAGTGCACGTTGTGCCATGTTGTCCTATGCTCTAAAATTGATTGTTTTCAATCACCAAAATGGCACAAGCCATTACTGCCCTGAAAGCACGCGAAAACAAATCACTGCAAAACTGGTGACAATTACCCTTGCACCTTAGATTCCTTCACCTGAGTCAAATAAATAACGTGCTTGTTTCGAGAGGGGTTCACAGTAAACTGTGGCCAGGATGGCCGTGCATATAACACGCTGAGTAATTGAGTCCACCATGCATATTTATGACTAAATAGACACTCTGTCGGCCCATGGATTTATTAGGGAGAGTTGTGGTTTTGGCTGAGGCTCTGCTCTACAATCTATCGCTTTATAAAAGGGCTTTAGCGAGCAAAACAGTCAATCTGTCATTCCTATTAGAGTGGGATATTTCAGCACACTGGCTGCATGGTCAACAGATCATGTTTCTGTAGGCAAGGGCTTTAAACAGTCCATGGAAAGGAAGTTATCCCCATTGACCAACTACCAAAGTAAGAATAGGCCAGAGCTGAGTGCATAATGGACACAAATAAAATATACAAAAATATGTGGAAATGTAAGCAAATTCATTTCATTCATAGGCTACATGTTTTTAGTTTGTTGTTAATATAGGGTTAAGTCACTTTAAGCAACACAAATCCACATTCCATATTGTCAGCAACCATCAGTCCTTTGTTCCAGTGGCACATTATGTTAATCCACGTTTATGGTGTTGAAAGCCTTATTGATTATTAAAACACCTGAGCATTATGTTTGCACAGCTGAAAACTGTTTTGTGCTGATTTGAGAAGCAATAAAATAATCCTCCCTCAGGCTAGTTGAGTATCTAGAGGGAAAGTTGGATATTTGTACAGGTTAAAATTATTATTTCTACCCTTGTCAGTGTCTTTCCTATATTTTTCGATTCATTTTGTAATTTCATGAATAATTTGTTTTTTTCATGGAAAACAACACAGACATTTTCTGGGTGACCCCAAACTTTTGAGCACTGCACTGCAAAAAAGCCAACTTGTATTTCTTGGCCTAAAACAGTGATTTAAGTTGGTAAAACTTGAAAATATAAATTATTGACATTTAGGGCAATAATGTAAGGTAGCACAACAAAGGCTGCTCAAAAGTTGTCTGCTCAAAAACAAGTTTGTGAGTTGTTGTTACTTATATCTTTAAGTTGGGGTTCACAACAAGAGACAATAGTTCTGCTAACTCTTATTTCTTTGTTGTGAAATGCGGGAAAGTGGTGAAATTCGGTCATTAGCGAAAGCTAACTGATGCTAGCGGCTATCTGATGCTAGTGGCTAACTGATGCTAGCGGCACTGCTTGTTACAGCTACAAGAGTAGCCATCAATGCTAACTCAAAATTGTGGTCGCAACATTTGCTGACATTTCATAGCAGCGTTACAATCGTGCCAATTTAGCACATTGCAGAAGTTAGCAGAAGTAAGGATTAAAAGTTACTACAATGTAAAATTATAAGTTAGTACAACTTACAGTTGAGTTGACAAAAATCTGAATTCAGAGTTGAGCAAACTCAAAAACTAAACTTAAAATATTTAGTTTAATTGTCCAACTTAAAATTTTATCGAAGTTTGTTGCCTTGAAATTTTGAGTTCACCCAACTTTTCTTTTTTTGCAGTGTAGTGTATATTTCAATGACATTCAACTAATGTGATCGTCTGATTATCTCACTAATGAATGAAGGTTTATCAGCAGTTATCATCCCATAAGTACGGGCACTTAGTGGGCACTTGCGTAAAACGAGACCTTGCTTACATGTATGGAACTGCAACTGCTAGAAGTGAGGTAGTTACCGAGGTGATATAAAGCATGACATAGATGTGACATAGCTGTGCACTTAAGTTATGTGAGTTGAAATAACGTTAACTTTTGGATTCACAAGGGACACAAACAGCAGTCTCCTAGGTCCTGTGTTTGTTTGACTCATCCACCACACATACCACCCAATTTAAGTGGAACTTTATATTCTTTGTACTCTGTATCTCACTTCTGCCTTTGCTTTAACACTCCAAAATGTCATTCCGCCTTAGTGTCCTACATAATTAGTACATAATTACGGCCATTAGAGGACGCCGCTTACTATAAACGTAAATATGAGGCGTTGAGCTCCTCTACCACTAACACATGGGGTTGTTTTGGACGAGGACGTCTCAAAAAATGTAAGATCTTGTTCTGACATTTCTAATGCGACCCTTTTTTATTCTTATGCATTCCTTGAATCATTACATTGTTCAAAATACATGAAATATTTCTTTCTAGCTACTGTATGATGATGAATGTGTGCACGCTAGAGGGCAAATGGGAAAGAAAGATTAAACAGAACAGTTATTATTTTGAAACTTCAGGGAAAATAATGACCTTGGGTAAAATGTATGGATACAGAAACACAACAGAAAAGCTTTCTTAGACTTTATTTGCATTCTCATAAAAAGAAGATTGCTGGCAGACATCTTGTATTGATATTCTGGATATTATGACTCGTGGATGTTATATTTTGCATATGAGTAACTCATCCCAATTTACACATATTACTCTTTCATTCCATACTTGTTCATAGTACTGTATGTTTCCGAATGAGTCTGCGGTAAAAAATGGTAATGACAAGGAAATTGCATAAAACACACCACACTTCATATTTAATAGGAAATGGTCCAATTAAATGAGAGATATACATCACAAAAGGGCCATTGTTTAAATAGAATATGCAACCACAATATTTTAAGCATCCAATAGCCATAGAAGCTGAACTTATCAAAGCATGCAGATGTGATATGTCATTGAACTGGGAGACAAAATCCACCAACCAAGCAGGTTTGCTTTGGTGTTGAACTTAATTCATTACAGCAAAGTAATTAAAGTGATACTCTGGCTTTTACTCAATTATCCAGCCTGGATATGACACCAGGGCAGTCAGGAGCACACGACAGCAGTGATGTGACCAGCGAGTGTTTAACAAACATGCTGCATAGAGATGCAGGGGACCGTCTATACCCTGGAGGCATCGTTAATGCGATGCCATTTACAACTCCTGGCTCAGTGACCGGATCAGAGCGTGAAGTGCCGTGTCTGCTGAGTTTTCTCCCTAAACCTCTCAATGACAGAGATGTGAAAAGCACAACATGGCCAGAAGCATTAAAGGTCATCATCTAATTAGATAACACTAGAATTGTTATATCATTAACCACTGGGTACGCTTATTAAATTGGTGTACATTTGAAAAGTTAGCACTCTGTGTTGTGAGTAGACTTTAGACACTTTCAGGTGTGGTTTGTAAACTCTAGTAAGGGCTTTGCTGACTGTGTGCTCTTTTTCACATTCAATTCTGCACAGTTACACACTTTTACACCTGCCTGCCAAGTGCCAAGTTTCCGTGACTACTGGCCACAGAGCAGTTCCACTGGAGCAATAAGTTTGCTGAGAGATACCCAGGTTCAATTAATTTTTCCAGCTGGTCTTTTAAATTTTTCTCTCGTTTCTCCCTGTGCAAAATATGACTGACTCAACTATGAGTTTTAGTGTCATGTCATGTAGCAACTTACATTTAAGTTTACTTCTGAATACTTAATTTATTAAATATTTCTAGGGCTGTTAAAATGAATGCCCCCAGACCCCCCTAGCCTGCTACCCTTCCTCACTGGCTGGCTGCTCCGTGTCCTAGTGGAAAGCATGCTAACAGCAATTAAAAATGTCACAGTAGTATACAATAAATATTCTATATTTCTGTATCTCTTGACAGTGAAAAAAGTTCTGGGAGGTCTTTGCTCACATTTAGCTCTCAAAGTGCACAAGATCGATGCATTTTACTTAGAAATGTACAAGATTTTCTCTGAATAACAAAACCTGTAAGTGAAATGTGTCATGTTCAAGTCATATTCTTATGGACTCTTTTTGTCATGCATTTTACCATGGAAATGTGAAAGATACTCTGAAATGAATATCTGGCCACCTGGCACTTTTCTTTTTTGACCTGCATCTGTTTATGATGTTATTAAATAGTTGTAGCAAATATACACCCTTTGCTTACTCAATAATTTAGTGATTTGTTTTGTATTGAATATGCCCTTTAAGAAGCTTTAGACTTTAGGGGGAAAATATTGTTTAATCTAGATTAATTCATTTTAAAATATGAGATTAATTAGTTAATTTTTAATCTACTGACAGCCTTAAATATTTCCTTTCTTGAAGTGTTATATGCAGCAGGCAAAGCATTGTTCATAAAATAATAATCAATAATAATATATTTAAAATATCCACAACCCAAAGTTTGGATAAGCACTTAAGAATAATGAATGCATTAATTAATTAATTAATTAATTAATTAATTAATTAATAAAAACATATAAAACAACAATATGAAATCTGATAAACATTGTGAAAATAGTCTGATAAAGACAGAAATTACATAACAGTTCGTAAAAGCCAAGGTGAAAGTGAGGATGTGGAGTATAAAGAATGACAAGGTCCACTCAGGTGGCAACCTCCGGGTCTGAACAGGGAGGCAAACCAGGAAGTGCCTTAAGCTGCATTCTACCGAAAATTCCAGCAGGGGGTGCTAAATTTGGCTGCAAAAA
The DNA here is from genome assembly GCF_030273125.1 of Centropristis striata. NCBI lineage: Eukaryota > Metazoa > Chordata > Actinopteri > Perciformes > Serranidae > Centropristis > Centropristis striata. The sequence continues at coordinate 10,371,115 of NC_081517.1, forward strand.
AATTCTGTCCATTCATTTCAATGCAAAATTTGAAAACTTCTCACTTGATTTATTACCTCAGAATTTTTTTAAGACAACACTACAGTCTCAATCGCTAGTAAAAAATAATGGCCCAATTTAGAAGAAAATAAAAGATGAAGAATCGTATGATTTGGGGAGTGGCTACCTTTGATTGACAGGTCACTAACAAGACGAGCTGTCATCAGGAGGGAAGCAGAACAATGTGTATCCAAGGCAACGTGTCAATAAATATATATATATATATAAAATGTTATATAGATACAAAAAAGGACGTTTACTGGTTTGGTCTCATAACTTTGATCCTTTCACACTGTATTTTCACTTAATGACAGTTTTATTTGAACGTTTTGTTCAGTAAAAATGTTTTGTTCAGTGTTTGGTTGGACTAACAGACACTCCAAGGAGTCGTTCTTCAGTTTTCTGAGGTAACTTACATACGTTTTGTTTTTGTTTTTTTGCTAGCCAAAATGAACATCCCAGTTAATGCTAACATGAATTAGCAACAACTTCTCTCAGTCAGGTTGAGGTGTAGAGAGGCTTATAGTCAGTGATCAGATCCCTCTCGCTCCTCCACAATCCAAATATGGTCTGCTCCTCGTATCGGAAACAAGATGGCGACACAAGATGGCGACGAGTATAACACTGAACTCAATGCTTCCAACAGGCAGTCCACAAACCAATGGGTGACGTCACGGTGACTACGTCCATTATTCATATACAGTCTATGGGTCCACTAAGGGTAAGCAGGAGAGGTGGAGGACGGTTAAAACAAACACAGGACTTTAACCCAGGAGACCACTGTACATATAAGGTGTTATTAGTGGTTAAGTAACTAAACTTCCATGCCTAGCCTGTGTGGAGCTCTCCTGTTGGTTATAATTTAGGATAGGAACAAATGATGATGTGGTCATATGGTTCAGACTGGTTGGGTTCACTCAATTATGTTTAGATAAAGATGTTAACTTTTCAACAACCAAAAAAAAAGCTGTTTAATTAGTATTTCTACTTTCCATAGGCATCACATTGGCAAAACCATGGACAAGTCAAGCGTCTGTGGCTACTTAAGATATGACATCAGTTGTAAACTTGGAAAAAGTTGTAAAGACATTTATTTGGTATTTTTGCCTTAAATGACCACAATCTTTAATTATTGGTGATTATTTTACTGTGGTATGGCTAATTTATTAGTTGCCTCAGCTCTAGCATTGGTGGAAATCAAGGATATGGGAGAGTTATGAAGTAAGTATGCATGCTGGCACATTTTAAGGGAAGCTTTAGTAGTTAGTATACTGACAAATTAATCATTCTTTCACTTTGTTAAAACCACAATGACTTTGAATATCAAGTGGTGTAGTAAATGCTCATTTAGCTAATAAAAACCCCAGGAACATGATGGATGAAAGAAATACCCAAATGTATGATTGCACTGAATTACAGAAACTTGCCTGGAGGTATTAGAAGGCACTGCATCAAGTCCTGACATCATCTCCACACTGTAAGGAATGTGAGCTTTAACTTTGGATATATTGTCTGTCTATCAGTCAGACACCTGCCTGGGGGTATTGCACCAAGAAGGATTACTAGTGTAGTGTTAGCCAGGTCAATAGCATGCAACAACATCTCTCAACATTTTTTTTTAACAAATAGCAATAACCGATACTTATCACAAATTGAAACCTAATATTTTCAAGTTTAGTTTTACAAATTCCAAACATTAGCAAATATTTTTCACAGGTGGGCTAACAAACCAGCTTCCTGGAATACAAATGCATATATATTATAATCAGCCCTTTATTTTGGAATGCCTTGCTGGTTTTGTTGGTTTGGAGTATACCTTGGTGAGATGTCATTAAATGAATGCAGTTAATAATATAACATCACTGCAGGTGTCCAATGTGTCTAAACAGCTTATTCCAGCATTGTGTCCTTCACTGGGCATTTAACTAACCAGGACAATGTTCAAACTCCTCATTGCTATACTCTGAGTCTTAATGCAATCTTTTTTTTTTTTTTTTAATTTCCTTTTCTGGTGCAGAACATGTGCTCAAACACATTGGATCAACAGCAGGTAGTTCATCATCTCAATCTAAGCATGCCCTCAAGTAACAATAAAGAAATATTGGAAACAGAAGAATATGTAATGTGAACACTATCAGTGAGTGACAAAGAAAAATGTTTCACCCGGATTTTTTTTATCTACTTCACTATCTTCCTCCCTGTGTCTGGACCACCATCGTT